>NC_047052.1:16823577-17126607 GCF_011762595.2 Tursiops truncatus
CATAAATATTTTTAAACCCCATAAATGTTTAACATTGGTATAACATATCAAAGTACTGTTCTTTTCTCTGTAAATAAATCATTTCTAATCGAAAGACTTGGGGGTGGGGGAGAGGTACATAGAGTAACAAAAATCCTTCTGGCCAGGGAATCAAAGGACATTCCCAGACATTAACTTCTCTTTCCAAATATGAAAAACATATTAAATATGTATCTTATAATAAGATGTTTTCCTCATGTTTCCTTTGGGTAAAGTCTGTTTAGTACATTCCTCTTCACATTGTGCTACAGAATTCTCAGTCAACTTTGTCATTTTTCCCTCTGCAAAGGGCTGCCTGCTGGAAGGAAGCCAGAATTACTGTGATATCACTCACTCATCCAAGACTAACTACATTAGAGTCAGGCAAAAATGAGTTATAATGTAAAAGAAAAATGATTAAATTTATTTATATATATATATAAAATATAGATACACATACACACCGCCCATTATACTACTTCTAAAGAAAAATAGTTAACTCCCACTGTCTGTGTTCTGAAAAGAAGACAAGCTATGAAAAAAGACATAAGGCATTCACAGGATTGAAATGAACTTTTAGGACTGCTACATGTTCTACAGTTTAATTTTTTTTTTTTTTCCCAAACCCATGTGGCCATCTGTATCTATAATGAGGAGTGAAACAATAAGGGATTTTTCAAGTAAACCTTTCGTAGGGCTGCAAACTGCCATGGTACTTAAAGGAAGGGGTGCCAAATGACTTGGGATTTCTGGGCAGCCATACTGCAAAAAAAACAGAGCATGTGGGTGGCCACGTTGCTGATACTTGTGGTATGCAAGTGAGTGATATTAGTTACACTTGCATCTCACAAGCAAAAAAAGTCCCCACGTTACTTCTGGTATCTTTCTCACATCTTCTTGCCATGCCTATCACCAAGCTATGCCAATTGATTATGTCTGTAGCTGTCAATAATTTTTCTATATAAACATCCTCTTTGAATCAATCTTTTGTCACCTGGATTGTTTCACTTCACTTCTTTTTAGCAGCACTAACTGCTTCAAGAGGACAACTGCCGCTAAAAACATGGTACTGCAGCAATCATTTGGTTCTGTGCGCACATTTTAATTTCATGCCCTACAGGGGGGGTACCACTATCGGCCGTAAACAAAAAATGAGTCTTTAATGCCTTATTTGTTTACACAATTTATCTTTCAAATAGTCAATGAGCTTTTAAAAAAAATAATAAAGAAAAACAGAAAGAAGGAAAAAATGTTCAATTGGCAGTGGATATTCAAGGAGCATTCAACCCCCAAATGTGAATCCTACAAATATTTCCCGAAGTATATGTTTATGAAAATAAACTGAATTTGTCAAACGTCTCCTCCTTCATGGCATATCCTGTTGTTATCCCAGCGCAGTGGGACCTAACATGTTAGGCCAACCCTGTTGTGATCGCCAGAAGAGAAGCATTTAGTTGTTGATATCAGATTTAGATGGTTTTTGTAGCACGGCCTGTAATTTAAATCTTTCAGAACAAGAAGGACGAAAGTGGTTGTGGGGTGGCAGCCAGTGGGAATCAATGAAGAATAAAACTTAACGTGAGCAGGAGAATGTATGAATGCGTATGGATGTTCAGGACTGGCCTCAAACCTGTTATGTGGTTTCTGTTTTCCTTTGACATGGGTGTTATTTTCTCATTGGCAGAAACAGCTAGTGAAACGTTGGTCTTTTCCTTTCCAACATGTGTTATTAAAGGTCTAAAATCACAAGTCAATGAAAAGGAGCTGCTTTGGTTACTGATAACAGTAGCCTGAGAACACTTAGTCCAGCAATTAGAACCTAAGATGAGAATCTAGAGGAGGGAAAGCTCAAGAGTAACTGACCAGAAGATAAGGGAAACATAAAAAAAAGGTCCATGAGTAGATGATTTTTAAAGTGAAAACATTTTTATATTTTAACAAGTATGTATGGAAGGTAAAGTAAAACACTTCTTCCCATAAAGACTTTTTTTTGAAAAATCATATTTACAGCCCAGACTTTCCTGCCCTCTTGTGGAGAAAATACAGAGCTCTTTATATGACAGTGGCTTTTCAAAACTTGCAGATGCCTTCTTCCATGGTATGTGTCATTTACTCTCATGGTCAGATCCCCTGACGTTCACAGAGCTTTACTAGCTGTTAACTGTTGTACTGAAACAAAACCTAAGACGTGAATAACAAAGCAGAGCTAGATCAGATGTTAGACAGCAAGGAACCATTTTAATGTGAAACGAGAAAACTGCAATGATTAGTTTTTAATAATACTTAGACAAATAAATGTTTTAAACAAGAAGGACAAGAGAGCAGAGTTTTCAAAGTAGCCATCAGAAAGCTCTAGTCCTTTCATCTTTCTACTAAGAGAATGGGCTATCATCGCTCTCTGTGGGAGCACAGGTACTGCCACTGCACATTGTCATCTGGGCAGGACCAGCCTGGGACAGAGAACGCACAAATCCCATTGGCAACTCCTGTAAAATCAGACAGTTTCCAAGTTGTTTAGGTTGCTTTTAAGGCAATTTTGTACAAGTTGGCTTAAATTTATACAAGAGACAGGGGCTGGTGGTCCTGACCACCACATTCAATGCCTAACTCCAGCCAACGACCAACTTATGCTGTGATTTAGGCATAAATCTGCTCTGGTCATGCACAAGAAGATGTTAAATTTCATTGTATTTATCATGTGTTCTAAAATCGAAGTGTTTCAGTAAAATCCAAAGTTCTTTTTAAGGGTTTTATA
Source organism: Tursiops truncatus (assembly GCF_011762595.2). Classification (NCBI taxonomy): domain Eukaryota; kingdom Metazoa; phylum Chordata; class Mammalia; order Artiodactyla; family Delphinidae; genus Tursiops; species Tursiops truncatus. The sequence goes on from NC_047052.1 coordinate 16,826,351, forward strand.
AGTTGGGGGGAAAGAAAAAATTATAGTAGATAACATTATCATGAAAATATCATAAGATTTCTGAAAGGCAGCATACCCTATTGTAGATATAACTTTTTCCCAAGTGATAGACTCTCAGATGTTCACTGAACGTTCCCTAGCACAGTACTAAGCACCACAGCAACACAAAAGAAACACAAATCATGATTTCCACTTTATATCACTAGGTATTTACCCCAGCACCAACTGTGTGCCAGTGCTCAGTGTAGTAGGAGAAACCAGGTTTATGCAGCAGCTGGGCAACAAGGCCCAACTGGGCAAACCAGACAATCAATGGGCCAGAGAGGGGAGGCTGTAGCATCAGGCAATTCCTCTGGAGGAAAGAAGACCTGGCCAGAGAGACAAAGTCTGAAGAAAAAGGAGGAAGAGAGAAACTTGCTCCATGTAGCACCAACCAGTCATGGCTTATAAAAAGATTAAAAATGGTGGATTTGAAAGGTCTTTCAAATCACCTAAGTTAAAAAAAATCTTTCAAATCACCTAAGTTAAAAAAAATAATGCCATTTGCAAAAGGCAAGATAGGTTGCACAGGTAGAATGGAACCAGATTAGCCAGAGCATGGACTGCAAAGCTCCAGTTTGAATTTCATCAACAGGAAGCCAGGAGTGATGTAGGAGTAGGGGTTTATTGATGACATTTTCGCAGATGATTCTAAGGAGACAGTGTTTCCAGTGCTCTGAGTGTGGAGATGTGTGAGAAAGAAAGGTGGTCAGGCAGTGATACAGGCTAAGCTAGAGGAGAGGCAATGAATCTATAAGCTGTTCTCTAAGAAGATTAATTAAGTAGAGTGACTGGTTGACTATAAGAAAGAGAACCCAAAAAATGCCTTAGGTTTAAATCCTTTCAGGATGATAGGACGAGGCACTGACAGAATCAAGAAATTAAGTGAATAGAAAATTCACACATTTTACATTCACTCCCATCTCTCAGGTCAGCCTTAATTACTGTTTTATAAGAGTGGTAATTCTGCCTCCATATTATTTTTTAATTAAACTTCAAGTTACATCATAGTTTTAAAAAAAATTAAAATTTTCAATCTGCTCTTAAAAAGATTCAGTACAGTTAGTCTGTTTCTATGCACAAAACTTGCAAGTTTTGGATGCCACCAAAATTTACTATCATAATTAAATACCCTTGAAATCACATGAATAATAATGCCAACAATTTCTCAATGTATCTGTATTTAGACATTTATTGATAAGTATATCAATAATGTATGCCCAGCACTGTACTAGGTACTACAAGGCATTCAAAAATAAGGAAATAAAATGCAGTCCCTGATCCCAAGCAATTTTTAATCTATTAGAGGAATAAGACAAGTACAGAAACAACTATAAAATAAGGCTGAATGTGATCAATGCTGTCTTAAAGGGAGTATGAATAAAGTACATAGAAAATCAGAGGAAATCAATCATTTCAACTAGAAATCAGGGCCAGGAATACATGTTCTGAGTCTTGAAAATCAGAGTATGAATGTTGCAGGTCTCTCCCAAACCTTATATTCCAAGATTCTCTGTGCAAATGAAAAAGCACATTCCAGTTTGAGAGAGATGCTTTTTTAAGAGGCAAGAAGGTAAGAGAGCAAGAGTTTTCTATTCAGGGTACAAACACTGTAGATGAATCATTAAACATGAAACTGGTAGGCAATGACCTTTACTACAATGGGCTTTGATTGGCAGATAAAGGATTCCCACTAATTTCTACAGGAAGGACAGCCACTCAAGATTTCAAATAGGATTTTGGCATGATGGGATATGACCTGTCTATAATTCAGCAAATTCATGTCCTTTAGTACATTTAATCTGGCAATAATGTGCTTGGGATGGGGGAACCACAAAAGAGCATTGCAACAAGTGAGTAAGGGGTAAGAGAAACAATGATCATCTTAAGCAGTCTTAGAACAACAATGATAAATAAACTGAATAATCTGTTTTTGCCAAATACCTCCCATAATCTAGTAAATATGAGTGATAAAATGCAGACTTGCAGTAGCATTTAAATAAACAGACACAAACAGGATGCCTCTAGGCTACAGTTTTTCATTGGAATTCCCAATATTCAAGCTAATCTTCCAAAAAATGTGCCAAAATAAATGGATATACCCTTTGAGTTCAAAACTGAGCTAGTGAGCTCAATCCATGTACATGTTAGTGAACTTTTATTAGTGAGTATCTCAACCCATACATTTTTATTATTATAATAACAATTCTTCTAGAAGAATACAAATACTGTCTATTGGTTGGAATACTATCCTTTCATGCTATCTGGCATTCTTCTCCCCACCTAGGACTAAACCCAAAATATGAAAGTAGTCTACTTAATCCTGGTTAGCCTATGTCCAAGGCCACCTATGTGCTTCTTAATTATAACCCCGAATCAGACTCTTGCAGTCATTAGATTCATGGGATTGTATCAATCTACAAACCCACAGCTTTTTAAATGTAAATTTGCTGAATTATATACAGGTAAAATCTCATTACGATGAACTTAATTGTAATAAAGAGTATGGAAAAAGATGTGTCTCAAGAGAGATGCCCTACCATGGCAATGATTTCTACAACTAGGGAATTATTACTAATCCTTGAAATGAAAATCATTTCTTTTGAAGATATTCTATCTCCTTCCAGTACAAAAGGAAGGAAAATTTTCTTTTGCTCTTTTATTCTTCAACTTATCCTTTAAAAATATACTTCATGTGATAAAGGTGGAATTTTAACTCAGTTAAAATTAGAAACAATCAGCTACTAAATTTTCCCTATAAAATTAGCAAATATATATATTGTAATGAAATTGCCTGGCTTTAGGGAAGGTGCAGGAGCATGAACTGATATATTCTTTCTGGAGGGCCATTTGACAATATATACCTAAGGCACTAAAAGTGTATACTATTTATAAGGTAAGGTCTCAGGATGTTCACTGAAATGCCATTTATAACAACATAAAATTACAAACTACCTAAATATAAAAAATATCGATTTAAATGAATTAATACATCCATATAATAGAATACTATGCAGCTATTTTAAATGATGTCAAGAAAACTGTCATAATTATTGAAATACAGATTATGAAACAGTATGGTATGACTCTGCTTTTGTAAAATATACTTATTTGAATTTTTAATACAGAATAAAAGACTGAATAAACTAAAAGAAACTGAAATTACAGTGGTGGGTTTTCCTATTGGTAGGGTCAGAAGTATTTTTAGTTTTATTTTTATTTATCCATTATTTCTAAATTTTCCTCAATGAGTACTTTTTCCAAGAAAAAATGGAAAAAATACAACAAACTACCCCTCAGCTGCCTTTTTCCCTCCACTCCTCATCCTCCATCCCATCCCTTCAGAAAAACCCACCTGAAACTATCCAACTAACCACCAAAAACAAAATACAAATACAAACATATACCACAACAGAAATATAATCCAATACTATTTCTTAATTTTTCCTACTCAATTTAGAGTACTTATTTTCATTACTTATTCATCATAGTGAGTCTCTTTATAGTGTCTATTGATAAGTGCTGTAATCTCTAGGCATGCACTCTTCATGACAAACCCTAATACAACAAAATAACTTGTATTGCTCACATTTACTACAATAGAAATTGATCTTTAATATTATTTGCTTGTCAAATCTGGAGAGACAGGTCACTGTTGAACAAAAACAAGGGTAATAGTTTTATAAATTTTGCCTGTCGCATGACGGGAATCAGCAAAATATTATTCGAAATTGAGTTCTTTTAGAGCTTTAACCTAAAGAGCCCATCCTAATGATGCCCCTGGTGGCAAGTAACATTTAATTTTCTTCTGTGTCACTGAAAAATTAGATGTAAAACTCAGGTAAGACATTACTATTTCACACCCTGAGGCTAAACAGTTCAAAATGAATATTCATAAAGTCCTAGTCTAAATGAAATCTCATGTGAGTATATATTTTAAATGCTTGAATATTTTACATAGTTCAGTTCAGAGACTGAGCACCTCATAGAGGAAAGAAAGAATTCTGTCAACTATCAGGCTATTAATTGCAGGCCTGAACACACAACTATGGCAAAGTGCATTTCACACACACACACACACACACACACACATACCATAGTGCTACAGCCTCCTTCCAAAAGTCTAAACCTGGCTCTCTTTCTCCTTGGTTGCCTCTTAATGGTGATGAAAGTGTTAATGATCACTAGGAACAAATATATATATATATATCAGTTCCTCCCTGAGGCTGAAGATGCCTGACTCTGTCCGTGTCCTCTGCTGGGCTCCAGAGTGACTTGGGAAGAGGGTGGGAAGGAAAGGTGGAAAGGAAATGTAGGCAGGACAATTCTGGTGTGGTTGGATTCACTTTACTGTACCCCTCACCCCCCACGACTGTACGGGGCTCGCGGTCACTGCCCTAACTTATCCTCCCCTGCAACAGCATTGCTCTTGGTCTCTGGTGGTACGTTTTCTTAAGGAAAAGGTAAACAAAAGGTATTGCTCAAAGAAGTCAGTTCTTTTAAAAGAGCTTCTGGAACAAAGACAAATTATGTAGACATAAGGCAGTTGTGGATATGGAGGGGGGATGTAGAAGTAACAAGGGCAGAACTAAAGAGATAGAGTATAAAAGTAAAAATTAATAATGAACAGTCTGGCTAAACAACCACTGAGCTAGCTAGGGACCCATGGTAATAGCCAATAAATGCCTTAATGGTGTAAACACAAGAGGAAAATTTTTAGTCTGATATCAAGCCATTAAGTAATAGAATGAAACTTAATCAATGTAAAATGTAGGCCTAGGGTAAACTTCCCAACACTTCTAGGATTTTTTAGAATAGTCTTTATGGAATGATCCTGCCTTGAGTCTCATATTCAGACTGTATGACTAGGTAAATAGATATACCATGTGGAGATTCCTCCAACATCTAATACCTGAGATGCGTGTTTCCTCCATTCTCACATCTGGGAAATAAACAGTCAATGCATAGCTGCTCCTCCATTAATGCTCCTACCCCTCAGTTAACTCAACCATATAAAATGCTCTGTGTCACCATACATACAAATTTCTAGGGAAATAAATTTCAGCAATTGACTGAGGGTCAAAGCAGAGCAAAAACAGGTCAAAGCAGAGGGGTAGAGCAAACATGGCTCCTCTCAGGAGATCTCCTTGAGTCCTGACTTCTGTCTGTTCCTGACAAGTCTGATATACCTGTGGTACACCACACAAGGAGCAGACAGCCTTGTTTTGTTACCATATAAAGACCTAGACCAAGAAGAAAGAGGTAACCTAAAAACAGAGGAAAGCAGATCAAAGCACAGGGCTAATATATAAGAGCAGACCTTCAATCATTCAATGAACATTTCCTATGTATCTACTACAGGCCAAACTCCAGAGATGCAAAAGTGAGTCTTTACCCATATCAAGTTAACATATAATGTGATTACACTAAAGATCCAGAACACAAGACTAGGAGGAGGGTATGGCAGACAAAAAAGTGCTAAGCAAATAAATAAAACTGGTATTTCAGTTTAAATAACTGATTTTAAAATAATAATTTAGAACTAAAATCCAAGATAATCTTAACATAGAAAGCGATGGGTTGGGAAAAAGTGAGCAATCTGTTGATTCTCATTTTATTTATGAGTAATAAATATGGGATAATTTGAGGCAAAGAAAAATATAAATTTAAATGTGATCATTTAAAAACCACTGTAGTACAGCAGAAACTAACAACATTGTAAATCAACTGTGCTCTAATAAAAATTTAATAAAATAAAAATTAAAACCACTATGTAAAGTATACATAATTCCCAAAACATAAAAAATGGAATAGGAAAAGTAGAGGGAAAAAGTAGTAAATTCCACAAAGGAAAAGGGAAAAATGAAATAAGAAAGCATAGTAAACTGGAAAAAAATATAAGATGGCAGGCATAGGACTAAAAGTGTCTATAATTTGATACATATAAGTAAGTTAAATGCCAGTTTTAAAGGACAGAAACTCTCAAACCAGGTTAAAAAATCCAGCTACATACTATGTAAATGAGACATACCTAAAATAAATTTTCATGGGTAGGGTAGGAACAAAAGAATGAAAAAAAGATATTCCAAGTAACAGTGGCTTAAACATAGAAATGTATTTCTTCCTCACATTATTCTGCCTGCCACAGGGCCTTTTCACCAGTCTTTAGCTCTGCCTTGCCTGGTTTTCCCCCAGATCTTGGTCCAACAGCACCTTCTTGTCATTCATGGCTTAGATAAAATGTGATGCTATGTGCACCCAGATAGGTCTTTTTGACCACTAATCTGAAAGTATACTATCTCCATTTTATTTTCTTCATAATTTTAATTTCTTGATTATATTAAATCTCATTCCACTGTAACATAAGCTCCATGAGAGCAGGGATCTTTACTGTTTTCCATTCTCTTTGTGGGGAGGAAGGGAGGTTCTCAATAAGCCAGTTCTTGGTTTCACTGTTTCTCTGTTTTTCTCTTTTCTATTCAATGACTTCTGCTAGTTCCTTTCCTGTGCTTGCTTTTGGTTTCTCTCTTTTCCTAGCTTCTAAGGTGGAAGGCAGAAGTTTCTTAAGGTAAGGTCATTGGACTGTGACTTTTCCTCTTTCCTAATATAGGCACTTAGTGCCATAAATTTCCTCTAGCACTGCTTCAGCTGTAGTCACAAATTGTGTGATTTTGTGCTTTCATTTTCATTCAGTTCAAAATACTTTCTAAATTCCCTTTGATTTTTTCTTTGACGCATGGCTTACTTAGAACTATCTTGTTTTATGTCCAAACATTTGGGGGTTATCCATATTTTTTTTGGTTATTGATTTCTAAATTCATTACATTGAAGTCAAAGAGCATAGTTTGTATAATTTAAATCCTTTTAACTTTTTTTTTTAAAAGTCTTTGAGTTTGTTACAATACTGCTTCTGTTTTATGTTTTGGTTATTTGGCCCCGAGGCATGTGGGATCTTAGCTCCCTACCAGGGTTCAAACCCATACCTCCTGCATTGGAAGGCAAAGTCTTAACCACTGGACCGCCAGGGAAGTCCCCAATCCTTTTAAATTTATTGTGACTTGTTTTATAGATCATAATATGGTCTATCTTGGCAAATACTTCATATATACCTGACAATAAAGTTTATTTTGCTGTTGTTTGGTGGAATGTTCTACAAATGTAAATTAGGTAAATTTGGTTGATAATGTTACTCAAGTCTTCTATGTCCTTCCTGACTTTTTTGTCTCAGTGTTCTATCAATGATTGAGACAAGTGATGAAATCTCAAACTGTGATTGTCAATTTGTCTATTTCTTCTGCACTTCTATCAGTTTTTGCTTAATGTACCTTGAAGATCTGTTATTAGGTCCATAAACATCTAGGATTGTTATATCCTCTTGATACACTGACCCCTTTATCACTATTTATAAAATTACTTTTTATCCCTCGTAATCTTTTCTCAAAAGTCTACTTACCAGGCTTCCCTGGTGGCGCAGTGGTTGAGAGTCTGCCTGCCGATGCAGGGGACACCGGTTCGTGCCCCGGTCCGGGAAGATCCCACATGCCGCGGAGCGGCTGGGCCCGTGCGCCATGGCTGCTGAGCCTGCGCGTCCGGAGCCTGTGCTCCGCAATGGGAGAGGCCACAACAGTGAGAGGCCCGCGTAACGCAAAAAAAAAAGTCTACTTACCATGCTGACCAGGAGAAAGATAACACACATTATCAATATCAGGAATGAGAGGTGACATCACTACAGATCCCACAGATAGGAAAAGGATAATAAAAAATATCAACAGCTTCACACAAAAAAATACAAAAATAAAAAACAAAACTTTATGCCAATAAATTCAACAACCTAAATGAATGGAAAGATTCTTTGAAAGACACAAACTACCAAAGCTCACTTAGGAAGATGTCTATTAAAGATAATGAAAATTTTTTGATTTTGTAGTTAAACTCTTTCCCACAAAGAACACTCCAGGCCCAGATAGTTTCACTGGTGAATTATACCAAACACTTATGAAAGAATTACTAAGAAGGCTACGCAAATTCTAGAAATTTGAAGAGGGTTCCTTCCCAACACATTTTATGAAGCCAGCATTACCCTGATACCAAAAAGATCAAGGACATTATAAGAAAACTGCAAACAAACATCCTTCATAAACATAGTTGCAAAAATTCTAAGGTTTTAACATATAATATCCAACAATACACAAAATGTGTAACACAGCATGACCAAGTGAGTTTTACCTCAAAAATGCAAGGTTGGGTTAATAGTCAAATATCAAGCAATGTATTCACCATGTTAACAAACTAAGAAAGACAGACCTGTGATCATTTCAGTATATGGAGAGAAAGCGTCTGACAAAATTTAACCTCCGTTCCTGATAAAATCTCTCAACGCACTAGGAATAGAAGAGAATTTTCCCAACCTGACAAAGGATATCTATATGAACTTATATGGGCAGCACAGTTAACAGTAAAAGACTAATGAATACTTTCTCCTTATGATCAGGAACAAGGCAAAGATATCCACCCTCACCACTTCTATTCAACAGTACACTGTTGGGTTTTAGCCAGTGAATAAATAAAACAAACAAAAGGCATCCAGATTGTAAAATATAAATGAAACTGTATTTAGAGACAACATTGTCATCTAAGTAGGAAATCCTACAGATTCTATTTTTCTAAAAAGCAACTAGAATAAATGTGTTAACATGGTTACAGAATACAAGATCAATATATAAAAATCAGTAGTATTTCTACATACTAGGAAAGGGGGAAGTGGAAAATAAATTTAAAGAACCATTATCAATTACATCAAAGAGCAAGAAACACATAGGTATAAATTTTAACAAAAATGTCTATACAGCAGTCTGTATACAACAGAACACTGGGAGAAAATTTTAAGAAGGCATAATAAGTGAAATGATATAACAAATGAAATACTCAATATTGTTAAGGTGTTAGTTCTCCCCAAATTGATCTATAGATTCAGCACAATCCCAATCAAAATTCCAGCAGACATTTTGTAGAAATAATACAGTGAAATATAGTAATGCACCTCCCTAGTGCCCAGATCATGGTGATGGAATACCATTTCCTACCAAAAGAAAATAGGGCTTCTTGGTGAAATAACTGACTCTACGTCTTTGGCAGGAAACAAATAAAATGAGCCTGAATGTTTTGTTATCCCACATAGCAGGAAAGCTAACAAAGTCTACCAGGGTCATGCCAAAAAGATTCAGTTGCCAATTTAAAGAGCCTCCCACTGACGAAACCTGGGGTAACTTAAGCTTCAATAAGGTTGGAGCTTATCAAGTATGTTTCAATCCATGAGTCCAAGACAAAATAATTTTTTAAAGAAATTAATTGGCCACCTTTAGAGAATAGTTAGAAACTAATTCATAATCTTAAAAATGGGTAAATAACAGAAATGAGTCAAGCATTTATCCTACTTTTCTCATTTGAACCAAACAAACGAAGGGTAGTGTCTCTTTAAACAGAGGAGGGGCCACTTCCCTGGTGGCGTAGTGGTTAAGAATCCACCTGCCAATGCAGGAGACACAGATTCAAGCCCTGGTCCAGAAGGATCCCACATGCCGCAGAGCGACTAAGCCCGTGTGCCACAACGACTGAGCCTGCGCTCTAAAGCTTGTGAGCCACAATTACTGTGCCCGCATACCACAACTACTGAAGCCCGCACACCTAGAGCCTGTGCTCTGCAACAAGAGAAGCCACCGCAATGAGAAGCCCGTGCGCCGCAACGAAGAGAAGTCACCGCTCGCTGCAACTAGAGAAAAGCCCGCAGGCAGCAACAAAGACCCAACGCCGATGAAAATAAATTTTAAAAAAATAAAATAAAATAAAAATAAAGGAGGGGCAGTATCTCTTTCAAATGTATACCCAATTAATTAACAATCTACTTTGAGAAAACAGAATTGGAAGAGAAATATTAAATGCAGAACCAAGGGCAAAATAAGTTGAAATATGACTAAAACAATGGAAGATTTCAAGGAAGCAGCGCATTTCACTAACAGTAGGGTGGGTTTCCAAAATATAAGAATCAGCTTTAGAGAAAAGAAGCATCTGAGACTGCTAGAAAAATATGAAAGGAAAGTCATAAGGGCTATGAAATAACATGTCAAATATAGGATATGTAGTCCTATTGGGTAGTCTAATCTCTCTTAAATTAGAGGTCAAGTCACCCTCTCATAGAAACCATAAATTATTTGCAGTGAGTATAGAAAAAAAGCAGAGAGAAGAGGCCAGGGCTTGTTGTATACTACTGCTGACTCCATGCTATGGAATTAGGAGACAAAGTGTTGGTGTCTGTGTGTTTGCAGAAGGGAGTGGAGAATGGACAGAAGAAAGCCTGAAAAACTGCAAATGGTCAAGTACCTGTAATAGACCAAAGGTACTGGAAAGGGCACTCTTGCCATAGATAATCATAGAATTCTACCAAATAGCCTGGATGAAACCAAGACACTAGGATGGTTGGAGATGCCAGTAAGGGGCAGAGAAGAGCAAGATTGGTAGGTAAGATTGGCTGTGAGAGAAATGGTAAGAAAACGGATACCATGTTTTTGTTCAACAACATTTACCAAGAGCCCACAAACTGCTTAATCCGGTAGAGAAGTTCCTTAGAACAAGGAGGGCCAGGTGTCATTGTGATGGTCTGGGACTACAGTGGGGTTAAACTGAAGACCTTGAAAAGGGACCAGGAAGTTACATGACATTAGCAACGGATTTTGATGTTAAAGGGATGCACAGGGATATAGGAAAATAATCATTGATATTGGCTTGTTTTTGTATTCTTCATTCCTCAAAGCTCAAAGAGAGATGTGGGCATATTGTCAACTGTATTAAATTCATATCTGTATTACCGACGATGCAGTAGCTTGCTATTTTGATCTAAAGCTGGGGAAGATGAGGGTTATTAGTGTATAGTTTTACTACTGTTATATTTCAATATTACATTTTAAAAAACCCTCAGACATTCCATCTTATGATTCAGATCTTTCATAAAAGAAAAGCCCACTACACCCACAAATGTGCCTACTAGAATACATCATGTCATGAGAAAAACACATTAGACAGTATGTGAGTGTTTTATTAATCATCCGATAAGGGGATTTTTTTGAAAATGCAATGACAGAGGTTGTAGTCACTTTCCTTTGAACGTGTGCTGGCTTCTGCTGTCTGTTGTTCTCATTTGTCAAGTTTCTTAATGTTCCTCTTAATACAGTGTCTTTAGTTCTCCCAAAGGAATATCAGCAATTTCTGGGAGCAAGAGGAAAACTTTCTGTCAATTCTGCATAATGACCGAAACAGGGTGACTGAATCACTTAATTGAAGCTCTAAGGCTAGTAATGTGATGCATATTATGCCCTGTTTACCGTGAAAAGAAAACAGTGGATGGGCACTCACATAGGCAGTAAGAACAGAGAACCAAGTCTTTTTTGTCTTTGCTTTATTTCTCTGAAGGTCACACAATCCACAAGGAATCCCCGCCTCAACTCTTTAATAGCCAAAGGGTGATAGGTGGAAAAAAAAGGGGGGGGGAAGACAAGATGTAAATGAAACAGAAGCACATAAAAGCCTTGCATATAGATTTTTATAATCCCGTAATTTTCATTAGCTCACAAAATTTCCCCTAATCCTGTCCTCACCTGTTGGCATCAGAGCAAAGCTGCAGCTGTGGAATGTGCAACTGCAGTTATGGGATGTAACTGCAGTTACGCGATGTAACTGCAGTTACGCTGATGCATTAGTCAGAGTTTCAAATGTAGCTAACTTTGAGTCTATCCTGAAAGCTTTCAGTTCCCGAATCTATTGGCATGTACTTATTTGATTAACTGGTATAAGAAACATCCCAAGGCCATCTAACGGTAGTGGGTGATCACAGCTTCAATCACTTATACACCTAAATAGTCACTTTGCTCTTCGTCTTATGAAGGCATTACTCTGTCACTTGGAAGATGCTGAAGCTAAGTCTGCTGACTCTGGATGCCACAACTCTCAACTGATAAAGCTTCAACTCATTTTTTTAAATTAATTAATTTATTTATTTATACTTTGGCTGCGTTGGGTCTTCGCTGCTGCGCACGGGCTTTCTCTAGTTGCAGTGAGCGGGGGCTACTCTTCGTTGCGGTGCGTGGGCTTCTCATTGCGGTGGCTCCTCTTGTTGCGGAGCACAGGCTCTAGGTGCACGGGCTTCAGTAGTTGTGGTGCACGGGCTCAGTTGCTCCGCGGCATGTGGGATCTTCCTGGACCAGGGCTTGAACCCGTGTCCCCTGCATTGGCAGGTGGATCCTTAACCACTGTGCCACCAGGGAAGTCCCCTCAACTCATTATTCAATCTAATCTGAGAAGAATCAAGCTAAGAGTGGCAAAAGAAACTCAGAGGGCGTATTTAAGAATACAGTAGAAATCCTATTTGATTCAGAGTTGACAGTTGACATGCTAACTTTTAAAATTTTAATGGTTAAAGGAAGAAAAATAATTTTTAAAAGAATTCATATATTAAACATTTTACCTCAAAATGTAAATACATATTCATTCAATAAATCTAGTATTAATTTGTTAGAGGATGGCATACTATTTTCATATCTAGTCCCTCCATGTTTATGTACCATATTGCTGACTGTTGTCAATTCAAGCTGTGGTCCAGTATACTGTAAAGGGGCATTTTTTTGGTTACAACATGAGTAATGTTTGCCTCTTGATTTGTTTTTATCTTTTTCTTCATATTCAGCTCCATCTTTTCTTCTTTTGGCATGTGTGATTTCTACATCCTTCAGTTTCATTTTCCTATAAATTGTCACCCTCAACCCTGTTATACACCATCCTAAAAGTCACTAGAACCCTTGATTTGAGATCAGCAAACTAATAAACCATGTCTTTTACTTTCTTCTTGTACATTTAGATTTTCTGTAGTGGTTGTCAAGTTCAGGACAGTTTTCTCCAAGATGCAGTATATGCTAAACTGGAAACTATTCTACTCCAATAATATAAATAGTATCTATCATGTTGATAACTCTCAATAATTCTGCACTACCTACATTTTTATCTATCTTCAACTGTTTCCAAAATAAAAGTCAAAAACTTTCACTTGTATTATTCTATAAACATTTCAGAATTCCTTAACCCATCACTGACTAGATCAAAGAGGTTATATCTGCTGGGGAAAACATGGCATTTACATCCTCTACACAGTCCTTAAAATTGGGATATAAAGGAGAGATAGCTAAAAGAATACAGCCCTTTCAGTATTTCAGTTTTCTTTAGAAAATGTACTATTTCATAAAAAACAAGTTCTTTGTAGAGTTCATCCATGCCATGTTTTGTGAGCTATAGTAAACTAGTAAAGGCAAACAATTCATACTTTTAAGTGCTCTAGGATTTTTGGCTTGGTCAATAACCTCAAGTGGCAATTTTTAGGCTCCAGATGGAAGGCTGCAGGCCAGTGCTGTGATGTTTCTTGGGATCTTCATGATGTGCACTCTACTTTTCATGTAATTGTTTTTATAAGCAGTATCTTACACTTTGGGTCTGTTTAGATTATAAAAATATTCACCAATAAAATATTTTGATAAATGATTCACTAATCTGTAGACTATAATCAACAGGTTGTTCAATGGATAATTTCTCCCTTCTATTGCCCAATATGCAGCATCTTTATTTTCTTCCACCTATTTGTTGTAAAATATTTGCTACCAAACTTTTGATATAAAACCAAGACTTTTCTTTCAGTATAAATCCACCAACTGGACTATCACACTATTTTTCTTGCATGAGCTGCAACTAAGATACTGTCTATGATTTCCAGTTCATTTCAAGTATAGCAAGGATGTAAAGCAATCTAAGAACAGAACACTTCTGGATTTGTGATATTTTCCAACACTAAACATCTAATCTGACAGCATTTTTAACAGCATGCCTTTGAGTTTTATCTAAAGTATTTAATGTTATTTTCACAGAAACAACTCTTTACTTAATACTCATAATTCATCAGTTTACATAACATTTAACCATAGTGCATAGGTATAATATCAAGTAAAATTGGCATAAACAGGCTTGAGAACAGACTTGACTCATTCTAAGTATATAACTCAAATTAATAGCACAAAAGTGCCTAAGAGGGCTTCCCCGGTGGTGCAGTGGTTGAGAGTCCGCCTGCCGATGCAGGGGACACGGGTTCATGCCCGGGTCCGGGAGGATCCCACATGCCGCAGAGCGGCTAGGCCCGTGAGCCATGGCCACTGAGCCTGCACGTCCGGAGCCTGTGCTCCGCAACGGGAGAGGCCACAACAGTGAGAGGCCCGCGTACCACAAAAAAAAAAAAGGTAAAAAAAAAAAAGGTGCCTAAGAAATAAGCTTATTGGCTGCAAACACTATGTAGTGAGCACTACTCAACATGCCTTATGGAGGAAATAATAACATTGGGACCAATTTTTAGTACCTTACTCACTCTTGTTAAAACTGTGTTTCCAAAAATACGATGCTATTCTAGAACAGTCTGTGTTGGCACCCCGATATGACTTTTTGGGGTCTAAGTTCCAATTTGGGAGTCACAGAATTTGGGGCCTGAGGTATAGTATCCAGGAGAACCCTGAAATAAAAACTCCTGGAGCTGAGCCAAGAGCAAATTTTCAAAAGAAATGGGGTAGGTCAAACATGTGATGTTACAGTACTTAGAATGCAAGCCCACAAACCAAACCATTTTGGAAATGATGCCAGAGTTGAAATTACAACTTGAGGGAGATCCATGCTTTAGGATGAGATGTTTCAAGAGGAGAACTAAACTATGCAACAATGATAGCTAAATGAGGTAGTCTAAAAAGCTCCCATGTAAAGTTATAAACCACATTTCTTCAGAAATTAGGTAACAGTGAGGAAGTGGGGAAAAGAAATGGGAGACAGTCATCCTGCTCAGATTACTTCAAGGTTTCTGCATTGCAGTAAGTTCGCATTACACAGCTGCAGTATATGCTAGGCCCTCTTTAGTACTTCACATGGACCACCCTGTTTAACCCTTATAATTACCTTACTAAGTGGGTTTTCCAGGTGAGAAACGAGCAGTTGCCCAGGTGCACAAAGTTAGCAACAGGCTACGATGGGTACTTGAGTGCAAAGGTCATGATCTTCCACTCTGCTATCCTGCCCCTCAATGACACTCCAACTTGCTCAAAACCTCCTTCCAGCATCACCAAGGAAATCTCAAATCACCACTGACTAACAACACAACAAAAAAATTCAAACCTATTTGCACACGTAATCACTTTCAATTATTTCCAGCTTTGGAGACTTCTGAAACCTCCTTAATGAGAGGTAACTTTGGGTGGCCAATGGTGAGCACCAAAAGAAAAAGCCACAAAAACATGCGAATTAAAACAATTTTGTGTTCCCAAAAACTTATATACGAAATTAAACAAAAGAAACACATAACAGATGGAATCCTTACCAACATTAATCATAGCCTCTCTACTATTTTACAGAGGTTTGAATTCATATTTATTCTTACTAATTTTCTCACCTTTTTAGGTAGCAGTAATCACTGTTATCATCTTATGCTACCACTTCTGCATCTGTGAAATTTCTAGAAAGATTTATTACTTCTCTTTCTGGGTCAATTAATAGAATAGTTTGTAATACTTATAAAACATTTTAAAAGACAAAAGTTGAATTTAAATATCAGAGAAAAGACAAAGGAAAGGGTAGCTTTACCAACACTTTTCCTACAGCATGTTTTTAAATGAGAATAGACCATGAAAACACCGCACTTCACATATCAAACCAAAATTGTTACCAAGCAGTTAACCCTTTTTTCTTTAAGGCTAAATTCAGAGAAGTCATTTCCATGTTATCAAGAAAAGTTGACATGGAGAATTCTTAAGCTTAAAAATCCATGGAGGCTAATTCCACTGTATACAGAGTCAAAAAAAAGTTTATAGCTATGTGATGGCGTCTAGGGCTCTCCCAAAATCAGATCCTAAGATAAAGTTTTAGGTAGTCGATTTGAGAAGTGGTCCCAGAAAGCACCAGTAAGGAAGTGGGGAAAAGAAAAAAGAAAAGCCATATAAGGGTGCATCGCTTAGCAGCTTACCTGACCAACACCGGGAGCGCAGTGCCGCTGGGACCGGCTGGGACCGGCTGGGACCGTCCGAGACTCTCCGAGACTCTCCGAGACTCTCCGGAACACGCCTCAGAACCTACACACCTGAGGTCTGGGAGGTGGAGTATTTATCTACCAACTCCCGGCCCTCATTGGCTGAGGGTTGAGCACAGAACCACCTCCACCCTTATAGGCTGCACCTGTGCTCAGCCCAGACACTGAAGAGCCAGAGAAAGCCCTCAGGCAGGAGATATTAAGATGAAAAGCTTGGCATACCCAGGACTGACCTCAGCTGCAGGCAAACATAGGTGGGCTGATAGAATATGCGTGGGAGCATCAACAATGCCTGACACAGCTGGTAATGAGTAGTTTTTCTTGAGCTTCCTCATCTTGAGTGTGGAATTTGTTTTTACACTGTTCATCACAGACCCAACTGTTCACAAATACTGGCTTACCTAAATCAGAATCTTTGCCGACAGAACATACTAGAGACTCCGAGTAACTCTCCCACTGCAAATGACTAAAAATGCTGGGTATAATAATTTCAAATAAAACTCAAATGCAGAGCTGGGCTAATAATAAGGACACCCCTGACAACAAAAGAAAAGTGGAAGCTGAAATCCAGAAATATAAGCAAGTGCCAAAGGCAGCTTTGGTCCCACCAAACCCTGGTGACATTGACCACCTGCTCTGACTGCAATACAGTGGTGTGTGAGGGACAGAAGACTAGGACTTGGGCCTTCCCAAGAAGAAGAGACTAATAGAAGACACCCACCTCCGTCCCATAAAATTAGAACACCAAAGAGCCACTCTCCAAGAAAAGGTGCCTAGAAATAAATGCACCATGTAGAAGAAAAATGGAACTGTCTTGATCTTGGTGCTGGGAGTATCTATTCAATATTTTTAAATAAACAGAACCAATTACTTAACTAATTAATTAAACCCTAGGAGACCACATAACATTTGTTGAGAATATTTAAATAATATGTTCTACTTTAATTTTAGAAATCTTAATGAGGTCCATTTAGGGTTGTTCACTGTCTAAAATTTATAGGGACAACCAAGAAGTTAAAATATTTTAGAGTGCAGTTTTCGGAATATATGCTTCAGGATATGAAAGTCTCCATTTTCCATCTTAGAAAATGATCACTCAGTCTACCACTAAATGACATAGACCCATGCAGAGCCACTCCCTCAGACTCGATCTTGAGTTCCTCGCTGTTGCACCTACATGTCCCTCACTCACCATGCAGACCTCTCTATAGGACTGCTTGAGCATCCTTGCACATGGTAGCTGATTTTATCCCAAACGAGTGTTCTAAGAGAGCCCCGATAACTTTTACAGTCTAGTCTGAGAAGTTACAAACTATCACTCTGCTTTATTCTATTCATTAAATGAGAGTCACTAAGTCCAGCCCATACTAGAGGAACAGGGACACTAGTTCACCTCCTGAAGAGAGGAATATCAAAGAACTGGTGGGCAATTCTTCAGAGACCAGCACTTTAGATTCTTGTAGCTCTTTCTTCTAATATCTACATCTGTATTTTAATTAATATGCTTATCATTCATTTACTTTCTATTATGGAAAATGAGGATTTTTACCACTATCCACCCAGCCACTTACCCCACCACACACACACACACACACACACACACACACACACACAAATTCCTCCTACCTCTTCTTCCCAACACAGCTGTATCATAGTTTTTAGTCAAATCAATAATCAGTGTTTAAATTAACATGATCATGTAAATATTGTTTACAACTGAGCCGCATGGTATAATTGATTTCTTTTCTAATACAACTTACTGTTTTACCTACAGGTAATTATTTTTTTTAGTTGCTTAATATTCTATGGACCCATCACAAACTTATACCCAGTTTTTTGAAAACACTCTTAATCTCCTCTCAATGTGTTGAAACAAGTCAGATAATATATCAATTGGATTTGTTTTAATTGGAGCTGGATTTTAGTCCTTTCTCTACCATTAGTTGTACAATCTTTCACAAAAGATGAAGAAACCTTTCGTCCCTCTGTTTCTTCATCCATCAAATAAAGGCAGAGGTTAAAAAAGCAACCCTTCTTGATGCAAAGACTTCATGTAAGAATCAACTGAGAGGCCAATATCATTTAGAAAAGAAAATATATTTGAATTCTAAAATTCTGAACTTTCTTATTCTGAGATATGTCTAAAACAATTGGCTTTTTTTCCCCACTAGGATTCAATAAAGACAAGTAGAGCTGACAGAAGCATGAACGATATAATGCCAATCAGATGGTTTTGCCCAAGGTAATTCAGGATGAGCTCAAGGGACTTTCTTGACTAGTGAAGCTCATTAACATTAATAGCAGCTGCAAGTTCACATCCAAATAGGAATGTGCCTCACAGGGCAACAATACACTAATCTACTGTATGGGCTACTCTGTCATACTCTCAATATTCTAGAGGTGAGACAAACTGAAAAAGCATTAAATGTATAAACATCACTTGCTGGTTAACTGAACTTCATTTCCGTATTGCCAACCTCTTTTATATGGGAGGGGCGATTTTTAATGTAAAATCTCCATTAAGTCTTACTCTTTACAGGAGTTTACATGGTACAAGAGGTATTTTAGGTATTTTTATAAAAAATATTTTCTCTGGAAAATAAATCCTAAAAAGTAATTTTGTTTTACCCCAAGAAGAAAACAGTCATTCTACATTTCTGTAAAATATAATTCATCATTATTAAATTACCAGATTACATGCACAATTAAACTTATTTATTAAACAGGACATATGCCAACAACTTTACAATAATCCTCTAAACCATAATAGCAGATTTTCAACTTTAATAACAACATCATGCAGCTAATACCCAAAGGACTAATTTTAAAAGTAAGGGCATTTAGTAATTGAAACTGAAATTATACAATTAAGCACTTGAGTAATTTAAACATGAACATAAGTGTCCTGGCTGTGCTGCTCTTGGCTTTAAGTCAAATTTACTAGTGGGGTTAGACTTTATCACTCTAATTATTTCTGCTTGTATCAGATCTCGGTAAATAGAAATTGAGAATTATTTGAAGTATTTTTTCATTCCTGTCTTTTCTGCTTCAAAAATATATTACTTACCGCAAAAAAAAAAAAAAAAAAAAAATTACTATACTCTTCTTCTAATTAAAGCTTCACACAGATAATCAAGAATAAGCCCCACGATACTTATCAAGACTCCACAGAAATTCAAAAAGAGATATTTTAGGGCTTCCCTGGTGGCGCAGTGGTTGAGAGTCCGCCTGCCGATGCAGGGGACGCGGGTTCGTGTCCCGGTCCGGGAGGATCCCACATGCCGCGGAGCGGCTAGGCCCGTGAGCCATGGCCGCTGAGCCTGCGCGTCCGGAGCCTGTGCTCCGCAATGGGAGAGGCCACAACAGTGAGAGGCCCGGGTATCGCAAAAAAAAAAAAAAAAGAGCTATTTTATTTGTATACCTATTCCCAGAAAGAGGTTTGAAAGAAGTTTTAATATGAAAAGAAAGTTATCTAGTGAGTATATTTGCCTTGCAAGTGTTTCGAAATCATCACCTCACCATTTCCACCCATTCTTTGCATTTTCTCCACCAAACATTAAACCCCATGTTAGCCTCATTGTCTTACCCTTAGGAAAACTCTAAAATAAAATAGGCTTTCCCTTGACAATGAACATGACAGAACAGCTTCTAACTTGGTAGAAATCATCTCTTTAATTTTTACTGTATAATTAATACTTCTGACATTATATGATTACAGTAGGATTAAGAAACATTACTTCTTAAGTGAACCATAAAATCATCAAATTTTAAAAAATAGAAGAGAAAACAAGAAACAGTGTGAATATCCCAAAACAAGGCATACACTTTAAAACGGGAAGAGGCAGGCAGACTGCCTCTGATGAATAGAGGGCACAGAGATAATGTAAGTCAGGCACCAAGGAAAGATGGCTCCACCATCAAGACCTCACTAACCATCACCAAGTACAGAGGCATGGAATGGGGGGAAAGGACATTTCAAGTTCAAGGAATTGCACAAGTAAAGGTACAGGGATAAAAGAGCTGATAACTTCTAGGATATATGGCTGAGGTCTAGGGTCCAATAGGAGTAGCTATAATAGGTGAAGCTAAACAAGCAGGCATAGTTTAGATCACAAAGAACCTTGGATTCCAGGCTAAGGCACTGGGATTTTACCCTGAAAGCAATGGGGAGTCACTGTGAGTTTTTTTTAAACAGAAAATACACATGATCAGACTTGCACTTTAGAAAGATCCCTCTGGCAGCAGGGTGAACATTCAATTGAGGCAGACTAGAATAAAAGAAAGGACACTTGTTAGAATAGTGCAGACAGCACCTGACCATATTACAACAGTCCAGAACAGCATTTTTGCTGTATTACAGAAGTCCAGTGCAGCACTCTGTTACAGTACTCTAGGCTGCAAAAAGTGAGAACCTGAACCAATACAGCAACAGTTGAAAAAGAGAAGGGACCAGACCTCAAGATATTTAGGAACTAGATACTTTGTTCATGGTGTTCAACTGGATGTGGCAGATGAGGGCAGGAAAGAATCTAGTTTCTGATTTATGAGATTCCAGAAGAAATGTCCCTCCTCTGGCCTTGTGATGCTGACCCCATCACCATATGCCTGCCCAGGGCCTTGCCCATCAATTACCCCATTTCATTCCTATGGCTCTTTTGCCACAACCTGTAAGATACTCAAGCCTCTCCCATGCCAAGAAGCAAAGATGTATTAGATATCTACTCTATGTCAGTCGATCCCCAAGTTAGCTGGAGGAGTTAAGGAAAGATGGTTTTCTTCCTTAACTTTCCCTAATCTTCAAGTAAGTAGGTTATCCCAACCCCACCAATCCATCTTCAGTGCTGATCAAATAAATCAGTCTCTTTCAGAAAAAAAAAAGCCTTTTTGTTTAGAAGTAGCAATACCAGACACCTGTATAAATATCCTATCTGGCAAAAGATATGGCTAATGGAAGATGACGTGTTAGTGATCTTCTGGGGCCATGACATGATGCTGCAGGTCATTGTCAAAGGTGCTTATTCCAGGAAAGCCAAGGAGTCAAGTCATCCGAACAGGCTGGATATATCATGCAATAGTCCCATTGTGTGCTCAGGTCTCAGTTCTTCATTTCATTCATTCAGCACATATTTCTTATGGGCTTATCACATGACAGATGCTATCCTAGGCTCTGGGTAAATAATAGTGAGCAAAATATACACAATTCCTGCCACCATGTTTAGTTTCCACACCAACACTTAAAATTCTGGCATCATAAGCAAAGCCTGCTTCCCACAGGGGCCTCTATTTTCCACTGCATCTTCCATCAGAAGCAGGAATTTCTCAATATCTAATTTTCTCCTAAGATCCACTCATTTAAAAAGGGACTTTAATAGTAACATGCATGTTTTTTAAATGGGTTGATGCTGTACATGCTGTTGTATAATCTATTTATTAGTCATAAAGATAAATTTATATTAAGCTTAACATATCAAAGTTCAGAAAGAAGAAGAGACTGATTCTCAGTGGTTCAAAGCTTAGTAACACTGGAAACTGAGTCTTCCAGTCCAGTCAACTTTGACCATCACCAGGCAGAACAGATGGGAAGATGGACAAGTAGAGCTCAGATTCTGAAATAACACATATTGGCATTAGGAAATCAGGCACAGAGAGCAGAGAACAGAGGAAAATGATATGAGACAGTATGAACTACAAAAGACTGAATTTACACAAAGGATTTGTACCAATGAAAACATGAAACAGCTGCCACTGCTCAAGATCAGAATCATTCTAAGGGTGGAGACAAGTCAGGGCCTTCAGGTAAATAGGAGTGCTACTGGCAATAAGAAGGGAAAAAAAGAAAGAAAAATTCCTTTACCAAATTATGTCCTTGGACAGTCATGAGCAATCTTTTTTAGGCTAAGATAATTTAAGAGACATCAAAAGGGTTGAGGTTTGCTTTTTTTTTAATACAAAATATTTATTGTATTTAGTCCTGTGGAGGAGTAAATCACAAATTCTTAAAATACAGATTGCTTACTTTATTGAATAGAAGAACGTCGAGAAAAATGACTGTGCTTTTTAGCCACTAAATTCTAGCATTTGTGCATATTTGAGAGGTAGAGACACAGAGGCAGTTTTCTAATCTTACATTTTGCAGTGAGATCGAGAGCCATATGGTAGAGCCAAGGAGGCCTCCAGCAGCCCTGAGGCTGTGGGTTGCCTCATCATTGCCCCAGCTAATATACTAGGCAGTTTACACACAATATCTCATTTAATCCTAGGATGATGCTAAATATCGGACCAACATGCCACTGAGTAAGTATGTGACAAAAGATAGAATATCTAGCAGTTCTATTTGCAGTCCATAAACATGTAATTCCTCTTCCACATAGACGAATCATGAGCTTATTTTAAATATCCCTAGTCTACCCTGACTAGCAAATGAGCAACACCTGGTAAAATTAACGCAAAAACACAGAGTAACAGGATGTTACATCAAAAAAAGAAAAAAAATTTCCTTTGCCCATATAAGCACCTTCAAAGATTTCAGTCTAAATGAAAGAGAAGAATTGTCCAACCAAGAGGGAGTACAAGCCACTCAAATTTATTACCAAGGAAAATTGGAGAATCACTTTCAGAGGCACATTAAGAAACTAAAGTCTTCTATGATAGCCTTTCAAAAAAATCCCTTCTAGGATTAACATACTGCAACATTTTCTATGTTGCAACACTAAAGAAATTAATATCTAAAGGCTTGATCCTAGCTGTATTTACAGGGGAGCCCAGAGAGTTAATTTATTTTAAGAACCCAGAACAAGATCCACACAATTCAACATTCACTTCTTCATTCAAAGGTCACTAAAATGCATACGTCAGATATCTGCTGATTTCTTTTAACAATGCTGAATCTTAAACCCAATAATTCTAATATAATCTATAAATGACCTTACTAAGTCTTTCTACATCCCATAAAAGTATTTTAATTGTATCATTTTATTTAAGTTCCCAACTTGCTGTGATGTATTAGCATATTAAAATTAACTCAGCAAGCTGTAATCATTTCACTTTCTGAACCAACTTACCAGGACAAATTTGATAAAATTATAGTACCCCCTTGTGGTGGTAGCTTTATACCCTACTAGAATGTTTTGGAATATTATATTTTTTAAAATCTTCTTCAACTAAGATCAGTGGATAACTAATTAACCTTTTCTAAATTCTAATAAAATCTTGGGAAAATGAAAGGGGCTATCACTAGATTGTGATAACAGATGAGACAGTGTGGCATTTCATCATAAAAGTAAGACTATATGGAGCCATGCATATTATTTTTAACAGAAGGAAAACACTTATAAGAAATATTTTCTGGCTTCCCTGGTGGCGCAGTTGTTAAGAATCCGCCTGCCAATGCAGGGGACACAGGTTCGTGCCCTGGTCCGGGAAGATCCGACATGCCATGGAGCAACTAAGCCCGTGCGCCACAACTACTGAGCCTGTGCTCTAGAGCCCGCAAGCCACAACTACTGAGCCCACGTGCTACAACTACTGAAGCCCGTGTGCCTAGAGCCCGTGCTCCGCAACAAGAGACGCCACTGCAATGAGAAGCCCGCGCACCGCAATGAAGAGTAGCCCCTGCTCGCCACAACTAGAGAAAGCCCATGCGCAGCAACAAAGACCCAAGGCAGCCAAAAATAGTAAAATAAATAAAATAAATTTTTTAAAAAAAGAAATATTTTCTATGGACTGATTCATACAGCCAAATTAAAGCACACAATTCTGAAATTACTCACAGGATTTTAGTTTGCCTTGCAAATGAATTTAAATAACTGAAGGAGGGGAAATGATGTTTTTGAATGGTAAGGCAATATAAATTCTTCACAAATCAGGAAGGAAAAAGAAAGTTGGTAAAATTTAAATACAAAGATTTTTTTTCTCTCACAATTCACCTAACTCTCCTCTATCAGATCCAAATTAACTGTATATTATTGTCATTACTTTTACTGACATTTATAATATTATTTAGCAAAATGAGTAAGACTTTTTGGCACATAATTTGATACAAAGATTTTCCTAGCGTTATTTTATTTTTCCTATCTTTATTTGCCTTCCTACCCCCCGCTTCAAAAACTCCTCTACTTCCATCTCCTGATTTCCTCACTAATCGATTTTCATCTTACTCTAAAACGGGCTTTTGGCAATAAGGCAAGGAATCATGGACTGAATGAATCAATGAGAGAGAGACAGAGAGAAGACTATCCACAATATTTTGGCAAGCCCTAGAACAATTCCACGTAGGTTAAAGGATCTTATAAGAGATTCTGTGATCTCACTGGAAGACACAGAAAAAGATCTTACCGACAAGTTAATATATTTAGATCCACTGTCAATGAAATGGCAATTTCATATTCATAGAATGTCCAAGTACCTTACTAAGGAACTAGAGAATAAACCAGTAAGTTTTTCAAATTAGTCCCCCTTTTACATTTAGAAGTGACGCAGTTTATCTCTGGTTCAAGTCAGTAAGCAATTCTAACTGATTTACAATGAAAATATCAAGAAGCTTTGTTTCAATTTAGTTCAAGTTCAGGTTCAATAAAATAACAGTTCTAGTTCATTTCTGGGAATGTGGAAATATATTTACTAGTTTCTAATTCACATTCCATTGGCTTTCTGATTATGATTTAAAATAAAGAATATTGAATTGTACTCATTTAGGTTTTCAGGCAACATTTTAAGCCCTTACTGTTTCAGGGACTGTCGTGGATGTTGGAATACAAAAATGAATAGAGCAAAATTCCTGCCTTAAAGAATATCATAGTCTAGCTATGAAACAGTTAAGTGAACATATGTAGTGATATGGAGAAAACTGTACTATCACAAGAGCTACAATAAGAATTTCTTATAAGGGGACATCACCTTGGTTTAGAAAATGTCTTGATGAGCCCCTAACGGTATGCATCCACTAAAGGGCATCCTAAAATAATAAAAAATGGTCACTAAACTTCCTTCTACGGTCAGCGGGTCCTGTTTTCCCTCTTCCGGGTTGAGTACCACTGCACTTGGAGGACTAAATGGAGCCAGCTAAATTGTTCTGCATAACACAGAACAGCAACTGAGAGTCCCAAGGCTATAGACAGATGTGCAAGGGAGAAGACACAACTGGCCCAGGGCTATAACACACAACTCCAGGGAGCACCACATACATCATTTTCTATCCAAATGGCATCGTACTAGCCAGCAGCCCTGCAAAAGCCAGAGGGACTGGGCAGTGCTGGGCAGTTAAAGAATCCCTAATGACCAAGAAGAAATTTGAGGCAAGAGTAGAAATGTCTAGAAGGGATTTCTGTAGTTATTTGCCTTGGAGTAAGACATAAACCCTTCTTCTACCTCCCCTCCAAAAGCATCTTTTCCCTTAAGACTTTTATACAAGTGAATTTGAATTTTTACTATTGGTTTTTGTTTCTCTGTAGTAGCTCACGTTTTGTTGTGGCGATGGCCACTTTAGTTTGTGAGCCCAAAGCAGCGCTGAAACTCGCATCCTCATGGACCCAGGGCATACACTGATCATGATGATGCTGGACCCAGAGGACAGGAGAAAAGTTGATATCTGAACTACACAGTTATAATTTAAAAAGTAATAAAAGCTAAAACAAAGGTGCTGTAAGAGAATAGAAAAAGAAGTACCTGCTTTGCCTCAGGGAAACAGAAGCATCACAGAGAAAGTGGCTTTTGAACTGAGTCTTGAAGGATGAACAGCAGTTATCCATGAAAAGAAAAATGGGGAAAGGCAAATTCAACACCCATTTATGATAAAAACCCTGCAGAAAGTAGGCATAGAGGGAACTTTCCTCAACATAATAAAGGCCATATATGACAAGCCCACAGCAAACATCATCCTCAATGGTGAAAAACTGAAAGCATTTCCACTAAGATCAGGAACAAGACAAGGTTGCCCACTCTCACCACTATTATTCAACATTGTTTTGGAAGTTTTAGCCACAGCAATCAGAGAAGAAAAGGAAATAAAAGGAATCCAAATTGGAAAAGAAGAAGTAAAGCTGTCACTGTTTGCAGATGACATGATCCTATACATAGAGAACCCTAAAGATGCTACCAGAAAACTACTAGAGCTAATCAATGAATTTGGTAAAGTGGCAGGATACAAAATTAATGCACAGAAATCTCTGGCATTCCTATATACTAATGATGAAAAATCTGAAAGTGAAATCAAGAAAACACTCCCATTTACCATTGCAACAAAAAGAATAAAATATCTAGGAATAAACCTACCTAAGGAGACAAAAGACCTGTATGCAGAAAATTATAAGACACTGATGAAAGAAATTAAAGATGATATAAATAGATGGAGAGATATACCATGTTCTTGGATTGGAAGAATCAACATTGTGAAAATGACTCTACTACCCAGAGCAATCTATAGATTCAATGCAATCCCTATCAAACTACCACTGGCATTTTTCACAGAACTAGAACAAAAAATTTCACAATTTGTATGGAAACACAAAAGACCCCGAATAGCCAAAGCAATCTTGAGAACGAAAGAAGGAACTGGAGGAATCAGGCTCCCTGACTTCAGACTATACTACAAAGCTACAGTCATCAAGACGGTATGGTACTGGCACAAAAACAGAAAGATAGATCAATGGAACAGGATAGAAAGCCCAGAGATAAACCCATGCACATATGGACACCTTATCTTTGATAAAGGTGGCAGTAATGTACAATGGAGAAAGGACAGCCTCTTCAATAAGTGGTGCTGGGAAAACTGGACAGGTACATGTAAAAGTATGAGATTAGATCACTCCCTAACACCATACACAAAAATAAGCTCAAAATGGATTAAAGACCTAAATGTAAGGCCAGAAACTATCAAACTCTTAGAGGAAAACATAGGCAGAACACTCTATGACATAAATCAAAGCAAGATCCTTTCTGACCCACCTCCTAGAGTAATGGAAATAAAAACAAAAATAAACAAATGGGACCTAATGAAACTTCAAAGCTTTTGCACAGCAAAGGAAACCATAAACAAAACCAAAAGACAACCCTCAGAATGGGAGAAAATATTTGCAAATGAAGCAACCGACAAAGGATTAATCTCCAAAATTTACAAGCAGCTCATGCAGCTCAATAACAAGAAAACAAACAACCCAATCCAAAAATGGGCAGAAGACCTAAATAGACATTTCTCCAAAGAAGATATACAGACTGCCAACAAACACATGAAAGAATGCTCAACATCATTAATCATTAGAGAAATGCAAATCAAAACTACAATGAGATATCATCTCACACCAGTCAGAATGGCCATCATCAAAAAATCTAGAAACAATAAATGCTGGAGAGGGTGTGGAGAAAAGGGAACACTCTTGCACTGCTGGTGGGAATGTGAATTGGTTCAGCCACTATGGAGAACAGTATGGAGGTTCCTTAAAAAACTACAAATAGAACTACCATATGACCCAGCAATCCCACTACTGGGCATATACCCTGAGAAAACCAAAATTCAAAAAGAGTCATGTACCAAAATGTTCATTGCAGCTCTATTTACAATAGCCCGGAGATGGAAACAACCTAAGTGCCCGTCATCAGATGAATGGATAAAGAAGATGTGGCACATATATACAATGGAATATTACTCAGCCATAAAAAGAAACGAAATTGAGCTATTTGTAATGAGGTGGATAGACCTAGAGTCTGTCATACAGAGTGAAGTAAGTCAGAAAGAAAAAGACAAATACCGTATGCTAACACATATATATGGAATTTAAGAAAAAAATGTCATGAAGAACCTAGGGGTAAAGCAGGACTAAAGACGCAGACCTCTTAGAGAACGGACTTGAGGTTATGGGGAGGGAGAAGGGTGAGCTGTGACAGGGCGAGAGAGAGTCATGGGCATATACACAGTAACAAACGCAGTAAGGTAGACAGCTAGTGGGAAGCAGCCGCATGGCACAGGGATATTGGCTCGGTGCTTTGTGACAGCCTGGAGGGGTGGGATGGGGAGGGTGGGAGGGAGGGAGACGCAACAGGGAAGACATATGGGAACATATGTTTATGTATGACTGATTCACTTTGTTATAAAGCAGAAACTAACACACCATTGTAAAGCAATTATACCCCAATAAAGATGTTAAAAAAAAAAAAAAAAATGAGGAAAGGCATTCAGCAGACAACAATGTGAACAGAGAGGGGGCATTTAGAGATAGCCAAGAAACCAAGGCTGGAGGAGAAGGCATTCCTGTTCCATTCCATGCCATTGGTAGGCTTGTTCTGAAAGATTGTCAGTGAAACCTGTTAGTTACACACAATTTACATGTTTGTGAGAACAGGTGTCCCCATGTACCTACTACCCCTTCTTTGTACTTCCTTTAACAAAACTTCTGGAAAAAAACTTGCTATTGCTCTATAGTGGATTATATATTTTTGTCCTCAGTGTTTGCTTCCCTCCCCATTCATCCCACAGTTCCCTTGAGATTATAGTCCCCCATCCCATTGACTTTGGGCTTGGTCATGAAACCTGTTTTAAACAATGGAATGTGGACAGAAGGGTCGGTGTGCCACTTCCAAGCTAAGGCGTTAAGCGGTATCTTGTGCTTCTGCCCCACTTAGCCACAGGTCCCAGAATAAGGAGACACACTGATGTGGGCTGAATTGGGTCCCCCACCCACCAAATTCATATATTGAAGTCCTAACCCGCAGTATCTCAAAATGTGACTATATTTGGAGATAGGGTTTTTAAAGAGGTGATTAAATTAAAATGAGATGGTTAGAGTGGGCCCTAATCCAATCTGACTGATGTCCTCATAAGAAGAGGAAATTTGACACACAAAAAGATACACAGAGGAAACAAAGGACACAGTGAGATGCTGAAAACTGCAAGCCAAGGAAAAAGGCCTCGAAAGAAACCAAATTTGCTGACACCTTGATCTTGGAATCCTAGCCTCCAGAACTCTAAGAAAATTAATTTCGGTTGTTTAGGCCACCCTGTATGTGGTATTTTGTTATGGTAGCCGTAACAAATTAATACACACATGGAACTGACCTAACCCGTTCCTGTAGCCTGAAGCACAGCCAAACCACAGATCCATGAGCAAGAAATAGCGCTTATGGATGTAAACCACTAACATTTTGGGGTTGCTTGTTACGCATTACTATTGCGGCAAAAGCTGACCAACACACTTTCATTTCTCAATTCACAGCTGTTTACCTTCTAAATATACCATGAAGTTGCTTTTGCTAAAGAACATCATGTGTGTTGGTTTGAAACAATTAATAAAAGAAATAAACCAAAGTAGAAAACATCAACAAACTAAATGCTAACAGAGACAGCTTCTTAGTCTTTATTTATTCTGATTTTTCTTCTACTTGTCCTTGGAGACCATTTGGTAGAGTCAGTAAGATTGTAAGATCTAATCACTTATATGTGGAATCTAAATAATGATACAAATAAACTTATCTACAAACAGAAACAGACTCACAGACATAGAAAACAAATTTATTGTTACCAAAGGGGAAAGGGGTGGGGAGAGATAAATTAGGAGTTTGGGATTAGCAGATACCAACCACTATATGTAAAATAGATAAACAACAAGGTCCTAATGTATAGCACAGAGAATTATATTCAATATCTTATAATAAACTAAAATGGAAAAGAATCTGAAAAAAGAATATATAACTGAATCACTTTGCTACACAGCAGAACTAACAAAACATGGTAAATCAACTATACTTCCATTTTTAAAAATCCAAACAAAAGGGGAAAATATTAAAAGGAAAAAAAAAAAAAAACCAAAGGCATGCTAAAGTCACAAGAGGTAATAATAATATTTATCGAGATCCTTTCTACACATGTCCTTTTCTAAATGTTTTATACATATTAATTCATGTACTCTTCATAGTAACTCTAGGATTATTAGCCCTATTAGATAAATAAGGAAACCAAGGCAAAAGAAGCTTATAAAACTTGTGTCATATAGCTGGAAATGGTGTTATTTTAAACCAAGCAAGCAGTCAGACTCTAGATTCTACCATCTTCTTTTTTGTTTGTTTTTTGCGGTACACGGGCCTCTCACTGCTGCGGCCTCTCCCATTGTGGAGCACAGGCTCCGGATGCAGAGGCCCAGCGGCCATGGCTCATGGGCCTAGCCGCTCCGCAGCATGTGGGATCCTCCTGAACTGGGGCATGAACCCGTGTCCCCTGCATCGGCAGGCGGACTCTCAACCACTGTGCCACCAGGGAAGCCCTAGATTCTACCATCTTAACCACTATATTTTACTCTCAGAAATAAGGTCTGAACAATTTTTCAGACACTAAAACAAGCACAACTATTATTATTTTTAATAACAATAATGGCTAACATTTTGGAGGCCAGGCACTCTTTCAAGTAAAATGCTATACACACATTAATTTGTCTGATTCCTCAACAATGGTATGATGTAGGTTGTAGTACTGTGTCCATCCTACATATGAAGAAACTAAGGCCCAGAGAAAGAGTAAGTAACTAACCCAAAGTCACACAGTAGTAAGTAGCAGAGATAGGACCCAAACCCCAGCAGCCTCATACGAGCATCCATGATCTTAACCACTGTTGCCTCAAGAGATGAGCACTAAACTGCCTCTTGAGTAACTGCTGGCATTCCCTCTCCTGTGCCACACACCAGTATTATAGATGCCACTGGATAAAGGCCTCCCAGTTCCAGTTCCCATGAGGGCCCACCTTTGGGGACGGACACACCCTCTCTCTCCATCTCCCTCTGGAATTGCATGAGTCTTGTCAATAATTCTCTTCGGGCATCTCTGCTCCACCCTCTCTACACTCAGCTTCCTCTAACTTGTGGTTTCGGCTCTACCATAGCTTTAGTTTTCATCTGACTTTGGTTTGCCATGGTGCTGACTCAGGCTTCTGCCCCATATTCCCCTTTAGCTCAGCTCCCTACAGCTAACTACAGTTCCTATCTTCAAGTCAGATTCCAGAGACAGAAAATTGGATTGGGTACTGGCCAGCCAGTGCAACAGGTGACTTTGATGAGGTGTCCATTTCAATTAGCTATGCTGGATGGGAAGCTGGATTCATGTGGTGGGGAGAATTAGAAATACTCAGCCTAGAAGAGAGAAAACTTAAGAGGAAAAGTGACTTAAACTATGAACAAGCTATCATAGGAAGATACTTTTTACCACCCTCTCCCAGCTTTCCTTTAATGGTCAGAGTGGCAATTTCCATATCACTGATGTGTTGAAGCAGACACAGCGAGGAAGGTCTAGGAAGAGATTTCTGCCTAGGCGAGGTGGTGGCTTTAGGTAACCTCTAAGATTCCTATGAATTTGTGGAAAATTAAGCATTAGTTGAAAAATGTACCCAAAGCACCTTAGATAAGCATTTTAAATATCCTTCAAAATACCAGCGTTCAGATTGTCTGCTGAAGTTTCTCCACCCAGTCACGAAGTTACACTGAGATGGCATGTGCAAACAAGAAGCAAAGGGAGGCACTGCACTGCAGAAGGAACTTCACGAACCCCACCCTTCAGTGGTACCCATCACCCTAATGGCCATGAGTCCTCCCTAATAAAATTCAACTCCATCCACTAGAATTACAATTAAATGACTAATTAATAGTTTCCAGACTCCTTGAATGTCTCGTTATAAGGGATCTGCAATCACCTATGACTGAATTCCAATTGCTGAAGATTTATCTACTGCCTACCCTGTACAACCATGTGAGTGCTATACCTGACCACATGCAAGATACAAAGATAAGAGTCACACTGCCCCTAACTTCCAGGGCCCACCATCCATGGAAGAAGGAGAGATGCACTCACAAATAATAAAGAATACACTGTAACAAATGAGTGTAGTAGGAGAAAAGGAAGCGGAGAAGTTTATTCCATGGAAGTATATGCAGGGATTTGGGAACCATTCTCTGAAGTGATATACTATGATCTGGACCTTATAGAACACATAGGGATTGGTGTATGAGTATTCCACCTGCACAGCATGAGCAAAGGCATACAGATATTAGGCACTAAAGAGGCAAGATATTCGAGGGCATATTTGGAGAACAGCAGGTAGTCTGGCCTGGCTAGAAGATGGGAGTGTGGGGAGAAGAGAGACAGAGGAGGAAAGACTACGAGGAATAGCCGAATATATGGAAATGTAGGCTGGAGAACCTTGACTTAAAGATAATTCCAATGGAAAAGGCATCTGTAATCATAATAATGAACTTCAAATCAAGTCTACTAAACATCTAAGTTAAAAAGTACTAAAAAAAAAAAGTACTAATGAGCAGTGATGTGTCCAATATTTGATTTTAATAATAGACTCCTAAAGGCAACGAGGGAGACCCTTAAAAGATGATATCCTTGGGACTTCCCTGGTGGCGCAGTGGTTAAGAATCCGCCTGCCAATGCAGGCGACACTGGTTTGATCCCTACCCTGGGATGATCCCACATGCTGTGGAGCAACTAAGCCCATGTACCACAACTACTGAGACTGCGCTCTAGAGCCCGCAAGCCACAACTACTGAGCCCATGTGCCACAACTACTGAAGCCTGCATGCCTAGAGCCCGTGCTTCACAACAAGAGAAGCCACCACAATGAGAAGCCCACGCACCACAACAAAGAGTAGCCCCCACTCGCCACAACTAGAGAAAGCCCATGCGCAGCAACGAAGACCCAACGCAGCCAAAACTAAATAAAATAAATTTTTAAAACATTAAAATAAAAACAAAAGATCATGTCCTTGCCTTCAAGAAACACCACACATAATCCTCAAGAGAAGGCTGTAAATGGGACATCCAAGGTAAAGGCAATAGGCTGAACAAATCTTTTCCTGAACAGAAGCAATGCCCTTGCTTGCCAAAATTGCCTCTCAGGCAACTTCACCAGTCCCACGTGTGACCTGACCCCGAATAAAGATCTCTTTCTACACTCCCTTGCACAAGTAACGATCAAAATGTTGTGCCTGTCAACCAGCACATTTAATTCAGCAGCAGCATTTAAATCTGCCTCTCATTTTCCTACCACTTTCCTAAAATTCCAGAGGACGGGGTTATTGTTAAACAGCAGCAGGCATTATTCTCACAGCAGTGCATATTAATAACAATTCAGTGTGGTGTTATGGAAGCCTGTGGGCTCTTAGCTGAATTTATTTGAAAAATAAAGTTTGTTTTTTTTTCCCCAAAGATCTTTACTTAAGTCAGCATGGAACTCTTGTAAAGATAACTACCAGTAAGTCACAACTACCCAAGGAGCAGTCTTGTTATTTTTTTAATTCACTGCTCACCATGACAACATAATAAACACACCTTTAGAGGCCCATACATGCCCAACTACTGAAAATGTCACAGCTCCTCCTTCATGGTCCTCCCAGGCATAAACTTCAACTGATTTTTTGATTCTTTGAAATTCTAGTAAAACACCAATTTTCAACTGCAAGCTACTACAAATAATTCTGTGATAAATTAGCAACACAAGCCTTATTTCACAATCCACTAATAACTACTAAGCTCTTTTTCTATTTAAAAAAAATAGCAAACCATCAAGTCAATATGGTTTTGACATCTGTTTTTTCAATTTTTGTTTAGAGTTCTCTTAGATGTTCCTGTATCCTTTCATAAATGACTAATAGGAAAGATACAAGACTAATAGGAAACACAACTTTCTGTAACTTCGTTGACGGTTGGTTTCAGTTAACAGCTGGTCTTTAAACCACCCAACATAAAAGCATACATTTTAGGGAAAAAAAATTGACCCCAAAACTGCTTCATAAAATAAAGTATTTCATTTTTCAAAGCTTTAGGATTATCTGAGAGGCTATAGTACTAAAAAGTCCCTTGAGTTGGGTTTTTTTTTTTAAGAAAGTTAAAAGTTTCCACCTTTAAATATCAGAGACTAGAGATTTTACAATACAATAAGTGTCAGACGTAAAATACAATTCCCTTCAAAGCCATATATTAAAAAAGTAAGCCTCTGTAAAAAGTTTTTCCTTCCAACATTGAAGTGTGGACCTAAAATCACAGCAAACAATTATGACAATCTTTCTGCAATGGTGCCCAGACATCCAAATTAGCCAAAGCTTCAAGCTTCCATATGCTCAGGTTGCTAACAATGCTGTCTCTGCTACCCAACAGCTGCTCCTTTTTGGTTAAGGAAATACTATAAGAAGCACACCATGAAGCATAGTGTTCCATTTCCCACCATCCTCCGGACAGATGCGGTCCCTTCCCAAGTACGCAGAGTATAACATAAAGCACATAAAAGATATGACTTCTTTATTCAAATGACTGCTTTTTTCTCCTTCTCTCTCCCATCTTCTATAGCAGTGAATTTGTTTTGGGGGTAGGGAGTAAGGGGCAGATAACTTTGCTCCGAGAAATGTCAGGTGGTTTCAAGAGGAATGTCTAATGATCAGTATCTCTCAGAAAATAAAAAACTCTCTCTCACTGGAAGCTTCTCATTGGGCTCATCTCTATGAAGCCTGCCAGACCCCCATACACCAGGGGTGGTTTGCTTTCTCTCCAACAGGGATAATGGGCTTTTCAGCACTTCTGCCAAATTACTGACAGAAGGACCTATTTCCCCTTCCTATGAAAAGAAACTGACAGCGACAGAAGCAAGAGAATAACTTTAACCACTAAATTATACATTGCAAAGAATGGATGGATGAATGAAATTCCCACATAATTCTGTTCCAAATTCCTTCCCAGCTAAAAGTTTTTAAGAATGACCAATAAGTCACAAAAGCACCTGGCCTGAAATTTTTTTCCTGAATTTTTCATGTCTTCTGCCTTATTACTGTCTTTTGAACACACTATTTTTCATTAATACACCAATAAGAGCATAGTTAGTGATTGTATAATTGGGAAATGCCAGGAGATTTTACTTGAGTGCTCTTGTCTTTTTCTGGGACTACATTAACTACATAACTTGCTCCATTAGGAATAGCATTCACAATTTAACATTTGTGCTCATTTTCCCAAAGGTATAAACACTACCACTGTCTCTGGTTCCAAATCACTGAACTTTTTCTCAGTAATCTTTGTGCCCAGTACATCGTCATGCACAGGCAAGCGCTTAATAAATACTATTGGATGATGGATGTACTCAATTATAGAATATTCCAAAATGCTCCATTTTGTAAGCTTCCCAAAGAGCAAAACTGTTGTAGCCTTTATGTGCACCTTAGCTCAAAGTCTGAAGAATTCATTTCAAAACCCACAAATGTATAATCAATGCTCAGAGACAGCTTAAAAGTGTCTCTGTATCACACCTACCCGCCTAAAACACATAACCTAAATCAAATACAAAGGGAACTGAAAAAATGTGTACTGGAACTGATTTCACTTTTCAGTATCAAAATTCACATGAGGCATTCTTTAATACAATGAGAAATTTGCAATTCAAAATCCAAATTTTTATGCTCTTTACTAAACAAACAAAACCCACATTATTTAACATTCCCATCAACTCCCTTCTGAAACCAAAGAAAGCACACGCACGCACACACAAAAAGCATTGTTCAGGGGCTTCCCTGGTGGCGCAGTGGTTGAGAGTCCGCCTGCCGATGCAGGGGACACGGGTTCGTGCCCCGGTCCGGGAAGATCCCACATGCAGCGGAGCGGCTGGGCCCCGTGAGCCATGGCCGCTGAGCCTGCGTGTCCGGAGCCTGTGCTCAGGAGCGGGAGAGGCCACAGCAGTGAGAGGCCTGCGAACCGCAAAAAAAAAAAAAAAGCATTGTTCAAAGAAAACTGGGAATTAATACTACAAATATGTTGGAAGCTAACTATTGTGTGTTGAAGGCAAACACATAGCACTTTTCACAGCCAGGTGTTCCAGGTGTATCGTCAATGTTTTCATGTTAACAGTTTGTCATAAAGTGTGGCTGAGGTGGTGCCAAGTTGCCACCAGAGAAGCCTGGCGTGCCCAACTTTAGAGAAAAGGGAACAGAGAATGTGTCTTGGTTATAGAACAAAAGAATTCGTTTTATCACTTGCCTTTACCGCTGGAGAAAATGGCTCCTGGTGTGCTGAATTCCATGATAAATGTGCCCCCTCTAGTTCTTTATTGCCTCTGTAAATCACAGGACTGACAGCAGTTAATAAGAAAAGCTTTTGAGTGGTTTTGAAGTTTTGCTTTGTACAAATAAAGTCTCATATTAAAGACTTTGCTAGTCCTCAAGGTGCAGAAAAAGCAGCATGCGTGGAACTTCCATACTTTTAACTGTTTGTCTTTTTTTTTAATTTTCAAAACAAAAAAAATGAAAACATTTCAGACATGCACGTTGGAAAAATAAAAGCAGATTTTAGTTTAAATGGCTTTGTATACTCACTGAGTTGCCGTTGCTATTGAAATTACAACCTCTTCTAGTTTTCATAAGCTGGATATTCAGATAAATACCAGAAAAGATATGTGGTGGAAAGAAGGTTGTTACAGTAGATTTATTATTACATTTTTTACCATAATTGCATGTTTTACCTCTTTTAGCCAAAGCAAATTTTGGTTCAGTGTCAAGAAAGAGAATGCTAAATTCCATTGAACCGATCACCTGCCAGTTCAATCATAGGTCCTGGGATCCTGAAATTCTGAAATCATGTTTCAGAATATAACTGACGTTAAAAGGAATAACGAAGCTACTTCACTGAGTAGCCTTTTTCTCAAGGAGTTTAAAATACTTTGCCACAACAGCCTTACAAAGTCCTAAAGGGCAGACTTTATTATTTGTACTTTCTTGCTGAGGAAGCTGAGGCACAAAAAAACGAGAAATGCCTTTTCCTGATTATTGTTAAGTTCTCCATAGAGCCAAAAATAAGGACCAACTAGAGTTGGTACTCTTCTCATAAGACCTCACTTATTTTACGGCACACAAAATAAGAATTTTGAATGCATTTTCCTCTGATAATATCTCCACAGCAAAGAAGGGTTAGTAATCCATTTAAATTGGCTGAATATCTATCTGAACCAGAAACTGGCCAGTTTACAACGTGGGGTTCAACTTCTCTTTGCCGCAAGCCACAAGGGCAAATAAAAATGTCTTTCAAATTAT
This sequence comes from Tursiops truncatus, assembly GCF_011762595.2. Lineage (NCBI taxonomy): Eukaryota > Metazoa > Chordata > Mammalia > Artiodactyla > Delphinidae > Tursiops > Tursiops truncatus. Next base: position 16,863,579 of record NC_047052.1, read on the forward strand.
CTACTTGTGGCAGCTTGCAGTTTGGTGGGCATACAGTTAAAGCGGCTAAACAATAGCTAATGTCGATGTAGGTTTTTAGAACATGCTGATTAAGTATACATTTCACAGCAAGTGTATATCCGGGACCTGGCTTTACCATTAGGATTTCATTAAGTGACATTTTACTGAAACAAATTAGAACAAATGTTCCGGAAATTTTGTTTCTTTTCTATGGTTTGCTCTACCTAGTCTAACTCTGGCCAATTCTCTCCAAAGTAAATTTTCTTAATCCATTGTCCCAAGTGAATAAGAATGAAAAAGATTCCAAACTCTTCCAGGGCTCTCTGTTGAAATTTCCAAACTGCACATGTCACCCTGGGAGTCATCTGGGGCAGTCGGCACAGCAGAACTTACATAGCTCATACTTGATCATCAGAATACTGGAGGCAAAAGAAAGATGTGTGGTTACCTTAAAGAGATTATTCCATGAGACTCAGAACTCCATGTGTGCTATGAACTCCTGTGAACCACTGAAGCACTTCTCTGGAAGGAAAACCCAGGTTCCATCTGGATTATCAGGATAAATCTCCTTGAATCTCCAATTAAGTTGACCAGAAACCTGGCCCAGGTCTCTGGAGATAAAAGAGTCATGTCAAGGAACTCAGGTTGTCCAAATATCATATAGGTGTAGTCGAGTGAAAGTATCCAAGAGAGCATTCCTGTAGATTTATAGCACGCCTGACATTTAAGAAACTGATAAGATAGAACGGGTACTAAGATCCACGGGTATTAACCAGATTTCCCAGGGTTTAGACCAATAAGAGCCATGCCAGGCTGTTTCAGAAGGCAGCAGACCATAGTCCAAAGGACCAGAGACTCCAGTGTTAGACAGAACTGGCTACAAATTTAAGCTTATCCACTTTCTAGTTTTGTGACTTTGCAAATAACCTAACATGTCTGAGTCCATTTAAATCTATGTCATAGCTATGACTGGTGTATGGTTAGGTTTATAAAGCACTTGCAGAATGCCCCACAGAGAAAGTACCCAGTAAAACACTAATTAATTTATTCAACAAATATGTGCCAGGAAGAGCTCTTTACGTATGTTATTTCACTTAATCCCCACAACAACTGTATTATTAGCCCGTAAGTAAAAGAGGTAGTCAGGGAGTCATTTAAAAAGAGACCCCAATCCAGAAGGGTCAACCTCAGTAGAAAGAGGCTGGAGATGGACCCTTGAATGCAGACAAGAGGCATGTGAGCTGCCCTCTGCCGTTCCCATAGGGGGCACCCAGGAGAGTGTCTCCAGAGTCAGAGCATCTGCCAAGCCCAGAGAACACCACAAGCAGATGAGGACAGGATTGCCAAGGAAGCTTTCCTGTACTTACCCCACCTCTTCACCCTTCTCAGCCCTTCCCTGGGGTTGGGATAGGTGGGGAGGAGAAGCTCCAAAAGAGAAACAGAGAAGTCAACCCATCCCCACCTCCTACTGTGGGCTTCTCAACCTAATCCATCACCAAGCTGGGCAAGAACAGTGGTTTGAACTGTAATAAAATTCAGAATGTTACACTGGACTGGTCATTTTTATTACTAAAAGTAGACTGTTATTATTACTAGAGACAATCAGAATATATTTTCTTAAATCTAAGAGTGGCTGGAAAAGCTAAGGGATGAGTCTGAGATTTCATCCAGGTGTAGGCAAAGAACTGGCCCACAGAGTGGGTCAGAGAGGGAGGGGAATAAGGCTGTTTGTATCCTAGAGTTCTACTTTCCAACATACCATTGCTTTAATATAAAATATATTCACCTAAAAGTCCTGTAAAACTAGAAAATGAAAACGGAGGAATGAGAGCATGGCCGTCAGCCAAATTAAAAACTTATTCTGAAAATACTTGATGCTAAATTGAAAGATGAGTATTCCATGCTGACATGGAAGTTTACATGCATGAAAATTCTGAGTGAGTCTCCATAGCCAAGTATGTGGCTCTACCATATTGCACTGAGATTAGTTTAGTCATTCAGTCTGGATATACTGAGCAAGAAAAGAAAGGTTTATAAAGCTCAAACTGAAGCAGACACTATAATTTGAATAAATCAGACTATGCCCTCTTTCAAATTATACTGACAGTCATTTAGGTTATCCAGGACTCCCCCTTCCTTTCCACAAAGAAAAAAAAAAATTGCTTTCCATAGAATCTGAATTCAGTAGACAAATATCAACACATTCCTTCATTTTATCTTTCATGGACCTAACCAAAGATAAAAATAAGGGGGTCGTGGGTCCTAAGGTTTTCGTTGTACTTTCTTGCTGAGGAAGCTGAGGCACAAAAAAACGAGAAATGCCTTTTCCTGATTATTGTTAAGTTCTCCATAGAGCCAAAACTAAGGACTTCAAAAATAATTTGAAGTATTGGTAGAGCAGAAGGGAGCAGTTGGGGAGGAATACACCGGGCCTTCAGAAATATTGGTAATATTCTAACACCTCAGTTGAAAAGTGAACATATTTTATTTATTTCATTGTTCTTCATACATCACACATATATAATGGTATATCAAGCATTTCAAATTTTTCAAAAGCTTTTGTATTATGGAAACAGTAAAATGATCAGTGGTTGCCAGGGGTTAGAAGGGAGAGAGGGATGATTAGGCGGAGCACAGAGGATTTTTAGGGCAGTGAAAGTATTCTGTATGATACTATAATGGTGGATACATGTAATTATACATTTGTCAAAACCCACAAAATGTACAACACCAAGAGTGAGCACTAACGTAAACTACAGACTCTGAGTGATAACGACACGTCAATGCAGGTTCTTCAACTGTAACAAATGTACCACTCTGACGCAGGACGTTGGCTGTTGCGGAGGCTGTGTACCTGTAGGGTCAGGGGGCATATGGGAACTCTCTATACTTCCTGCTTAATTTTGCTGTGAAACTAAAACTGATCTAAAAAATAAAACTTTTTTTAAAAAACAAGTTTGTATTGCTAGTCCCTCTACTTCTGAATGCTCATCTCTAACTGTTCAAAATCTATTTTAAGTGGCACTTCCATAATGCCCTCCCTGATACTTCTTCTTGCCACAGAGGAACCTACTACTCTTCTCTATGCTGCCACAGCTCCTGAACCTTTATTCCGTCCCTTCCATGGGACGTGCACTGCACGTGTTCATCTACCACCCTTCCTTCACTGAGGAAAAGGAAGGCAGCATCTTGGTGTTCTTTATATTTCAAACACCTACAAGAGTGTTTTGCATATAATACATACTCAATATACCTTAAATTATTTCATATTATAACATATTTATATGCTACATAAGTTAATATAGAATAATCAATAATGTTACAACTGAATCTGATTTTTAGCCTCAAAGAGATTAATTCTACAAAGATGCTCCCAACATCCCTGATATATTTGAAATGACACCTATCAGCATTTTCACTAGTTTTCTTTCCTTGCTGGTGAATAATTGCCACAACTATAGATATGAGCTCATTTGAAGGAATGCAAAGAGCTCTCCCTAAGATCATTTAATAGACCTATGCATAATTATCAATTTCCTCTTGAAGCTAATATTTGCTAAAAGAAAAGGAAAGATGCTATTAATGATCAGAACACTTGACTTTCTGGACCTATTCCACTTAATGGGGAAAACTCAGTTCTCTGTTCTTGGGTTACTGCCAGGTGGTCTTTTACAGGGAATCATTCTAAACTTCTAATCACAGTTCAACAACCATCTGCCAAATCATATACAGGTATTGATATTTGCCACTCTACAGTTAAACTACATCACATGTCAATGCAATCAACTCATTAGCAGACTTGTATCAAGCTTCAGTGCTCACTACCCACTTCTGCACCTCTTTGATTAAGCAGTGTATGGACCATAGTCCCTGCCTGTCTGCCAGCTGATCAGCTCAGTAATACTGCTAATATAAAATCAAATCAGCAGAAGAAGAAAGCGGTAAAAACCCCTGTGAGCACTCTGGTTCCCTCTTATGCAGAATGTCAATATACTATAATCTAGCAAGCAAAGCAAATGAAATTTTAAAATTGCTTAGAGAATCATTTTCACCAAAAGTCACAAGAGGTCATTAAAAAGCACTGTAATTGCCCCTGTATTATACTTTGCTATCATTCTTCCATCTTCCTTGTTACCTGAGATTTTAAATCTCTCTTGCTGACGTAAAAACCATAAGCAAACCTCAAGTGTGACTGTCACATGCAGAATCTGAGTGTTAGAGGTCAATGTGACTTACTGGTATGCTGGCCCACTGCTCCAAATTTTATACCTCTTCTGTTCCTCAGTTATTGCCTGACATGATTTAACAACTGTAATTCCTTATTTAACGATGTCAAAGGTTTTTAGGAAATTGACTGTATTCACCAACGATATATTTCTTCTTGATTACAGAGTGGTTAAAATGATTTTAAACCAAGACAGCAAAATAAAGCAGTAATAAAATCAATAAAAGGTGCTTAAAACATTCCTTCTATTAGGTAATGGCATTTAAAATATCCGTAGCTTGTAATGGCACTTAGGATATGCCCAAAAATCAATGAGCTAAATTACTTATTGAACTAGTTAATTTGAACATTGAGTTTTTTATGTATATTGATAAAATGGGCTACAGAATACTCCTGGCAAGTAGCAGTACCACGTTCATGGTCAGATGTCTCCCTCTGCTGGAAAAACAAATTAAGCAATTTCCTCCAGTTACAGAACAAAAAGATAAAATTTAAAAGATGTAACCTCAAAAAGTCCACAACATACCTCTGAATCTTAAAAGACTCCAGAAACTCATGAGAATACAAAATCATTAAGGGTTAAAAAGCACATGCACCTTTTTAAAACTTTGTCATTAACCTGGAACATGGTACTTTATAGTCAATATCAAACAGCAGACGAGAACCAAAATTTAATTGTTTCAAAACTCCCTTCCTAATTTCCTAACCATTATCCTAGGGTTTTTGGTATCTTAGAATAAGATTCTAAAAGCCTTGAATCCTTTCTCTTTGATGTCAGAAGGAAAAGAGTTTGAATTTTAAAAGAGAAAGTATAAATCTGTGCTCAAGGAAAAGTCCACATTCTTTGCAGTTTAATTTGATCAAAATCAAGTTTGAACTATCTTTGCAAATGAAGGGTTTTGAGAACTCAAAGTATGAATCCACTAAACAGCTTCACATTCCTCTCGCTGTGTGGGGTGGTATGAGAGTTTCCAATACTATTATTACCATTATTTTTTTTTCAAAAATCTACTATTTAAAATGCTAAGTACTTTACTGAAAAGACTCTTCACTGCTTTTCAATTTCTCCCCCTGCCAGTTCAGCCCTAAGCAGGTGTTAGACTTCTGAAGAGCCTGCCTCAGGACTTTTAACTCGAACTACAAAGAGGAGCTTCAGAAATTACGATAAAAGGTGTTAAGAGAGAAATGAAGGTGAAGAGGTTATCTGACACTAACCTAAAATTGTACATAGTACCTTTTGAAAAATTATAGCTACCCAGAATATACCATTTGGTTTTGAATGGTTTTATCAATAACAGTCCATATATTTTTTTCACTCACATTTGAACACATTTCATTTATATTCGAAACAATGGGTATATTTAAAATTACATGCATTATCGGAAATTTTTAATCAGAGAGTTTTGCTCAGTCTGTATGAGTTTGGTTTGGTTTTGTGTTGTTTTGGTTTTGTATATAGGGAGACTAAAATAGAAAACTACAGAGAATACTGTGATTTTTTGCATGCTGAAAGATCACTAACTAAACAGGAAACTACAGAGAATATTGTTATTTTTTTGCATGCTGAAAGATCACTAACTAAACAGGAAACTACAGAGAATATTGTTATTTTTTTGCATGCTGAAAGATCACTGACCAACATATTATGGATATACTGTGTAACATATTACCCAAGTTACACAATACAGTTAACAAGTGTATGACTCTTGCTAGGTGCAGATGCTAATAAGATGACTAAGCTATGGTCCTGGCCTCCACATATACCCTAGTACTAAAGAGACACATGTCAAATGAATCATTACTATTCAGCACGATGAGCAGTACAATAGTAATAAGCGCTAGGTGCTGTGGGGACCCAGAGGTCAGAGGAACTAACACTGCCTGGGAAAGGTAAGGAAAACTCCAACAGAAGAGATGACCTACTGAGTGTGATCCTTGAGAAAGACCCAGCAATTCTGGTGTTTAAGCAGTCAAGGGCAATTCAGAAAGCAGAAACGGGATGGGCACAGAGAAAAGCAAATTCCTTTGGAAACAGATTAAATGGTTTCAGGCTGGTCTAACAGAGGATGAGAGCAATAGGGGATGAGGCTCTGAGTGGTTGGCTGAGGCCATGCTACGAAGAGTCTTGGATACCTTCCTAAAGTTCAGATTTTATCTTGTAGGCACTGGAAAGGTTCTGAAGGATTTTAAGGAAATTACATCAGCACTTCGCATCGGGGGGAAAAAAAAACGCCAGCATTTTGAAAGATGGCTTGAAGGTTCTGGCTGGAGGAGGGAAGAGGCACCTGCAGCAACAAACTGCAGAAATTTGGAAAACTTGAGAGAATGTCAGTGATAATGAAGCATTACCACAAACCCAGGTTAACGCCTACTTCTTTTCTGACTTCCAGGTCTAAAAAAAGAAACTTCCATGTTATATGAACAACGTACTGATTTTTTTTAAAGACTTTTGCCCTTTCCTGTTCTTGCAGAAAGCAAAAAATTGACAAACATTGCTCTATTCTTAAAACACAAAGTATAGCAACTTCAAATTGATTCAACTTGCCTTAAATTTCTCAATAGTTTTTCTAGTTGCATTAAAACCTCAACTGAAGTATGTGTGCGGGTGCCCAAAACTGAAAGGTAAATACAAAACTAAAACTAGTTGCTCCATTTGAGATTAGGATAATGGTTGATTTTTTTTTCTTCCAACAGTAGATATTTAACAATAACGTATTGCCCCGGCTTTTCAAATTTAAAAAAAGCCTTCTTTGATTTACCATCTTGAAGAAAATAAGGAAAGGAAAAATATCTCTGTCCTTAAAAAGATGAAAAGCTTCATCTGTCTTCAAACCTTATACTTGTTTTGATACATTCATAAATCTGCATCTAAAAGTCCAGTTTAAAAAAATGTTTAATTTTATACCATCATCAGGAATGGCTCTGTATAGCACAGGGAACACTGCTCAATATTCTGTTATAACCTAAATGGGTAAAGAATTTGAAAAAGAATAGATACATGTATATGTATAACTGAATCACTTTGTTGTACACCTGAAACTAATACAACATTGTTAATCAACTGTGCTCCAAGATAAAAATGTTTAAAAAGAGCCTAAGAAAAGAATCAGAATAGAAACAAAAGACAAAAATGGCCTTCAAGCGCTTCCCTGGTGGTGCAGTGCTTAAGAACCCACCTACCAATGCAGGAGCCACGGGTTCGAGCCCTGGTCCGGGAAGATCCCACATGCCACAGAGCAACTAAGTCCGTGCGCCACAACTACTAAGCCTGCGCTCTAGAGCCCGCAAGCCACAACTACTGAGCCCGTATGCCACAACTACTGAAGCCCACGCATCTAGAGCTGATGCTCCGCAACAAGAGAAGCCACTGCAATGAGAAGCCCGTGCACCACAACGAAGAGTAGCCCCCGCTCGCCACAACTAGAGAAAAGCCCGCACGCAGCAACAAAGACCCAATGCAGCCAAAAATAAATAGATAAATTTTTTTAAATGGCCTTCAAGACATTTAAAAATGTTAAATAGATGACACTAGTTGTTTGCTTCTTTATATTTAATGAGTTCTTTTTAATAAAGCTGAAAGTGTGTGTAATTGAAAGAAGAGATAAATTCAAAATAAAGGTCTTTAAATAAATAAATAAAGGTCTTTGAGGCTCAAACCAAAGTAGCTCCCAAGGCTGAATCTGGCCTCCTGGGTTTTCTTTTATAGTCAACTGTTACAAGTGTTCCTATACCAACCTTAAAGTGTCCTGTTTTAATCGCAGCAGCCGCTAACACTGTTCCTGAAAGAAAATTAACTCTTCAGATGGGAGATTTCCTACGGTCTGCACACCGCAGTCTCTCTGGGCTTCATCCAAGACAGGTGAACTGTGCTCCATTGTGGCCTCCTTACAGGCTTTCAAAGCACAATGGAGAATGGTTTTCTAACATATTTGTACCGCATAAGGGTTCCTGTGGAGAGTTCTATTTCCTGGATATAAACTAGAAATTGCTGTAATTTTTTTAGTTCTTTTTAATTTGCAGTTAAATGAAATATGACAACAACAAGAGGAATAGCAATCATGCAGGTATCCAGGGCCAACACATAAGGCTCATCACTTGTGTAAAGCATAAAACAAGGAAAATCTCTTTAAACGAATCCAATCTTTCTGCAACAACTAGCCTTTTGAAAAATCAAACTGATCACCAATACATTTTAAAAGAGGAATTTTAAAAAACGTATTTCCATAAACTAAATATACCTGAGGCAAAAGAAGGATAAAGAAACACTCGGCAAATGCAAAAGATGAATTTCAACTCTTGTTCTGCTGGATTACTTAAAATATAAACACCAGTTAAGAAAAAAAAATTTTTTTTTTTTTTTTTGGCCACACCATGCAGCTTATGATATCCTAGTTCCCCGACCAGGGATTGAACCCAGGCCCTTGGCAGTGAAAGCGCAGAGTCCTAACCACTGGACCACCAGGGAATTCTCAAGAAAAAATTCTTATAGTCTTTTATAATATATAATAATGATAATGACCCTACACTCTAATGATAACCATGTCTAACATATGCTGAGTTCTTAGTATGTTCCAAGAACTATGCTAAGCTCTCTATATCACAAGATAGACTTATTTTTGCCTGCTAAGCATTCATTCCTCCCTTCCAATTACATCCCCGTTTTCCTTCCCCACTCATGTGGTCATGGTGAGCTGATCCATCACAGTTGCACCATCTCCAAACTGATCCTAAACTGGACATTTAGAAAACTCTATTCCCTTGGGCACAGCAGTCAGTTCAGAGTGCCTCCCAGTCCCAGCAAGGCCAATCAAATTTCGTAAATAAAGGTTTGGAGTTCAAAACCTCCCTTCCTGGGCTTCCCTGGTGGCGCAGTTGTTGAGAGTTCGCCTGCCGATGCAGGGGACACGGGTTCGTGCCCCGGTCCGGGAAGATCCCACATGCCGCGGAGCGGCTGGGCCCGTGAGCCATGGCCTGAGCCTGCGCGTCCGGAGCCTGTGCTCCGCAATGGGCGAGACCACAGCAGTGAGAGGCCCGTGTACCGCAAAAAAAAAAAAAAAAAACCTCCCTTCCTTTAAATATTTAAAACTGTGACTATCTGTAGCCATCAAAATATTTCCCCGCCACTAGTAGGAAATCTGTCTGGAAATGGAACCAAAACACTGAAGGATGCTGAAAGGTGGAGAGAGAAACATCAGTAAGCCCCCTGGAACTCGCAGGGCCCTTGAACTTGCTGTTACATGAGATAATGACTTTCCCTTCACTTCAGCTGGTTAGAGTAGGGTTCCACTACCAGCAATTAAGAATCGTCTGGCTTGGGCTTCCCTGGTGGCGCAGTGGTTGAGAGTCCGCCTGCCGATGCAGGGGACACGGGTGCGTGCCCCGGTGCGGGAAGATGCCACATGCGGTGGAGCGGCTGGGCCCGTGAGCCATGGCCGCTGAGCCTGCGCGTCCGGAGCCTGTGCTCCGCAACGGGAGAGGCCACAGCAGTGAGAGGACCGCGTACAGGAAAAATAAATAAGAATCGTCTGGCTAGTGCACACACCTACAGCTAGCCCATGCAGTCACATGGGTCTACACCAACAGCCAGGGTCCCCTCAGCTGCTCACATGTCGGCAGTTAGCCCCAGCCCCTGCTGCTGGCCCTGTCCCTCACCACTGCATGGGTGTCTGCGGCAGGCCCCGCCCCCACACAGGCACCTGCAGCAGGTCCCTACAGCCAAGCATGAATACACTGCCAGATCTGGTCACAACTGCTAACCTCCACTTGTAGCAGCTGGACCTGGAGGCTCCACTGAAGACCTCAACAGCCCTTGCAGCTACTGCAGACCCTGCACAGCTCTCACCAAGGATCATGCAATTGTTGGTGTGGTGGACCCCAGCCGCCTGAACCAACAAGACACACACCCTTGGACCCAGAGGCTCTACTCACCCTCATACTTAGCACCCCACACCACTAGACCCAGGACCATAGCACACTCCAGACTGCCTTCACTCACAGGTGAAGGTTTTTCCTTTCTGAAGTCAGTCCAGAAGGTCTGGAAGCGGTGACTGCTTCTTCAAAGGTAGAGACATCTATACAAGGCTATAGGGAACACGAGGAATCAGGGCAACAAGACATCACCAAAGAAAATGGTAAACTTCCAGCACCCACAAGGATGCCTGAACCCCAGCAATGAATACAGCTTAGACTAAAGGTGGTATATCTTCCCTTTTTTTTTTTTTTTCCAAATCTAGTAAGATGATCAACAGAGGCTGCAGAGTTCAAAGTATTGCTGCCATGCATGCAGGACCATGATTCCATGTTCTGGACCTAAGAAAAATAAGAACTCTTTCAAGATACTAGGGTCTGTGGGGGGCTATCTCCCTAAATTGAAAGACAAAGGTGGATTAGAGAGATATGAACAAGATGGTGGCATAGGAATTTCTAGCACACATCCTCTCCCAAAACATCAGTTGGAACAACTATCCACATGCAAAAATACCTTCACTAGAGGTAAGAATTTCAGGTAAGGGATTACAGTACCTAATCCAATTTTAAAATGAGCAGAGGACCTGAATAGAGATTTTTTTTAAGACATACAAATGACTAACAGGTACATGAAAAGATGCTCAACACCACTAATCATCAGGGAAATGCAAATCAAAACCATAATGAAATATCACCTTATACCTGTTAGAATGGCTATTATCAAAAAGACAGGAGATAAGAAGTGTTGGTGAGAATGTGGAGAAAAGGGAACACTTGTGCACTCTTGGTGGGAATGTAAATTGATATAGCCACTATGGAAAAGAGTACGAAAGTTCCTAAAAGAACTAAAAATAGAACTACCATATGATCCAGCAACCCCACTTCTGGGTATGTAACCAAAGGAAATGAAATCACTATCTCAAAGAGATGTCTGAATTCCTGTGTTCACTGTAGCATTATTCACAATGGCCAAGACATGGACACAACCTATGTGTCTGTTGATGCATGAATCAATAAAGAAAATGTGGCATATATATATATTACTCAGCCATAAAAAGGAAGGAAATCCTTCCATTTTGTGACAAAATTGATGGATCTTGAGGGTATTATGGTAAGTGAAATGACAGATAGAAAGACAAATACTATATGATCTCACTTACATGTGGAAATGAAAAATGCAGAATCCACAGAAATAGAGAGTAGAATAGTTGTTGCCAGAGGCTGGGAGTCAGGGAAATGTGAGTTGTTGGTCAAAGAGTACAAACTTCCAATAATAAGATGGAAAGCTAAGGTACAGTATGGTGACTATAGTTAACAATACTGTATTATATATTTGAAAGTTGCTCTTAAATGTTCTCACCACAAAAAGAAAAAGGTAATTACGTGAGGTGACAGAAGCGTTAACTAACCTTATTGTGGTAATCATTTTGCAATACATACATGTATCAAATCATCACATTGTACACCTTAAACTTACACGTTATATGTCAATTACATCTCAATAAATTTGGGAAAAGGAGAATTTAACATTAAAAAAGAAAGACAGGGGCTTCCCTGGTGGTGCAGTGGTTAAGAATCCACCTGCCAATGCAGGGAACACGGGTTCAAGCCCTGGTCCGGGACGATCCCACATGCCGCGGAGCAACTAAGCCTGTGCACCACAACTACTGAGCCTGCGCTCTAGAGCCTGCAAGCCACTACTACTGAGCCCACGTGCCACAACTACTGAAGCCCGTGCGCCTAGAGCCCATGCTCCGCCACAAGAGAAACCAAAGCAATGAGAAGCCCAAACACTGCAACAAAGAGTAGCCCCCACTTGCCACAACTAAAGAAAGCCCACACGCAGCAACAAAGACCCAACACGCCAAAATTAAATAAATTAATTTTTTTAAAAAAAGACATGGGGTAAGGGATTAAGAGGCACAAACTATTATGATAAAATAAGCTACAAGGATATATTGTAAAACACGGGGAATATAGCCAATATTTTATATTAACTATAAATGGAGTATAACCTTTAAAAATTGTGAATCACTATATTGTACACCTGTAACTTATATAATATTGTACATCAACTATACCTCAACTATACCTCAATAAAAAATAAAAATTTAAAAATTACATTTCTTTCTTTAAAAAAAAACAGTCAAAGGAAAATAAAATGTATTATCCTTATGCTCTCATCAGATCCTCTTAAAGTCCAGAATTAAATGAACAAAAGAAAGATTTCTTATATCTCCTTCTGCATTCCTCTGAATGAATTTAGCCCCTAATAGTGGCTATGAAATTAGTTATGATTTCAAGTCAGTTCCATTAATAAAGAAAAAGAAAAAATAGGACAACATGAAAAATACCTTATGATTTCAAGTTGTCTTCTTTATCCTCTAAATATTTTAGTCCAAAAACATGCTTCCGTTAGACTCCAATTATTATGCCTTACCTGACACATAAGAAAAATCAAAATCAATCTTTGATCTTAAAAATTAGGGGGGAAAACCCTTCCAAGGTCTTTTCATAACAGTTACATGTCTACACTGTGTTGAATAGCATCACTTAAGAAATGAAACAAGAACATCTACTTTGAACCAGGCACTAAACACCAGCAAGCATGCTTTAACACATCACACAATGGGGCTGACTTACATTTCCTTAATTTAAAAGTTCTATCGTCGTAAGTAGCAGCAATCATCTCATAGTCAAATCAAAAATATTAAAAGAAATGAGGAAGATGCAAAACAGTGTTCCCCAAAGTAGGAAGAGTTTATGAAATGAAAGTGAGGGGTAGCGCCCAGAAAGGGTATCAAAAGCTCCCTAATTATACTGGAAGGAGGCTAAGGTTCAGAGCAAAAGTCTCCTTGTCATTCTTCAGAGTTCAGATCCTCTGTTGATAAAGGGAAGGTAGAAGGTGTTTAAAAACAGGATAAACAATAAATAATTCACGCTGCTGAAGTATTGTTTTTGTTTACAGAAATGGCAACTTAAAGTCAGATAGAAAACTAAACTTGCATGGATTTTAAGTCATTTGCCTTCTTCCACAAATAAGCTCAAGTCCTCTTTTCCTACATTTCCCCTTTTAGTCTTCTTTTTTCTCTTTCCCAGCTAACTATGAAAACATATTTCCTTATTGCTTTCCATCTTTTCGCCAAACTTTTTGTGAGTTTTTATTTTAAAATCAATCTGAATGATCTAACTCTAGGCACAAACTGCATTCTTCTAACCCTTGTTAAATGGTAAGTAATATAAAGACAGGTGGGGAAATATAGACAGGTTGATTATTTGCTAAGTGTCCATGGTAAGGATTAAGGGGAAATTCCCAGACAATAAAATGATGAGACAAATTACCAAACCTACTTTAAAGGGAATGCCCTAATGCTAGAGATTTAAAGTTAGTTCCTCTAAGAAATTCTGGAAGATTTTGACTAGAAGCGAAAGTGAACATTTTCTGAATGGTGGAAATATTACTTATTACTATTTACATTTTTCTTAGCATCTTCTCCAGTCTTCAGACGGGAGGGAGGGGGAGGTGAGCTAGTAAGGCACTGAGGCGAAAAGCCGCAGCGGGTGACAGTACAGGCCAAACACCAGGAGGTCAACCTTTATCAGTCTCCAGTGTCCTGTTAGCTTTCATGACCTGGGAAACTCGAAGCCAGTCACCCGAGGCGTGTCCCGCCTTCCCCGGCACTTCGCCTCCTCAAGGTGGCGGCGGGAGCGACAATCCGAGCGCGACGCGCGCGGCGCTCTGGGAGCGGAAGAAGGAGCCGCGCGGCGGCGGCCCAACCGGAAGAGGAGGGGCCGGGCCTGGAGGATCCCCGAGAATCGTTGTTGCTCTGGCCGTCGGTGTTTGCGGGTCGCGGGGAGCAGGGCCTGGCGGGCGGGGTGTGTCGCGATGCCGGAGCTGGCGGTGCAGAAGGTGGTGGTCCACCCCCTGGTGCTGCTCAGTGTGGTGGATCATTTCAATCGGTGAGCGGGCGGCACGGGGCGTCCTACCGGGGCCGGTGGCGTCGCCGCTGCTGAGTCACGGCGCGCTGGGGATGGCGCGGCGGCCGCGGGGGCGCAGATGCACCGGGGTTGGCCCTGGGTCACCGAGGGGCCCAGAGCAGCTCCGTTCACGAAGCCCCAAGTCACCTGGCATCGTCTCCCCCGCCGTCCAGCCGGCACTCCATGAACTGGGCTTCTCGTTCCTTTTACCCAGTCCGTACGATGCCAGAGTATGGGGGGGCAGGCTTCACTTGGCCCTGATCCCCAGGCCTCGTGCCCATCTGTCACCTCGTCCGCCCCTTTTCGCCTGAAAGACTCGGTGTCTGGTAGGAAAGCCCTTCAGACTTGCACTTTTTGCCTCTGAAGGCCGTCACCGAAATTCTGTACTCAGCGCTCCGAAGGACTCCCTGGAAGAACTGTGGTTTTAATATAACTTGCGAAAGTTTCCAAGTGGGACTGTGGTTTGACGATAGCTTAAAACGTAGATGTTTTAAGTTTTGATAAGTTTTTCTTTTAAAAATGAGACCGGTTGGAGATGTTGGCATTAATGAATAAGAAAACATCCCACAGATGTTTCTTCCACCTTCGCTTGCTTGTTTTTGAGCTGTTCGTCCAGCTGGACCTGTTACACGTGTTCATAAATTTTACAAGATAATTAATTGACTTGGAAAGTTGTAAGACCCAGTTGGGAGCATCTGCTGTAAAGTCATAGTTGCTAAGTGCCCATCATCTTGCAACTTGCTTTGTACAACTCCCAGTTCAACCAGAGCCAAAACCAAACTCAAGACTCCTGTGAGGTTTAGGGTCCCCAGTTCAGTTCCATTGCTTTGTAGCACCCTTAGCCTAACAGGATATGCGAGCTTTCCCACTGTACAATGATTAGTATTTTTCTCCCGTAGGATACTATAGGTACTAAGAGGGCAAGCATCTTTTCAGTTCTGTTCAGTAAATTCAGTGAACACTTGTTAAGGGCATAGTGAAGGCAGACACTGCAAGCTGCTGTGTCAGACAATTGCAGGGTTTTTTAAAACGCAAATGGATTTTTATAGATCAAAAGAAAAGCCCATGAGTGTGGAAGTTTCCTTTGAACTTAGATTTCCCAAAAAATTAGAACCACCAGAATACAGAATCCTTAACTTTGTTTGGTCCAAACCCTAAATATAGTAAGCATTTATAAATTTGCCAAACCATATGTTTAGATAAATACAGTTAAATCAGTATGAAACCAGCAACTGTTAAGGAATTGTAGTTCATTTCACAGTGACTTTTGTCTTTGCTTTGAACATAGAATTGTATTGTTTCTGTATGTTATAATTGTTAGTGGTTAAAGGAGAATTCTCTACATGATGACCAATGAAATGAGATATAAGTGAAACACTTGCAGTTCCTTAGGACAAAAATCATTGAGGAGGTTTGATATGGAAATAAATATTCTGAAGTAGTCTTTCTGGTTCATTGAGCCCTCCTCCCAGTATGATTAGTCACTGGCTCACTTCCAGCTTCTGCATAATTAAGCCATTCAGAGACCACAAATGGCACACACACGCTTCTGGGTCAGAATCATTTTCTGAGCCCCTAAATGGTACAAAGAATTATAACATCTATTGGGGCTTGTTGACATAGATGCTCCAGAGAAGAGTTGGCAAGCTGGACCATAAAACTGGTTCAACTTTAGCATCTTTATCCCTGAAAAGATTTGAGGACAGAGAAGATGGGGAAAATTTAAAAGAGAAAGGTAAGCTGCAGAGGAAAAAATAAAATTAAATGTGATTTCAAACACCAGTCAAATAACATTTAAAACCTTAAGATCTGGGGAGTTTTCATTTTCTCCGTTTTAAATTTCTATAAAGTTTGAGATTTTTTTCCAAGCATGTCTTTCTTTGCAGTCAGCAGTGAAATTGCCAGTGTCCATAGTTCACGAATTACCCATTATATTTATTAGAATTATTAAGGACTAACCCATTATATTTGTTTAGTGGGATTGGTTCCCAGATAAGCTAAATTGTATCTGTACCATTGATATTTCCTGTTGGATATCTTATTGTTGGTCCACTTCTGTCTGTGCCCATCCAGACTGATCTTCTGTTTTCTCATTCAGAATAGGCAAGGTTGGAAACCAGAAGCGTGTTGTTGGTGTGCTTTTGGGGTCGTGGCAAAAGAAAGTTCTCGATGTATCCAACAGTTTTGCAGGTAAAAGAAAAATTTGTCAAATATACCTCAGTTTTTAAAAAAATAAATAGGCAAATTTTACATTTTCTGAGTATGGTTAAAATGTCAGTTAACTTTTAAAAAGAAAGAAACTCTCGTGGTCTCCATTTTTTATTATAACCAAGCAGTTCTATTTCAGAATTGTTTAAGTATAGAAAAGGGAGGCTAAAGGATACACACTGAGCTGGATAGTAAATATTTAAAACTTGCAGGCCATACAGTCTCCATTGCAACTGCTCAGCTCTGCTAATGTAGCAGGAAAGCAACTATAGACAGTATGTAGACAAACTAATAGCTATATTGCAGTAAAACTATTAAAATAGGCAGCGGGTATAGTTTGTCAACCCGTTGTACTAAACTATTAACCATGGTTATGGGTAGGCAAGGGGGAGATAAAGACCTTATGTTTTACACTGTTTAATAAATCTTTATAAGACTGTATCCATATATTTTATGATTGAAGCAACAATAATAGAGAACAACAAAATAATTCCTGGCATGGCTGCTAGACTAGCAGTCACTAACTCCAGTGTCTAAAAGGATCAGGCAGTAATGTAATTTGCCAGACGGGAATATTAGGAAGTGATGGAGCTTTTAGCAAACTGAAGAATGTGTCCTTTTCAAAGGGGGTTGCTTCTGTCTGGCTCTAGCCAGTTGTTGCTGGTCTTCCAGTTTTTCCAGAGAACCTGGAGGTCTGGATTTGTATGTGAAATCTTCCAGTTTTTACTAAAAGCAACTCAAAAATAATTTTAGTACTGTGTTGGACAAACCAAAGACATGGATCAGATCTGGCGTAGGGGTCTACAGTTGTGATATGTGCCCTTAGAGTTCTGTGTAGCACCCTAAACTGTTTTTTGGTTTTTTTCTCTCTAGTCCCTTTTGATGAAGACGACAAAGATGATTCTGTCTGGTTTTTAGACCACGATTATTTGGAAAACATGTATGGAATGTTTAAGAAGGTCAATGGTAGGTGGCATTGTGGCGCGCGCGTGTGTGTGTGTGTGTAGGTATATGTGTGCCCATAATGTCTTTTCTAAATATTCACTTTTCTTTGTTTAATGTCAAAGGCCCTTTCACTTAGCTAGACTGAAGTAAGACTAGTGGTAGTAGAGGAATGAGGTAGAATAAATGAGAAACTAGAGTAGCAATTTAAGGCCAGCTAGACCACCTAGGCTTCAGGGGAGAGAGCTAGCCCTCTACAGCAGAAAAGCAAAGAATGGTCAAATAAAATCCACCTGCCCCTAGAGCTTTAGTACCACCAGGGTAAATATCTCTGTTACATGTGTCACTTTCATTTTATTTCATTTCAGCAACCACATTGCTTTGGAAATGTTTATTCCCACAACACTCAGAGATGTAATCTATGTGACATGAACTTGAATTTGTTTATATATTGCCTTGGAATTGTTTTCTAGTTGTTTCATGTATGACTGGTCTAAACTAGTCTGAGATATGTATATCTCTAGATTTCCCCTGCTGTTTATTTTCTGAGAATCCTGTTTTTGAGTTTTAGATTTCATAGGTATGTCAAGGTTTAGATGTCTGGAATTTCTGTAAAAGCTAGAGAACATAACTACTGGAGTTCTTACCCTTTTTGAGGGAAATATATAGATCTTTATGTAACAATTCAAAGCCACTAATTTTTCCTTCCCAGCCAGAGAAAGAATAGTTGGGTGGTACCACACAGGCCCTAAACTACACAAGAATGACATCGCCATCAATGAACTCATGAAAAGATACTGCCCTAACTCAGTAAGTGTACTCCATCTTTAAAACTTTTGACTCATATTCGTTGCCAGCTAACTCAAGAAAAAGAAAGCATCCTAGGAAGGATTTGGATAATGAATCATTTCACCACTTTTTTCTATAAGCTTGTGTTAATTTGCAGTGTTTTGTGTAGTATACGGTAACCCAGTGTATTTAGTAAATTAAACATCTGTTCAGTGCTAGGTATGTAAGTTATCTTCCTTAATCCTCTCAGTAACTGTATGAGATTGTTATCCTCTTTACAGTGAGAAAACTGAGGTTCAGAATGGTTAGTAAGGTCTTCTAAGTGTGGAGCTGGGATTAAAATGCCAGCTGTCTTGACTCTAATCTTCTTCTGCTTGATAACTTCACTATACTACCTCTCAGCTTGTTAATGGATGGGGTTGAAGAGCAGGGCAAATAAGATAATTTGAAATGTAAAGTTATTTTTTTTTCTGAAAATTCTGGCTTATATCTGGTTGAATGAATGAAAAAGCTTCGGTAATCATCAGAATGGCCGCAGTTATTCCTTACGTGCTCAGTATGAGGTGATTTGCTATGATTTGTTTTTCTGCCAGGTATTGGTCATCATTGATGTAAAACCAAAGGACTTGGGACTGCCCACAGAAGCATATATTTCGGTGGAAGAAGTTCATGATGTAAGTCATCTTGCTGTGAGCCTAGGAGATTAGATTTGCTACTTTCGGGGCCATTGGGTTTTGGGTTTTTTTTTTCCATTTTCAAGTCAACAAATACTTTATAACAAAGAAAAGGTTATTGGTTTCTGTCAGTAGTTTGATATTATGTTTTTTTCCCCCAAATTTGAATCACCAAATTTCAGAAATAGAGAGGACCATAGAAATCTAAAGTCCCCTTTTACAAATGAAATTGAGACCAAAGTAGTCAAATGATTGCCCAGAGATGTTCTCAGCAAAGTAAATGCGGAGCCTGGTGAGCTTGGTCTTAATCTAATGCAGTTTCCACTGTTGGCCCACCTATGTAGTGACTATATTATCTAGTCTATAGCCAATCCCTGTAGACTAGATCCTAGGTTTTCAAATAGAGTAAGTCAGAGCTGCCAGGAGCTAGATGGCAAAACCCATCTGTATGATTTGACACCTGTATAGTCAGCTCCATGGCATTCAGTACCAGCTATGTTGTCTGTTAGCTTGTTTCTTGGGTATGGACGTGAAGAGCTGCCAGAATAGCTTTTCTCTATTTCCAAGAAAATTGAACTCAAATTCTAGGGTAGGATTTGATGTGAAATTGTATATGAGTTTTGTTTTGAGCGTAAAATATTTGCACTTAGGGTGTGCAAAGAGCTCACTCTTGAATTTCCAAAGTTGAACGGACAGACTAAAGGCTGTCTTTCTTCCTTATGGTTATCCATATATTCAGTTTTAAAATCTGGAAAAGGCTTTGTTAAGTTAGTTCCCTGCAGATGTTCCTTGCACTGAGCTCTATGCTCCTGTTTCTCTTTGCCTTGCTACCAGAGAGCTTATTTATTGCCTAGTTGCAGTAAGACTTTCATCCCTGGTCTTGATACAGTTGTTATAAGTTAAATTTTACCCTGCCTCTTTCAAAAAGGAATTAGAGGTGCTTATACATACGCACGCACATGCACGCACGCACTCGCACACACACACACCAATGAAACAAGATCTTTTAAAAGAGGATGGAGGGGATGTAAGGGTCCTGTAATAAGATGAAGCCAGGGAAAATCAGCACATGAAAAGACATGCCACGAAGTCCTGCACAAGTGTTGAAGGCTCTGACCATCCTAGCATACAAAGCCAAGAGGAAGATGCCGTTTGTAGGATTCACACTGTCCTGGGTAAAATAACAACAGCTAATGTTTATACCACTTAGTGTAAGTGAAGTGACTTTCCCAAGATCTCACTGCTCCCTTATCACACATGGCAGAGCCAGGCTTTGAATCTAAGCAGCCTGGCTAGAGTCTGCACTCACTGCTGTGCTGTCGTGCCTTGCACACATTTTACAGCCTTTACAGGAGATGTACAGCCTCTTCTGGCACTAGATCTGATAAAAGTTTCTCCTGAGTCCCATCAGGAAATCACTAAGTGATACAGCAAACCACATCCACTAATGGGTTCCTTGACTAATTCAGGTCACCAGAAAATCAGTTATTCTAACCACGTTGCTTTGGTGCTCTGACTCTTTGACCCAAGGGACAACAGATGGTTAAAAACTGTATCTTCTGACATGAGCTTGCCTCAAGTACAGGTGTTCTGAATATTGCCTATTTTAGAATGAATGCTTATAAGTCCTTAAAATTTAGCCGAATCAAGACTTCCCTGATGTTCATCTCTACTGCAGGCTTGAGAGAATATCAAGATTTTCCTTAG
This sequence comes from Tursiops truncatus, assembly GCF_011762595.2. Classification (NCBI taxonomy): domain Eukaryota; kingdom Metazoa; phylum Chordata; class Mammalia; order Artiodactyla; family Delphinidae; genus Tursiops; species Tursiops truncatus. Next base: position 16,884,069 of record NC_047052.1, read on the forward strand.
AAATAAACTAATGATGATTCCCCACCACATCTCATCCCTGAGCAGGACCACTGTGACTTCAGCTTAGAAGTCACAGTGCTTTGAAAGCTTTCAAAGCAAACTTTACCCACCCTTGCCATGAAAAAGCCAGTAATGACACCCATGAAAGTGATTTGGCTTAAAGCAGAAGAATCAAGGCATGAAAAGGAACATGCGCCAGTTTGTTCATTTGTTTGTAAGTAAATAACTAGTTAATTCTCCTCTCCCAGGATGGAACTCCAACCTCAAAAACATTTGAGCACGTGACCAGTGAAATTGGAGCAGAGGAAGCTGAGGAAGTCGGAGTTGAACACTTGTTACGGTGAGACTTTAGGACAGCATCAGAATCAGCAGCAGCCCAAGAAGCTGCTCAGTGTAAAGAAGAGATCTGTATCAGGAATAGGGAGCCCTGGGTTCTAGTCCTGGGTCATCTCTAAAGTGTCCCAAGTTATGATTTATGAGTTTGTGGACAGCACACCTTGTCTGGAAGCTGTAATGCTGGCTGTGACGGGAACAGATGTGTGAATTATTCAAAAGCAAACGTGTGCTCTTTCAGTGTACCTCCTTCTCAATGACTGTAGCTAGCCAGTTTTCTGCAGAGAATCTGCATCTGGGACTGGGATGGATGGATAGATGGATGGATGGATGGATTTAAATTTATATTGTATTTATTTATTTTTGGCTGAATTGGGTCTTCATTGCTGCATGTGGGCTCTCTCTCATTGTGGTGAGCAGGGACTACTCTTCGTTGCCGTGCGTGGTCTTCTCACTGCCGTGGCTTCTCTTGTTGCGAAGCACAGGCTCTAGGCACGTGGGCTTCAGTAGTTGTGGCACACAGACTCGGTAGTTGTGGCTCGCGGGCTCTAGAATGCAGGCTCAGTAGTGGCACATGGGCTTAGTTGCTCTGCGGCATGTGGGATCTTCCTGGGCCAGGGCTCGAACCCACATCCCCTGCATTGGCAGGCGGATTCTTAACCACTCTGCCACCAGGGAAGCCCTGGGGTTTTATTTTTAAATCCTCTGCTTACATAACCCTGACTTACTTGAAATGGTCATAGATTTTTTCAAACAATAAGATTCCTTCCAGTTCAAAAAGTTACTGCTGACTGATTTAAAAGCTTCTCCCAACATCATATAGATGCAGATGGAGAAAATGCCACCCTTTTTAGGAACAGGGAACTTGAAGTAGAGAGGTGGTTTTTTTTGTTTTTTTAGTGAAAATGACTTCATTTTATCTCTCTCTTTTCTTTTGAAAAATGCCCTGTGATGAGAAAGATAAAACATATTCCTCCAAATGAAAACAAGATTAAGGCAGTTTTACTCAAATCTTTATAAAATGGGGAAGTAACATTTTTCCTTTGGAAAACTTGCCCCTCCTCACAAACTTAGTATTTCCTTAGAATGTGAAAATCTGCGTGATAGTACAGGATACTGATGTATTTTCCTGCCCTTTCTTGTGGGTTCCTACAGAGACATCAAAGACACTACAGTGGGCACCCTTTCCCAGCGGATCACAAACCAGGTTCATGGTTTGAAGGGACTCAATTCCAAGCTTCTGGATATCAGGAGCTACCTGGAGAAAGTGGCCACAGGCAAGCTGCCCATCAACCATCAGATCATCTACCAGCTGCAGGACGTCTTCAACCTGCTGCCAGATGTCAGCCTGCAGGAGTTTGTCAAGGCCTTTTACCTGAAGACCAATGACCAGATGGTGGTAGTGTATTTGGCCTCGCTGATCCGTTCCGTGGTCGCCTTGCACAACCTCATCAACAACAAGATCGCCAACCGGGACGCAGAGAAGAAAGAAGGGCAGGAAAAAGAAGACAGCAAAAAGGATAGAAAAGATGACAAAGAGAAAGATAAGGAAAAGAGTGATGTAAAGAAAGAAGAGAAAAAGGAGAAAAAATAAAACATGTAGCTTTTTAATTTGTAAATTAAAGTCTTACCAACTAACTCATTGTGCCGCCAGAGGGTTCTTTTCACTTTAAGTGCAAAAGCTGTATTGATGAGAGTTCTCTGGATAGAGGGACTAATCTTATACCTGAACTGCAGCTTAGGCTGCTCTGAGTTGGGAATGTGATAGCTCAGGCTTCAGACTGTGTGAGAAAAGTGAAGAGACATAAACGTAACATTTTTGGTACTCTTCCTGCTTTTATCTATAAGACCAGGAGTTGAATTTTCCCCATCTCAAGAGACTCTTGGGGTCTGTTTCTGGCAGTCTGCAAAATTGCAGAATGGAATGCACGAATTCCATAAGTATTCTGCCTCAGAACACCTTGAGGTCTGCCCCTCTGGACTCTGTTGAGAATACCACCCCACGGGACTTCTTGGACCCGTAGCTCTGGCATTCTCGGGGCTTGGGATCCATCTCAAGATATTGTTTACCTTCGAAGACACAATTAAATGGCTTGGTTTTTAAGTCTGTGTTCTGGTCGTTTTTGACTCTGGATGTGGTGATCCGTTGTTTTCAGAAGCAACCAAGACAGTCTTTAATTGAAGCTGCCTTAAAGAATTATTTTAGACTGAATCTTTTATGAAAGCACCTCATTCCTTTAAAGACATACAGCTGTAGGGAGGAGAGCTCTCAACTGAGCCCAGAAGACCTGTGTCCTAGTTAATGCCTCAGATTCCTCATCTGTGAAGTCCCTAGAACAGTTTTTTATAAGAGACACATTCACTTACTATTGCAGTAGGTCTAAGTACATCAGGCCACAAGGTTAGTGGGGATGGAACAAAGTCTCCCCAAAGTAAGTGTTCAAGATACTTAATCATTTGACTTACAGCTGTCACTTGGATATTAATTTCCTTTCTTGAGCAATTAGAACCTCCCTAAGAGTTCTCTAATGCACCATATGGACTGTCAATGTTCAGATATTTAAGAATATAATAGCACTAGAACTAAGTCAGTGGAATCTCATAAACCACTTCATAATGTTATAATGCCTCAAAGTTACTGGAAGCATCCATTTTTAATCCACAGACCTGCCTGCCAAAGAACTAGTTGAAATTTGGGGGCTGATGTAGAGCTAGCTTTTATCCTACATAAATAGGAGCACCCCCATCAGTGGTCTCTTCAAGGTTCATTAAGATTCTGAGAAAAAAAGAAATAGTAAAGGGAAAAAAACTAGAGAACCAAGTTTTGTCTACTGCAGCAATCAAAAGTCAGATGGTTGTTACATCTAACCGAATAAAAAATACGAAATACATAGTTCAAAGCTTGAAATGCATTTAAAATGATAGGAGTGTGTTGAAGTTTTTCAGATTTGGTTGCCATGTTTAGAACAGACAGAAAGGGAAACTTTCTCCACGGTGGCCAGGAAAAGAGCTGGGATGCAATGATTCTGAGGCTAGGCAGGGGGAAGGAGGAGAATGTCATCCCGAAGAGTGGGTCCTTTATGTAGGATTGGGGGCAACTTGAGACCACACAGGATCATATCCACCTTTAGTAGTATGATCTTCACTTAAAAAGCTTTCCCAGGGTCTAACAGGACAATGCCACAGGCTTTTAAGTTTGTCACCGTTTGATAAATGTAATATTTATTGAGCATATGAGAACATGGGAATACCCAGGCCTTGTTATATTTAATAGTTTGAGCCACATGTGGCAAAATTGACTTCTACCTTCCTAACAGGCTCTTCAGTTCCTACTTCTAACAAAATTCACTTGTAGCCTTTAGAGTCACGTAGGCTCATTTTCTAAGGCAAAATTGCTGCCATCCTATATAAGGGGGGCGAGCTTTGTAAGAATATTGATGAAGTCTTGCTTATACAAATAGCAGCTGACTTGACTGCAAAACCCATGGCCCTCACCTAAAATAAAGCCATGTGTTTGGATAGCTCAGCAGTCTCAAGATGAGATTTCTAAACTACTTCTGTTGTTTTTGAACACACTGAAAAAGTATCCTAGAAAAAGTCTGATCCCAATTCTGGACCTCATATCCAGAGTTATGACATTCCCTTCCTTCCATTTTCAAAACATCCCACGATGGCTTAGGGAGTTCAGGCTGCTCCTGCTACACACGTTCCAGAGAGGAGGGCATTTATTCCTTACTAGTTTTCTGTCTGATAACTAACATCTGAAATATCCCTAAACTTAGAGGTCAGTTATCCTTAGTGAAAAGATGGATACTATCAGGTGGAACAACAGCTTTGGGCCCGCTAATTAGTTAAATGTTCTTTCATTTTACTCAGATCATCAATCACTAAAGGGACAAATGGAAGAAATCATCATTGAAGGACGACCATATTACTTCTCCAATGTGCCAGATGCAAAGTAAACCTTTCCAGCAGGAATTAGCAACCCCAGAATCTCACTCCCATTTCTGGAGGACCCTCCAGCTGTGAGAACTTAGCCGTGCACAATCACCTTCACTTCAAATAAAAGAACTTATTAACACAGGTCCTCATAAAAGAATGAAAGATCCTATTCACTTGGAAGTTATGAACAGGACTTTTCTTCTACCATTTTCCCACGAAAAGATCTATGAAGCAGAAATAAGACCTGAGAATGAATTTGCGGTTGCTAACCAAACTACTCCATCTGCCCCTGACACAGGAAATAGGAAGGATATGGGACGTGTTGGGAAAGTAGAGAAGCATCTGATTTATGTGACCCACAAGAGAATATCTCTACACCTTCCCTAAACAAATTCATTCCAAATTATTATACATAATATAGGCAAGTGCTGATTTCCGTATCTGTGCCTTTCAACTCTCTGCATTCATCTATTTTGCCTGGAAGCAGCACTGAGTTCATATCCTTTAAAAAAAAAAAAAAAAAAAAAAGCCAAAACTAATGGCTATTCCCATTGGGGGAGTAGGTATAAAAAATGACTCTGGAAGCTGGGAAATGGAAGTAGGGAAAGAAAATAGAGGAAAAGAAAGGAAGAGGAAACTGCGTTAGTTAGTGTTTCCAAGTCCTAAGTCAAGAGAAATCTTTCTCTGAGCGTTCCTCTTTGGAGCCAATCTGTTCTTCAACACTAGATGGCACCATTGACTAATCTCATCTTGGCAAGAGAATCATTTGATTGCCAGTTCAACATGGAATTGGGAACCATCCCCAGAGTTGCTTCCCACCACTTCTGCTTTTGGCTGCAACCATCCTGGCTAGACTTTGAGGGAATCTGGAGAGCATATGGGTGCAAGAAAATTGGGTCAAGTTGCCACACCTTCACCCCTACTGTACTCTACTATACACTACTGCTTGGGCAATAAATATACAAGGTTTTTCTCTGCCCTTCTGATAGTTCATGCTTTGATTTTCCTCACTCCTGATATATTTAAGGGCCATATCCAGTGGAGTGCTGGTAAATGTGTAACAACCAGGTCTCTAAAAAAGAGGAGAAAGGATGTTGATTTGTGGCCTTTGCCAATTTCCCTGGTGTAAATACTCCCACCATGGCTGATTTCAAAACCAACATGAATTGGGAAAAGATGCATATTAGCACACCGTTACATACTATTACCTAAATATGGATACAAGAGCTAAAAATAACCTCAAGAACACAGATGATAGTAAACCATAGTAAAATGATTAAGCTATGATGCATAGTGAGTATTTATTACCCTTTTCAGATATCATTTATTTCATTGTAAATTTATACAATTTGCCTACTGCATGAGAATCTCTGGTAATCTGTGTTTTTAAGAAATAGGTGGTCTCTGCACATATGGAAGTTAGAGAACCTTTATTTTGATGTAGATAAACCTACCAACTTTTTGCCTTATCATTAGCACTTTGTGGATCATATTTAAGAAGTCTTTTCCCAGCTCAAGATCTCTTCTCACACATATATGTCTATTACACTCCACAAAGTGTCTTCCTTCTCTGCAACTTAGCACCAGTGTCTACCTCTCTCTATATGCTACAGCTAGTATCTGATCAATGATAACATAATGTGGCTAAACTTTTAACCAAAATAACCAACTAACATCCTCAGTTCATCTATTATCCCCTCCTTCCTCATTTTCAACGCTGGCTTTATCCCTACCTCTTACCCCACAGCAGATAAAGACGCCAGTACTGTATCACACACTTGAAAGTTGCTAAGAGAGTAGCTCTTAAATGTTCTCACCACATCCCAGACTTAAATGGTCTCGACAACAACAACAAAGTGCTAACTATGTGAGGGGATGGATGCATCAACTAACCTTATTGTGGTAATCATTTTGCAATATATACATGAATCAAGTCACCACATTATACACCTTAAACTAACACGTTATATCAATTGTATCTCAATAAAGCTAGAAAAAAAAATACTTATCCAGGGGTTTCCTGTAGCCCATGGCAGACAGCCGATGCCTCAAGGATCTGTGCCCCTGTTCAAGAGTAGGGACGGGGGACTTCCCTGGCGGTCCAGTGGTTAAGACTCTGCACTTCAAATGCAGGGGGTGCAGGTTTGATCCCTGGTCGGGTAACTAAGATCCCACATGCTGCACGGTACGGCCAAAAGGTAAAAAATAAAATTAAAAAATATTTTTTAAAAAAGAGTAGGGACAGGATAAAAGTTTAATGCATATGCTACTTCTCCCCCACCCCATAATACCCCATATTTTAAGCAATGTGAACCAATCACAAGAGTTGGCAAACAACCACGACTATAAAAAACGAAAGTTCAAGGATGAAATTAATTCCCTCCCAGAAGAAAAGGACACTTCTATACCCACAACTCACCAGGGCCCAGATGCTCACGAGGGAGGCACCACTGAGGTGGGAGATGTGCCCCTTGAACCAACCCCCATGGGGGTCCCGCGGTTGCAAAGGCCGTCCTTCAGGTGCATTCACTGCTGCAATGGCACCATCTATCCTACTGCTCACCCTGTGATTGTACAGAAAATTGACTCAAAATTGTCCTTGAGAGACTGGACATGACTCTTGCCAACTGGGTTTGGCTGGAAGCCCAGATAAGAATGAATAACAACCCAAGGCAGAGCGCCACAGTCGCAGGCTGGGCCAAACCCAAGGCCTCTGAGGCCATCAGTACTACCTGGGAAGTGATGTCAGGCCATGGGCTGGCGGGGGGGATTGAAATGACTCCCACTTCCCAGTATTTTCTTTCCCCAAGAAAAGGAAGAAGAGTGATACTGGTACCTTTCTGCCTATATTCCTGGTTAGTGTGATTTTTTGAACTACAGATAATCTCCATGCCATGGCTCTTTCATTATTAAAAATCATGGCCACATTCAGGACCTGGGACTTGGAAGAAATGCTAATCCAAGGACATTTAATCTGACCTAGGATAGTGTATTAGTTATCTATTGCTGCATAACAAATTACCATAAACTTTAGCAGCTAAAAACAATACATATTAGTATCTCACAGTTTCTCTGGGTCAGGAGCCCAGGCAGGGCCTAGCTGGGTCCTCTGCTCAGTGATGCTCACAGAAGACCATCAAGGTGTTGGCTGGGCTGCTGCTGTCTCAAGGTTCTAAGAGCGTGTAGTTGCTGGCAGGATTCAGTTCCTCACGGGCTGTTGGGCTGAGGGCCTCAGTTCCTCACTGGCTGTTGACACAAAGGGGCCCTCAGTCCCTTGCCATGTGGGCCTCCCCACCATGGCGGCTTGCTTCATCGAAGTACACAAGCCAAGAAGGCAGTGGAGAGTCAGCTAGCAAGAAGTAGATCCAAATCCTTTGTAAATTAATCGCAGGAAGAGAGAGCCCCCGTCACCTTTACCATATTCTATGGGTTAGAAGCAAGTCTCTAGACCACTCCCACTCAAGGGGAGGGGCTTGTACCACAAGGGTGTGCATACCAGGAGGGGGTCATGGGGGCCACCTAAGAAGCCTGCCTCCTACAGATAAAAACAAGAATTCACCAGGGTAATCCACAATCTACTACAGTGGGTTTTTCATTTTTAATTTCAGTGCCTAATGAGAGCCTTAGAATAAAGATAATGTTAATAGAAAATATAGAAGTAAAACATTCCTCGTTTATATGCAGGACTACCTATTGCTCCCAGTGGCTTTAGGGATAACAAACCAAAACAAAACAAAATCCCTAGAGTTAGGAACCAAGTCAGTGCTCCTAAGAAGTGAGGTGCAAAATCGTGGCTGATTAGCAAAAACCAGTTCTGACATGTATTTATCCTTTCTCCCTCCCAAGACCCCACTAAAATGAGAGTGAATGAATGTCAAAGATTTCCCATTTTACCCTTGCCATTTGGCCCAAGTTAAGAGGTAGCATCTGTGAGGTGGACAAGGGAATTCGACACATTTCTGGAAAGAGGAAAGCAGGAGCAGCGGCCGGGCAGCAGGAGCCTCAGCTTCAAATTCATGTGGAAGGAGCTTAGCCAAAAGGGTTCTGAGCGGGGAAAGGCTCAGGCCTAAGATCAGAGTTAGTGCCATGGGGGTAAACACGACAGCTTAGTCGAAATTCTATATAATGAAACAGCCAAGCCCGCTTTGGGACCTCTCTGCACAGCTGCAAGCTGCCCACAGGCAGACCTATAGAAAGGAAAGGAAGCTAACTGAGACAGATAGCAGATGAAGCATCTCCTCTCCCTCTCCAGCCTCACCAAAACCACAGTGAAGAAAGCTTTGTGAAAGTCTTAATCCACAAAGGCAAAGAGAACATAAGAGGATTCAGCAGTGGACAAGGTTGTTTAACAAACTGTTCAAAGGTGGAGTGTAACCAACCAAGGAGACGTCTTAACCTAAGACACTTGCAGAGGGAGATGCAGACAGAAAATGAGCGAGTCCTCACAGAGACTCAGTACGTAAGGGCAACAGGAAGGCAGGAGGGGAGCAGAAACTGGGGTAGGTAAAAGTTTCTACACAGAAGGGTGGGATACAGGTCCCCATGAAGCCCCATACAGCTTGGCTACCTCCCCTCTGCCAGCTGCAGAAGACCAGGGGGCAAGTGTAGCCCCAGGCTCAGGGACCCGAATCGGAGCAGAGGGCCAGGGGGAGAGAAAAGGTCAGGTCAGTGGCCAGGACTCTGAGAGCCCCGGCTCCTTCCTGTTCGTTGTTCCCAGGAAGCCTACAGGCAGGTTACCTGGCTCAGGTACAGTCTCCCACTCAGGTGGGGAGCAGAGGACTCATCTCTGGAGAAACTGATCACCCCAGAGAAAAGACCCCTGCACAGTGATATTTAGGGCCCCATGAAAAAGCCCACTTGCCACCCAATACCCTCACAGCAGAGACTAGCAGGCAAGAGACCACTCATGAATGTCTTTCTCTGAAATAGGGAGCCAAAAATTTTGAGTAAGGAGTTATTCTTTTCCTCCTTCTCCATCTGCCCTCGCTTCTTCCTGTCTAATGGTTTTGCAGCTGCCACATCCTGTCCTGCTGACCATCCATTCCAGAGTCTGGTCTTTGAATGGCAGTTTGGGGCCCTGGCCTGGGGGGGAACATAGGAATGTCACAGATCCAGGCCAGAACAAGTGGGATGGTTTGGCTTAACAAGTTTGCCTCCTTGGGCCTCCATCTTTCTCAAAGCCACAGCCAGGTACACAACTGGTGCCCATCTCCGCTGAACTCTCAGCCACCACTGCCAGGCTCTAGGTGCAGCCGACCCACAGTTCGATCTTGCCCAACGGTCTGCATTTTTGTTTTATTTATAACCCATGGGCTTATTTATCTTGTTTTTGAAACAGCCTTTTTTCCTGTCTTTTTATATTTTGTGTTCCCTTTTTATATTATACGTTTGGAGCCGAGAAGCTGATCAAGTCATGAGTTCATGGTACCATCTTGATGGAACCCCACATTTTGGTTTCTAGTACTATTTTACACCAAAAAGAACAAGGGCTCCTAGTGGAGTAGTTGATTCTGTGTTTGGGCAAGAGAACTAGTGTTGGGACTAGATGTCATGGAGACCATCAAGTATATCTGGAGAGGTGACAAGAGAGTCGAGTTGAAGGGGCCAAAACTGTGACAAGCATCAAAAAGAAAACAATGATCATTGTCACTGGGACCAGCTGAGTTGGAGTGAGGCCCTGAGTCCATGATGACATTCAGAAGGTACAAAAAACAGAAAATGTGCCAAAGACAAGTCACGTGCTCCGATCTGAGTCAGCTGATTGGTGCTTGACTCGTGCAGCACGGACCACAGGAAAGTGACCTTGAAAGTGACTATGAAACTTAAACCAACCTCAGAATCAGAGGGACGTGGAGAAAAGGGTATTTAAAACTAGACTCATGGGGGAGAGTGTAGGGAAATGAGCAGAGGTAATAACTTCGGGCACTGACTCAATTTTTTTCCCCAAGGTGAGGCTGGGGCCTTGTTGTTGCCAAGTTCAGCTGAAGATCAAGAAGTACCTGCTATTTGTAAGCATTCCTCTGAATGGAAGCACGTAGATCTTTAGCCTAAGTTTTTCCAGAAGGATGATGTGAGCCCCAATATAGAAGGGCAATGGGGTAGCAACAGCTGCGCTTTCCAGATCCAGTGAGGTCCCACCTTACATAAAGTCTTGAGCCCCACTGGGGACCTTGGGTGACAAAGGGAGTCATATCTGCTCTTCAGTTCCAAAATAATTTGTAGCTTTGGCTAATTTTATCAGGAACTTACTACAGCGTGTAGAGGTAGGGAGTCTTCCTGCTTGTCTAATTTAACTTGAAACACTTAAGAGTAAGAAAAAAAAAATGAGGATATAGTAAAAACAAGGATCAGTAATTAGAATCCCTAGGGTGAAAGAGCTGTATGAGGGAGAAATAGTTGTACTACATTATACCATTTTGTTCTGGAGTAAACAGCATTTAGATCATCATAGTGATATAAACAGTTTTCTTGCTTTTCAGTTTTTTGAATAAACCTTTAGAAAAGTACAGACTTCATTATGGTTACAAAATAGAACATAAATGTTTTTTTTTTAAAAAAAAAAAACAAAACACTATGATCATGTAAAAGCAAAAGGGCAGATGCCCAGAGTTAGGAGATGGAAAAGTGTAAAAAGAGCTGGAAGAACAGACAGGGAAGCTCATAGATCCAGTTCGCAGAGTGGGGAGGCAAGGGGTCCTGTCCAATGCTAAGGCTGGTAAAACAAGAACCTTTTTGAAGGGCAATTGAGTAGAATCTGTTGGGATTTTAAAGTCTATCTGGAGGGATCCGAAAGAAACCAGCAACAACAGTCGCCTCTAGAAGGTGATCAGAATGCCTGAGGAACAAAAGAGGGGGGCTTTCACTGTGGACCCTTCCTGTCTTGGACTTCTAAACCGTTTTTACAACTTTGAAATAAAAATAAAGGTGCATAGTCAACCGTCCAACTCCAGGACTGCCCCCTCCCAGAAGAGCAGCATCGGTGCACAAGACCTGACCAAGAGCCTCCACCAGCAAACTGTTGGGCACAAATACAATGCCCGTTAGGACAAAGATGGTTGTGTTACAGGACAACCATGACATGGGCTATCACACACTAAAGAATTCACTGGACCTATGTTGACGAACATGGAAAGGTGTCCCTATTAATATCTCATTTAATGAGATGAGTTGCTCAATATGTGTAAGATCTCATTTTTAGTACATTTTAAAATTATATGTACATATGATTTATACACACAAAAATAGTCTGGAAGGACAGCAAACTGAACAGCAGTTACTTCTGGGGATAAGAGCGGGGAGAACAATTTCGACTAGAGATGTCTTATTGGAATTTATTATGAGACGTCTGTATAACGTGTGGACTTTTGTCGATAATTTCCTCAAAGTATAGCTTTGGTGCTGGGGGTAGTGAGTTCAGCTGATGAACTCCAGGGAGGAGATGCTCTGCCACCTCTGCCTCCCTCGGGAAGAAGCCCGGTGAGAGCAAGGCCTGATCCACAACCAAGTCATTTCCATGTCAAAAGCATCAAGACTGCACTGATGGGTCCTATCTGGACCTTCAGGTGTTCAAAAAAGTGAGCGGCAAGCCCTTGTCTGACCATGATGAGCTCAAGATCAGGGGGTCCCTCTATGATCATGGAACTCAAGAAACCCCAGGAAATGTTTCTCGAATGAATGATTGCCCAGAACACTGTCCCCAGGAGCTGGTTCCTGAAGCCGGTCCAACCTGCAGGCTCAGCTGTTGGCTCCACAGCAACTGCTCAAAGAAACCCAGGCCAAAAGGGTGCTGTGAGGCAACTGACCGAGGGCTGAAGCCTGTGATCCCCCGACGAGGACTCAGCCACCCACCAGAAGTGTGGCTGTCTTGGTTAATGACACACACAATTCTCAAAACCAGCAAGGTCATGGAATGTTCGCCCCTGTCTGGACCTAGAGGGTCTGTGGGGCCTAGAGGCCTTTTGTCTGGAGGACAATAATTTTGGACACATCCACGCCAACACCACCCACAGCTGCTGATTGTTTATTGCACAAGAAACTGGCAATACCAAGGCAAGGGGGTGGGCATTACAAAACAATCTGGTGACCAACTCAGAGCTACCAAAGGGCATTCCGTACAGACACCTCAGTTATATACACGTATGTACACACCCACACCCACATGACAACACTCTGCACACGCATGAGCCTGAGGCTCCCAAACCCCGCAAGGCAGCTTGCACCCCAACCCCCAACATGGTGAGACACCGCAGGGAAGCACTGCCAACGATTCGAGGGAAGAAGAAAGGTTGGGCTGCAGTGAGCTGAGCCACCCGAATCAGCACACACCAGAGCCAACATAGGCCAGGGGGAAGGACGAGGACCTGGGAGCACGAGACTGTCCTCAGAAGACCACGTAGCCAGTATGAGGGCCTGCATGGGGGCCCAGCAACAATCACCACTCCAGCATCCTAGAGGAGAGTACTCGCCTGGAAGATCTCAACACACAGCGGGATGCCCACGGCAGAGGCTGGCAGGAGCTCCAGCAATCAAGTCAGACAGTGGGCAGCAGCTCAGGGCCCTTCTGCTGGCTTCCAAGAGCATCGTTTCCTCTGTGCAGGTAAAGCTGCACTTCTAGGCAGAGTGAACACACTCTACAGTAGCTGGGGTGCACTTCATTCTCAACCCGGACGCATGTGCCGCCTGGAGGTCCGGGGGCTTGGCAGGTCAGCCCCACGTGCCCCATCACCCCATCTAGCAAAGGGAGTTGTCTACTGGAGGCGGAGAGGTCGGGGTGCCACTCAGGACAACAACCCCCTTCCCTCTCTGTCAAGGGTCGGGGACAAGGCTGCTGGGAAGCTGAGCCGCCGGGTCAGGCCTGCCTGAGCTCGTAGAACTGCTAAGCAGGTTCCTAAGGGGAGCAGCTGTTTGGGAAATTCTTGGGCCAACAGTGCTGGGTCCCTCAGGGTCCCAGCCATGCCTGGCGCACCAGCTCCTTGACAGGAAGTAGTGACAGCAGCATACCAACAACAGAGCACAAAGCAGCCCTACACACAAAATGTTTCAAGTGTATGTAAATGGGAAAAGAAAGTCTGAGAGGGTTTGCCATTTCCATCCGCAACACCCAAGCAGCTGGTACGACCCTTTATCTGCTGGAAAGAACCAACTGGCCAGCAATGAGTGGAGGGAGGGGCCATGCTGCTCAGCCTCTGCAGCTGGAGACGGCTAGCGAGGGACGAGCGGTGACCTTGATCTGGAGCTCCGCTCCCTCAGACCTTCATTTATACAGATCACTGGAAAAGTTCTATACAAAACAGAACCTCTTTTACTGACAAAGACCGTGGGCTTTGTTAGCCCGGAACACCTACCCCAAGTGGTCGGTCTCCTTCTCACCTAACAAGCCCATGAGGCCTAGGGCTGTGGCATGGCGCGCCCCACCTTGCACACTCACACACACCTAGGATTGGTCTCAGGGGAGAAGGAGGTGAGCTCTACAGACAGGGTCAGCCCTCCAGACTTTGCAATGGTTGATGGGGCCAAGAGTGACATGGGGGCTTTATTCCAGACTGCCACCAGTGGGTAGGAGGGTGGGGTGGGCAGGGCCTCTTGAGGTCAGGCTCTGCTGCCACCAGCCTGATGACAGTGTGGTCCTATGCAGGGCCACCATCCACAGGGGCCTCCCGGGCTGTGCGGCCAGCAGCTTCTCGGGCAGGCAGGACTCAAGACTACATATGTGCTGGGGGTGTGGGAAGGGGCAGCCTGAGTTACTCCTGTCCAAAGCCCTCGGTCTCCTCGACAGCATACAGCAGCTTCTCCTTCAGCTGTTCATAGCTCTTGTATGGTGGCAGATCCAGCCGGTTGAAACTGTTGAGAAAGGAGAGCAGGGCAGTCAGCACAGGGAGGTCAGAGCTCTAACAGCCACAGGGTGGGGTCAAAAGAGTTCCCAGACTGTGGCTCGACCACAATGCCAGCCAGCCAGACGCCAGAACAGGGTCCCTGAAGGCTGTGCTGTGTCCCTGGACCATGAAGGGGTCAGAGGAGGCAGGGCTGCAAGGGAAATGGGGAACCACAGGCAGGGGGGACTCAGGACAGCAGCTCTTTGCTGACTGGAATAGCAGTGTTTCAGTATTTCATATCCGGTACTGCCGTCAGGGCACATAACTGCTGTCACAATTCCCAAAAGATCAGAGGCCCAGGCCCAGAAGCCCCTCCTCCCCAAACCCCAGAACTACACACAAGTTGCCCGGGTCAAGGCCCCGAAGCCACCTTGCCCACAGGGCTGCCCTCAGTGGCTCATCGGGTCTCAGGTTCTGGCCACCTCCCACCAAAACCAGCACACTCACCAGGTGTGGCTTCTGGGCAGCCAGGTTTCCTTGCCAACCTTGTCAATGCAAAACTTCTGTGGTCCATTGCTACCTGTTACCCAAAGAAAAACATATTGTATATAACAGAATGGTCCCTTCCTAAGGCAGGACCCTCCGACTCCACCACAGATGGTTCAGCCCCCTTCCCCTGACTTGCTTCCAGGGAAGACACTAGGTTCTGCTCCTGCTTTGAGCTGTCCTCCCCTCCACCCAAGGGTGCGAGCAGGGCAAGTGAAGACATACCAATGAGTTCGGTGAATCCCCCAACAGGCAGGCGGCAGGTCCCAGTGACAAACTGCAGCAGCCGGATTCTCTTCTCATTGTCCATCTCCTTCACCACCTGGAACCCCGCAAGCCAAGGCAGAGTCAGGGCCCCCATGGCCCAGCACTTTGCCCTGACATGTAACTCTCCAGTCAGCCAGGGCGCCTCTTTAGGGCTGAGAACATGGAGCCCAGGCTGGGTGGGAAGGTGACAGCCAGTACCTGGAAAACTCCAAAGCTGCTCTAAGAGGCTGTGCTTATAGACCATTCCCACCAATCTATGTGACATCTCTTGGTCTCAGGGACACCCCAGACCAGGTAGTCTCCTTTCCATGCAAGTTCCACTTCTAAAAACACACTAAGGGTCTTCCCTGGTGGCTCAGTGGTTAAGAATCCGCCTGCCAATGCAGGGGACACGGGTGCGAGCCCTGGTCCGGGAGGATGCCACATGCCATGGAGCAGCTAAGCCCGTGTGCCACAACTACTGAGTCCACACACCGTAACTCTGAAGCCCGCGCGCCTAGAGCCCGTGCTCCACAACAAGAGAAGCCCGCACACCACAACAAAGAGTAGCCCCCACTCACTGCAACTAGCGAAAAGTCTGCACGCAGCAACAAAGACCCAATGCACCCAAAAAAATAATTAATTAATTAAAAAAAAAAGCTAAGGATGAGACTGACTGCTTAATAGGTATGAGGTTTGTTTCTTTTTTTGTTTTTTTTTGGCTGTACTGCATGGCTTGTGGGATCTTAGTTCCCCAACCAGGGATTGAACCAGAGCCCTCATCTGGGCCCTCGGCAGTGAGAGCTCGGAGTCCTAACCACTGGACTGCCAGGGAATTCCCTGTATGAGGTTTCTTTTTAAGGGAGATGAAATGTGCTGGAATTTGATAGTGGTGACGGTTCCACAACGTTGTCAAAAGCCACTGTAAAAGCCACTGAACTGTATACCTTAAAATGCTTAAATTAACATGGTGAAGTTTTATGGTATGTGAATTTTACCTCCATAGAAAACCTATATACGCTCATTCTTTTTTATGTATGCTATACTTCAAAAGGACAACAACGACAAGATCCACTCATATAAAGGAATCGATTCACTGTATCCAGGACATCAAGCTCTTTCAGTTTCTCTGGAGCAAGCCCAGGCTTCCCCACCCCACCTGGCTGGAAGGAGACCACGCGACCCATGAGAGCTCTCCCTCCTGCCTAAACCACCCCCCGTCCACACACACACACACCAGCACTGGGAGCTGGCCCACCGCTGACACCTCCTGTCAAATGCAGTGGCCACGACCCAGCTGCAACAGCTCCTTTTGTCCCAAGGTTGGGTTTTTCATCTCCTTTTGCAAGTTGGGGGAGGTGAGGAGAGTGTCAAAGACGAGGGAGGTGATAACACAAGCGTCCTCAAGCTTGGGGTCGAATCAGGTCTCGCTTTCTGTGGGGACGGCTCAAACATCCCTGCCCAGACCCTCACCCTGACTGCAGGGACCAGACCCAGTACCCACCTGCCAGAACCACTGGATCTGCTTGCTGTTCTTGGTATAGTGCCGGTAGATAGTGTTCTTCTGCCAGTCGCTCATGTCTATCTCCTGCATGCCGCACAGCATCAGCTGCGGTGGACAGAGAGGGTGTCAGGCACCCGGCGCCAGCCCTTTCCCCATGGTGCGCCGTGCCTCATCCACTCCCTGGCAGATGAAAGCATCCCACACATCTTCAACTATTTCTGCGGGCAGTTTTAATAGTATGGGTAACACGTGGACCCCCTGCAGACAAGGGCCCAGGTGAGGGCAGGTGCGAGACCCAAGTCCATGTTATTCGCCCGCTGCCACCGTCCTGGGAGAGCGCAGGGCTTTACTGGTGAGTCGCTGTGGGTGCGCGGCGAGGCTATCAAAGGGCAGGGCAGCCCCAGGGGCAGGGGTTCAGGGTCCCAACAACCTCAGCCCTCACCTCCAGCTCTTTCTCGTCAAAGTAGCGCAACCACTCCAGGGGGGCCACCTCGTTGAAGCCATCCAGGAAGGCCTTGGTCTGCTCTTCCACGCCTCGGGTGAAACGCCAGTCAGTCAGCAGCCTGAAACCAAGACCGGCCGTCGGAGGAGCCCAAGATGCACTGCCTAGGAGGCCACCGCCAGGGCCTGCCAGGGGGCTGCTATCGGCAGCTGAGAGTTGACCTCGGGCAGGCGGGACTCCCAGGCTGCGGCCGGCCCCAAGAGCACGGCCTTTAAAACCTCAGAGTAACCCGGCAACACTTGAATCTTCGAAATCCCCCCCTTCTGCTCCTCTCACCACTGCTGACTGAACCTCAGACGAGTGGAGGTTAAAAGACGAGACCAAGGGACCTGAAGAAATGGGCACATTCATGCACAACCTCACGTGCGAGAGTGGGTTTAAGCGGGCAGGACGCAGACACCCTGTGAGTTAGGAGGAAGAAGGGGGATGCGCCGAAGCTTTATGCCTCTTCAAAGAAATTCAGCGGTCTTGAAGTCTACCACTCGGGAACAAAGGGCACCCGGGAGCTGGCACACAGGGCCTCGGGCTCTGGCTGCCCCGGCTCTGCTCAGCACGTGGCTGGCCATGGCAGCCATCTGAGGTCAAGGCAAAGTGAGAGGTTCTTTCCATCCCTCGTGACCCAGGGGCCACGCGTGGGGGCCTGGCTGAAGAGGGTGCCCCGGGATAAGAGCGGGAGACCCTTTCTCTGCAGCCAGCTGTGTCTCTGCTCCCCTTTATCCAGGCCCCTGGCTCCCCAGTGCTTGAAACTCACATGATGTACTCTTCCTTGTTCTCCTCTGTCACTCGGATGCTCTCACCACCTTCCTTCAGCTCATGGGTTGTCACCTTGCCCAGGATCTCCATGTCCTGGATGAAGTACAGCTCTAAGCCGCACTCTTCCAGATTGTTCTCTCTGGGGGCACGAGAGACCAAGAGGGAAGATGTCTGTCTTAGAAGGGTCTTCCCTCCCTCCTGCTGCATCACTCACTTTTAGTGCCCGTGGGACGCGAGGACTCACAGGTGGCCTAGAACCCAGAAAGGCGTCACGGGACATCTCCCTGATGCAAGGAGAGAATTCCAGAGCTGCCCTGCAGGGGGACCTAGAAGCTGTGCATCCACCCGCACTATGACCCACCCTGAGACTCCCTCTTCTCCCAGCACAGGGCGATGGAGGGGACCCACTTGATCCAGATGATAGATTTGTAGAATTCGGGGTCGATGGATTCCAGGTCTTTCAGGGTTGGTCTCTTGTTTAGCATCCGCTTGTAGAAAGGGAGGGTGAAGCCTGTATCGATGAACTTTCCATGGTACAGAGCCTGAGGAAGGAAGAGACATGGCAGAGAGATCTGGTTTTCCTAGGATGCCCCATATCAGCTACTGCCCAGCTACTGCAACCTGCCCTCCTGAGCATCCGGCCGCCCCAGGGGCCTGAAGGCAAAGTCTGCAGCACTCTTGGTCCCACCTGCAAACCTCGGCGATGAGCAGAGCTGGCCGCTCAGGAACTCACCTCTGGCCCACTGCCTGCCTGCCGGCTCCCTGCTCTAGCAGAGATCTGCCCCCAGGCGTACAGAGACGACTCATTCAGCACAGCTCCAGGTGGTGGCCCTGACTCACTGCTGCTCTGAGCTGGGCAGCGGAGGAAGCCAAAAATAATGCAGACGCGGCTGCTGGCGGGCCAGTGGTGAGTAATAGTCTAGGGTTTTACTGGTCTGTCCTGTCCGCTGCAGGGCCAGGCGGGTCTCTAGACCGGGGAAGAATGTGCCCACTTCCTGAGCCCAGCACCTTGGCCAAGAACTTCCAGACAAAGGGAAGGGACATATTTAGTCATGGGCTCTTGGGTCCTCCTGAGAGGGAAGCGGGGCAGACACTCACTCGGGAAGTCAGGGGAAGAAGTGAAGGAAAGCTAGCAGTGAAACCTCTCAAACTACCAAATGCGGCAGCGGGACCGTGGCCCTCACGGGCTCCCGTCTCCATCCTGGTTCTTGATGGTCGTGAGACACTCAACAGGACACTCAACAATATTCACACTGTGCTCCTATTTCTACATAAATACAAATACCTAACTCCCCCTTCCCTACTTTGCCCTCCTCCTGACAGATGCCTCCTACATCTTGCACCAACCGGTCTACTAGGGTTCTATTCTCAGCTAGTGTAGATTCCAAATCCCCTTCCAGAAGGCCTGAGTCTCAGTCGGACATTCCCAAACGCTGCCACCCAGCTTGTGGCAACACCCAGAGACAGGCAGCAGGTGGGCTGTGCCCGTCATGCCCCACCCCCAACAGGGCAAGCGCTGAATGTTAAGTGAAGACTTTGATCCAGGGACCCTGGGCTTTCGCTTGACAAATCCTACACAAGTCAACACGAAAACCTTCTCAGCACCCTGGGGTGGCCACTGAGAGAGCTCTGAACTATTTCCAGAACTCTCGCTAGCTTTTTGCATCTTTAGTGAGTAGTTCTGTAAAAGGACGAGGGTGGGGCTCAGAGAGGGGGGCGTCAGGCTGCAGCGGCTGCTGGTGGTGTAGAGGGTCGCCGCCCTCCCTGGAAGGCGAATCTTACCATGGCAATGAATCTGCCAATAAAGCGGAAGTAGGTGAGGTGGTCGGGGTTGATGGAGGAGGCGGGGTTGATCTGCAGGCAGTAATTGTTCTTCCCGGCGTATTCAAATAAACAGTACATGGGGTTGAGCACCTCGTGGGACAGGAGGAAAAACCACTCTCTGTGGGAGAAGAGAAAAACGGAACTAATGGATCCCTCCCTGCACACCTGTTGTGGAGGTGCGACTCTCCTGTGCTGTCCTGTTTCACCTAGTCTGGAGACATGCGTCCTGGGGAGGCAGCCCCACTGGGATCAGCACCTGGGCTAACCTCTGTGAACAGCTGGTCAGTGAATGGGGCAGGGTCAGACCTAGTGTGAACCAGAACAACTGCACTTGACGATGATGCTCAGGAAAACCTGCGTGCCAGCATGTTGGCTCCAGGTGCTGCATTCCAGGACTTTCCATCTGTTATCCAGAGCGTCTAATGGCAAAGGAGCTCCTTGCACCCTGAGCCACTATGCACAGTTGTGTAGGCTGTGCACTGCACAACGACACGATGTTACAGTATCATAGATTTGTACATTTATCACAACAATTTTCCTGCGAATAGCAGTCAATCTGCCTTTTTTCTGATAAAGCCAGTATATCTCGGCCATATTCCAACACAGAAGTGTCTTGACAAAGGGCATCTTTTTCTAAATCTTGCAAAGGTGCTATTTGAACAGCAGCCACGCTGCTTCCACCCTACCTGAGTAGGCAGCATAATGTGAATACAAGGTAATACGTTCCTAACTCCTTCTGCATGAAAACTCTGTAACCAATGCAGTGTCTACATTTCACTCCCCCCAGCTACCACGCAGGTATCTCACTGCCCTTGTACTCTGCCATCCCCTCACCCCAGACCCCATCAACCGCACCCTTCCCCATATGTCCACGCATTCATCTGAACCAATGCCCATGCCTTCGCATCTCTTTGCTCCCTAGGTACAAGCCTCAAGCCAGAATTCAGAGTCCTCTGGGGCTTGAGCTAAACCAGCAGGGGGACGTCCCAAGGGGGCCAGTCCCTGGCTGCTGGGCTGTTTGTGGCCAGGCAGACGAGGAGTCCTTCGATGCAGAGGGTGCCCCGGTATCCTGTCCGTGGTTCTACCCTGTGGTAGAACAGCATGACGTAACCTACCATAGGGTAAAACCACTGGCAGGACACAGAGAGACAGACACACACGGGGCGGGAGCCACACCACCAAGCAGAGCCTAGAGAGGAGGTCACCACGGTCACCACGGAAAAAAGAGCAATCGATCCGTGGGTGCCAACACAGAGGGCAACGCCACCAGCACACAGAGGACCAGAAGCAAGTTAACCCAACACCAAGTGAGAAGACGTCCCCACACCATGAGAGGTCCGCAAGCTGAGCAGTCACCGCAGGCCAAGATGCTCCTTCTCTCTGCCGGGGCCCTGTGCCCCATCGTCCAAGGCAACATGTTGCCAGTCTGTTAACTTTTGTAGGTGGGCTGGGGTAAGGGCAAGACAATGCTTTGAGCTCTTTTCAGGGTTATATTAGCTATTTTAATTTATTGACCCTGTGCACATGACACGCAGCTGAGTACTGATCGATGCCCTTTGGATCGTGACACAGCTTATTCATGCCAGGTATACACCAAGACAGCCGACTTAACACGCCCCGGCTGCCTCAAGACGAAGTGAAGCCCAGGGTCGATTCTACTGGACAACCACTTAACACCGATATTTAGCTACTGACACTGGTGTAGCCGGAAATAATGACAGGTTTGTTGGTAAAGAGCCATTGTCCCGAGCCCCTCCCCCAGAAGGCCCCTAGCCTCCCCATGACCCAAAAACTAAAGGATTAATACCTAGCCCAGCAGGGGACCCCCAGACCCAGCTCCAGCGCCCCTTCGGACTGGCCACACCCCTGCCCACTCCTGAAGATGCAGGAGAGATCTGGCAACACTCTGAGCAAGAAGCAGACAGCTTTCTGGGCGTGGGCCCTGTAGCCTGGGGAAGCGGGGTGCAGCGCAGCCTTCCGGGGCTCCCAACTCACCTGGCAATGCCTCCATAGTCCAGGCCCTCCTCGCCGCGCATGATGATGTAGAGCCGGCGGCGCAGGTCGTAGGGCTTCATGTTCATGATCTGGGGAGACAGAAGATCGTGGCCAGCCTGCCACTCTCCCTTCCATGGCAGGCTGGGGGGTGGGGGACAGGGGACTCCCAGGCCTGCTCTGTGGCAGATACCGGTCACCAAGGCCCACGCCTTGAGAACTCTACCATGTGGGCTTAACAGGCTACATGATAGAAGACAGGGTAGCGGGAGGGGACCTCCTGCCTGCCCCTGGTCTTAGACACGGTGGTTATTCTCTAACCTGTTGGAAAGAATCCTCAAAAAGTGTCTGCCTGGAAACGCTGATCTTCACATGGCTGGGGAGAGCATTTGACTGATAAGAAAAGGAAAAAACAAACCTCAAATTGGGGTCTTGGTGGTAACTATTCAGTCTGGTCACCTGTCTGTCTGAACAGGCTTCCCCATCCCCCTGGGCTTGGGGAGAGAACTTGGCTGGCTTCCTAGAGATAACGTCACAAAACTGCTCGAGGTGAGACAAGTGACCTGCTCCCACCTAAGACACAGGCATTCCAACGCCTGCTGCTGGGCTAGAAAATTGTGCTGAAATAACTCTACAACCCCAATCTCCAGGGGAGGTCCCAGTACCAGAACTCACATGGCAGAGGAAACGGAACTGGTGATACTTCCACCGAAAACTTCGGTCATAGGCACCAGGGGAACCTTGCTTCGTCCTGGGAAGAGCAAAGATGTTCTGGAATCCATGTGATTTCTCAAAAATTAGCAACGCATCTTGTTAGTCCTAAGGAAAGCTGATGCTATGTTAAAGACGAGTAAAGTAAGGTGTAAAAGAAAGAAAGTGACTGCCATTAAGACCTTCTGAAGATTTGAAGATTAAAAAGAAAAATTAGAAATAAAGCCAGAGGGACTTCCGTCGTGGCGCAGTGGTTAAGAATCCGCCTGCCAAGGCAGGGGACACGGGTTCGAGCTCTGGTCCAGGAAGATCCCACATGCCACAGAGCAACTAAGCCCGTGCGCCACAACTACTGAGCCTGCGCTCCAGAGCCTGCAAGCCACAACTACTGAGCCCACGTGCCACAACTACTGAAGCCTGTGCACCTAGAGCCCGTGCTCCACAACAGAGTAGCCCCCGCTCGCCGCAACTAGAGAAAGCCCGCGTGCAGCAATGAAGACCCAACGCAGCCATAAATAAATAAATAAATAAATTTATTTTTAAAAAAGAAAGCCAGACCTCTTGCTTTTAGAGAAAGACCACCAGTGTTATTCTGAGTAAATAGAGTAGCCCCTTCTCTCCACATCCCCACTAGTGTGACATCAAAACTGGCCACTAGAGGGCAGTAAGAGCAGCTATACCAGGCCTGTGCTAAGAGTGATGTCACCTGTGCAAAGTCCTTACCCAGACTCAAACCCTGGGCGAGGATCCTTAAAGGTGGTGGTGCGGGTATTGTGGTCCACGAAGTAACGCACCCCCTCGCTGGTGTACTTCATCTCCCACCCTGGGGGCAGAGCTGGTTCCTGGATCATCCTGGAAACATGGGAAGAGAGTGGTTAAGGGCTGGCCTCACCTTCTGGGCCTCCATGCTAAGGAGGCTGGGGTCCCTGAAGTGCTGCTTTCTCTCTGTTTTTACCCAGGCCCTGCACAGCCCTTGAGGGTGGGCCTTGAGGAAATGTGCTTGGCAATACCCAAGTCCTGAGGATGGTTCTGCAGCAGAGAGAGGTCATCTACTGTCCTACTGTGGCAAAGAACCAGCCCTGGGTGGATGGCCATGGCCTGAGCAGGCACCAGCAATCACAAGGCACCCAGTACTCCATCCCAGACTAGCTTCTGGGGGGTGGGGCGTTGACAGTGTTGGGGCAGGGCTCTCAACCCTTCTGAAATCACATGATCGGCATCCTGCACAACTGGCACAGAGACCAGCAGCACCTGCCAGCCAGGCCACTCTGTATCCATGAGGAAGGCCAACTTAAGGCGCCACTTTCAAGCTCTCACTGGGCCAACATCATATCATGAGGGTCTCAGGGCACCTGTGTGTGGCCAAAGTTCCCAGAACATCGTCCGTGGAGGACAAATGCAGTCCAAGGCCACCGGGCCAGTACTGGAGGCGCACAGGGCCCAGCCCAGACCCCTCCCGGCCTGAGTCCTTACCCCTGGGTCCGAGGGTCCTCCCACTGGGTAGTGCGTGTGTTATGGTTCACGTAATACACCCGTCCGTTGTCCTGTCTCTTCTCTGTCAGGGGAGAAGAAGGAAAAGCGGACTCTCAGATTGAGACGTCTTGAGCCCATGTCCTCTCCCCTCTGGCTCCCACCTCCTGGGTGCTGGGTCTGAATTTCTACCCCTGTTCCTAACCTGTTAGAGAAGTTTAACCAGCGCGAGCCTGGTTCACTCACATCTGTCACTGGCAAAGAGGACAAAGAGAATCTTTCCCTATTGGGGAGTAGGGGAGGGATATACACATTTTCAACTCCAGATCAAACACCATCTTCAGTTGGTTGATTTGCTGGAGGCAAGGGGGCGGTGTGGCAACACGGAGGGGAGAACATGGAGAGGGGGCAGCCCAGCTGAAACCAGAGGCATAATTGCATCCAGCTGTGTGCAAAGTGGAGGCACAGTCCAGCCTCCCCAGGATCCTGGCCCCCACCCCCGTCCATCACGGCTGCTCTCTGGTTCTGCAGCCCCTCCATCCACTGGATGCCGCCGACCCAGGTGCCCCTGTCCCACAGGCAGGGTCACTGTGGGGTGGCTGCATTTTCCTTCATCCCTCTCTGATCAGCGCTCTGCACCACAGGGCCTATGTACCCCCCTGCTTAAAGGCAAAGTTTTGTTCTCAAACTCCTACATCGCAGCAAAACCTCTATGTTGCACACATGCCAAGAGACCCCTGGGGTTGTGGGCACTTACAGTGCCATCCTGGTCTTACACCTAAGTGTGTGCTTTGAGATGGGGCCGTGTTTGGGGAGCTCAGACATACTTTCTATTCTCTGGACAGCACTGATCCTGCTGCCCTTTTACTGGTGTACTAACAATGGCGCTGAGTTGTTTGAGGGAGAAACTCTGGGCTCCAGGGGCAAACTCAACTCCAGCTGGTGATTCTGGTCTTTAAGAGGGATTGAAAGGGGCGCCCATCAGCTCCAGGTGGATGGCAGGCAAGACTGGAGCAAGACTCCGAAACCAAGAGCGTCACCTTTCCCAGCTCAAAGTTCCTGGGCTTTCAAACCTGTTTCTGTCCTGAAAACAAACAATGCTCATGGCCCTCCCTCTTTTACGATGACAGGGAGAAATTAAAGAAATAAAAATCATCAGTTCCAGAAGCTACAGGGAAACCAAAAGCTGAAATAGATGCAGAACTAGGGAGCCCAGCCCCCTCCCCTTGAGTAGCAGGCTGCAATGTTCACAGTATCAACCCATGGTCCTGGTCTCTGTCTGACTTACCTGGTATCCACTACTTGATGGAAATTTCAAAAACAAGAGACTTGAAAGAAAGAAAAGAAGGCGACTGGGATTGCTACAGAGCTACCATCACCTCAGAACAGCCTGTGGGACCGTCCCACAGAAGACCGGCTTCCCGACAGGGTTCTGAGGGGAAGAAGGAGCTGCTCCCAGCCCGGAAGCTTCTGCTTTGAACTAGGTCCTCCCGCGTGTCCTCTCCCAAGGGCCAAAGCCGAGGCGGGTGGATCTGTCCAGCCGGGAAGTGCCCTTGTTGCTGCGTGGAGGCCTTCCATGGCCCACTGGAACCACCTTGCTGCATGCAAGGTCGTAGTCTGGGAGCTGGGAAAGTCCTTAGGTGACATCTAGCTTGACCCCATTTAGGAAGAAATGGACTCGGGAGCATTCAGTCACATGCCCAGGGTCAGAGCAGCTGAGAAGATGTGGATCTTAAACCTCAGGTGCTCTGACCCCTGGGTCGGTGCTCAGGGAAAATGTGGGATCTCTCCTACAGGAGCAGAAAGGGACCCAGGACTGAGCACAGGAGACTTGGCAGCAGGGTTGCACTAAATGCAACTCTCCTTTGGTTTTGCTATACTTTCGGTTCCATCTTAACTCCCCCGGGGGAGATGACCCTGCCACAGCCCTGGGGAAGCTAACACAAAGCCCAAAGGATTTGATCAGGAAGGTTCCCTGGCCCTCGGCCAGATGTTCTTCTCCTCTCAGTTTCGTATCATTACGGTCTGGTGTGTTCTCCTGATCATTTGTAAACAGCACTGACTCCGACCATGGCTCCTATTCCCATCTCAAATATTTCACACCTGGCTTCTAGGAGCTGTTTTTGAGACCCTATAAGCTGCTCTTACTTGGTGGCCACCATTTAGCAGAACTGGTACAGAAATAAACCACTTGACTCTACAGATCCAGGAACAATTCTGGGTTCCCTGCTCTAGTTCACAGGGTCTGCCAGATAGCCTTACAGATTCTTATTTCATCGGATGAGTCTTCCCCTGCCCAGCCAGGGATCCTATGTTTGACCCTCTCACATTTGACTTGCTGTCAATCTCTGAGACAACAGTGAACAGTGACCTTTCATCAGTTCAGGGAGCCGGGTGGATCAGCTGTGTGCCTAAGGCATTACCCCGCTGAAAAGTCAAGAACTGTGTGGAGGCCCCGCTATCTGAGTTTTTCCTCTAGGAGGGCTTGGAGGCCTTTCCAAGTGCCCTGGCATGCAGTGGTAATTGACTAACTGATACCCTGCAGGGCCATAGGGGTTGATGCAACCCTGTAAATTACTACCAGGGAGTAGTTGTGTCTGTATGGAGAGATGTAGAGGATCCAGTTCAAAAGCTGCATTTTTCCAGGTGATGCTTTTCCTATCATTGTCAGTTTCTTCGTCTTTGTTGGGGAGCACACCCCGGCCTTTTTTAATACTATTTGTGAACACCATCAAACCAGCATTCGCTGTCTTCTGCTGGCCTAACAAACAAACTAAACCTGACCCACAACAATTCCTGCAAAAACGGCCCTCTTCAGCTCCCAGGGACTCCTGTCGTACATGCTGAACAAAACCCCGACCCAGCTCGGAGCTGCAGAATGCACTGGGTCCTGCCATCTCTCATGACCCCTGTGTGCATGGCCACTCCTTCCCAGAATAGCCATAAGGCACACCGTCTCACCAAGTCATGGCTGTGCATCCCTCTAACTCATTATTGGCAAATCACACCAAGGACTTGGAGTTCTCCAGTGACAAGGAGAATCCAGGACGACATCATTAACTAGCAACAGTACACTTCCATAACATCACCAGCCCTCACTCAACCCTCTTATCTGTTCCCCTCTGGCCCCTTTCACAGCCGTTATCATAAATAAAAAGGCGGCTGAGGTCAAAATCAGGCTGAAGTCCTCCAACATCTCAGCTGCAAAGAAAGGTCTGGTAAGGTGTCTAAGCAGACAGCCACGGACCTGCAACAAATGCATCTGGGAATCAGCCAGTGTCAAAATGCCTTCATCAAATAGGATGGATTCTTGAGGAGACACCTTGAAAGTCAGCACCACAACCCAACAGTCCCAAGGCTGCTGGGGGATTTCTCTCATAGGGTCACCCCCCTGCAGCTGTGGCAGGTGAGTGCTATAGGGGTGCAGGGGAACTCAGTTTCTTTCCCAACCTTCCAGCTCCATCACCTGCAACTGCTCCAGCTGGGTATCCCCAGAGGGTGTGCTGGAGAGAATAGAAACGGGGAACCGAGGCAGGGAAGTGAGAAGATGTGCAGGGAAAGAGGACAGAGCACAACAAAGCATCAGCACGGAAGGAGAATTCAGTACTTACCCCAGCCAGGAGGGAGGGGGCCCAGTGGGTCATGGTCAGTGGGAGCACTCGAAGACTAAACACAAGAAACACAGCAGAACACAGAAGTTTAAAAAAAAAAAAGGCCACTGCTTAAAAATAAATCAATCGATAAAAATAAAAATGCCAAGGACTGGTTTCCACATTTTAGCACTTAGCAGAGTATACGGTGGGGACTTAGGTGGCATCTGCTCCTCTCGAAAGTCTTCAAAGAAGAAGAAAAACCAAAAAAGAACCCTGCGCGCTGAGGGCCCAGACGGGTTGTGGAGAGGATGGAGCGAGGGGGGGAAGGTGGGCCAGGACGCCCCCAGGCCAGGCCGGGAGCCCGGAGCGGGGCTGCCCGGCAAAGCGCGGCCGGCCGGTGCGTCAGCCGCTCGGCTACTGCTCAAGGCGGCCAAGGCGGCTGAAATCACCACCACCTCCAACTTTCTCCAAGAACCACACACGGGAGGGGAAAAAATATCGCAGGCCTTTCCAATGAAATCATTCCCACAAACCCTGCCCACGCCCAGAGCTTCCTGGCTGGGGGCTGGGCCCTCCTCCCTCCTGGGCGCGGGGAGAGGGAGCAGCGGTGTGCGGCAGACTGAGGGCCATTCAGGCCCCGGGCCCCTCACCTCCCCCAGGAATGTTTTGCTTCCCTTCACAAAGCACCTTTCTTCTCCTCCGGCCTGAACCTGAAGTTGTTCAGTGTTCTGTGTGCGTCTGCCTGGGGAGGTGGGGCTGGGGGCGAGATGATGAGAGAGAGAGACAGAGAGAGAGAGAGACAAAGACAGAGAGAGAGACAGAGACAGAGAGAGACAGAGACAGACAGAGACAGACAGAGACAGAGACAGAGAGAGACAGACAGAGAGAGACAGGGACAGAGAGACAGAGACAGAGAGGGAGAGAGAGAAGGGGAGACAGGAGAAAGAAGGGGGAGCTGACTCCGGGCCTTCAGGGTCACTGTTTACATTAGAACCTCCACCCCCAGCCTCACTCTGCTGCGGGGTCCCTGGGGCAGGGCTGCAGTGGCCCAAGAGTTCTCATAGCCTGCGGGGAACGGGGGTGCTGTCAAAGACTCTTCACACTGAAATAAAACAAGTATTGTTCCCCGCTGGCTTGCTTTTTCTCTCTCCTTTTTTTTCCTTTTTTCCTTTTTTTTTTTTGTGCCAAAGCATTTTTATTTCACTTACTAAAATTTAATTGTTACATGAGGGGGGTCAAGTTCTCAATGCAGACTTCGGGCTGCCTGGCGGGCCCCGTCTGGGGGCGGTGGAGCCACACACACGGGCAGGAGGATGAATGGAGCTCAGTCTCGGCTTGAGAAAACATTGGTAGAACTCAACTGCCAACGAACCCCCTTCCACGGCCCTCCCTCCACCCCCCGCTGAAAGGACAGAGAAACTTTCTTTCTGAGGTGGCAGCTACAAGTGACTCTTCCAAAGCAAGTTCCAACAAAGACATTTCAGTCTTGAAACCATAGGTTCCTTGATGGGACGGAGCCCCCTTCCAGCAGAGGGCCTCCTAACCAGGCAGAGTGAAACTGCTCGAAGGTGCGGGAAGCCGGGCTGTCCTGGATTTAGGGCATGTTGCCCTCAGCCTCGAGGGTGTGCTTACGACCCCCACCACTGTTCCGATTTGTCTGAGGGCTGCTGAAAGAAAACTTCCCCAATTCACGGTGGTTATTATGGTATGTGTGTGGAGGAGAGGCGAGGTGAGGGGAGTTGGCATGTCATAAAACCCAAGCTCCTCCACCTTTTTCGTAGTTAATACATAACAAGAACAGTGGGTACAAAAAACACGCGGCAACAGAAGGGAAGGAACTACCTTGTGAAACATGCACGCGCTTCAGACAATGAAGCCAAGTAGGAGGCGGCGGGTGACGTTGAGCTGGACCAGTGTCCTCGCAAAAGGGAAGGGCTACAGAAAAGGTCATTCTAAGAAATTAAAAGCAGCAGCATTTGGTGCAATTGTTTTGGCTGATTCAGGCCTTTTTTCTCCCCCACCAGAGTAAGTGGATGATCTGCAAAGCATTCAGCAGCTCTGCTGGGAAATTAGCTCCCAACTGGTACCAACAGGGCTTCAGCGGGCTTACAGTCGTCTCTTGCCTGACTCTACAAATCAACCATACCAAAAGGTCTTTTTTCTGACAGGCTTCGTGACCTGCACTGAACTAGAAACAAAAAATGTTTAACGGCCCCTTTCTTAATCTTTGCCTTTTTTTTTTTTAATGTCAGAAATTAAATGTTCACACAGTGTTGGCTCTCTTTCATGAAGGTGGTTTTTTGAAAAATGTCTTTGGTATCCTCTCATTCTCATCCCTAGAGGCGGAGAGAAGAGGAGGCGGACAGGAAGGGTGAGAGACCAGAGACTGATAAACATGAGCGACACGTGAAATGGGTCAGTGGAAGCTGACGCTCATAATCATTTTACCTCTTACAGTTAAAGCAAAGCACTTGAGGATATTTCTTCCCTAATGTATATAGTACAACTTGAAAAATGTTTAAAGGAAGTGAACAGAAGCCAAGAAGACACAAAAAATTCAAAGTTATATATCCTGGCCAGAAAACCAAAACCCAAAAACCCCACATCTCCAGTGAGCCAACCAACTGCCCCTTCTCTCCTGCCACACCTTCCCCTGAAATGAGAGATCCCAAGTGTTACCTGGAGCATGGCTGGAAAAGCACAGAGAAAGGGGTATGGTGGGGGAGGGGACTGCGGTCAGAGAAGAGATCCTGGGATGTGCAGGTGACTCTAAGAGACAAGACAGTTTCCTTTATTATTAAGAAGAGAAAGGAATGCTGTTGAATAATTTTCCTGGTAACCGTCCCTGGGCTGGAAGAACTGGGGTGCAGGCCATGAGCCAGAGGGCTCACGTGAGTTCAAGTCCCTTAGGGACTAAAAGCATTTAGTTCCAGTAATATTTTAAGATACAAACTCAGAAATAAAGAATGTCTAGCAAACACAGCCGAGGGCAAGACAAGCTCTGGGAAGGGCAAAGAGGTTACAGTGTGGAAGGCAGGCTCCTTTTTTGTTGTTGTTGTTTTTAAGGATGCACCCACTGGGCACAGGACAAAACCCAGGTGCTTGAGAATTTGATCCAAGGGGCTCGTTGCAGAGCAAGAAACAAGTTGTCTGTTTCTGGATAAAGCACTTGGGCGTCCATACGTTAGGAGCCGCAGGATGATTTGCTTCAGTCTTGCCAACACTGGCTACACCTTTGATTATCAGGGGAGGATCAGGCAGGAGTGGCGGAGGAGTCGCCACAGAAACAGTAGTAGGCTGCAAGCAAAGTCCCGTCGCAATTACAAGATGCACACGACTGGGCTGGGCATGCTCGGTGGACCGCAGCAGGACCACAAAACAGAGGGCAAATCGAAACTGCAGCGGCCAAGCGCAAGTATGTGCAGGATGATCACGAGTAACAACGGCACACTGGGGCGTCAGGAGAGGGAAACTTGTCAGAGATAAGGGGATGATAACAGCGAGGCCCCCCCGAAAAAGGTATGCATTGAGGCAGGAAGGAATGCAGGAGACTGCCATCTGGGATTCCCTTGATTTCCCATATTGAACTGTATTTCGTGTTCTCTGCAGGCAGCAAAGAAGAACAAGGGCCTGGTTTCAGCCCAGCAGCAGCAGCAGGAGGGGGAGGGGAAGCCAATGGTATGGTATCAGCTCTTAAGTCTTCCGAGTCAAACCCTGGGCCAAGGCCAAACCCCAAAATAACTCTATGAAAGCGACTCTTCTTACTTGTAACCAGGACATGGCACCATAGCAAACAAGAGGGGTAAACCAAACCCAGAGGGGAGGGGAATCAACAGAGAGACATTGAAAGCTGACCCAAAAAAGATTCCTACCACGTTTTTCAATATGGATCTTGTTTCAGGAACAAAAGGGAACCAGCACCTCCATCCAGAACCCTCCTGGATCCCCAGCCAAGCTGAGAAAACCAGGTTAGAGGACTCAGAGAGAACATTTTCTTTTAAGCGCTGAATCTTTACTTTTAGGGAACACTCCAAGTCAAAGTTCTACCTCTACAGGCCTGGAATGATGTTGCTAAAATGAGAGAGGCAGGAGAGAGGAATGAAGGCTCCAAAAGACCGAGCAGACATGAGCTCCAGAATCTTCCCTTTCACACACCAAACATCTGGGTCAACTGACAGAACCTACACAGTGCATGGGAGGGTAGGGAAAAAAAAAGAGTCCTTCAATGGAGTTTTCTTTTTTAATTTAAGAAGTCGGGTAAGCAGGGAGACAAAACCATGTGAGACTCCTAAGACGCGTCCTTGTCTCTAAGTCAAAGGACAAAGATGCCCAGACCTTTCCAGTTTTGCAGCCAAGAAAATGGCAGGGAAAGTCTTTGGGGCCCAGCTCAAATGGAATAATTTCTGAAATGCAGAGAAGGACCAGATTCCATCCAATTTTGAAACATGCCAGAACCGGATGCCCGGCATGTATGAAGGGGGCTGTGGAGTGGGAGGTCAGATGCCCAGCAGTGCTGCACCAGGTAGACCACTGGGCACGGGTTGGAGCCAGGCATCATAGCTGACCTTGGAGGCAACTCAATGTGACAAACACCAGACTTTCTGCTCATCCATACTAAGGAAACACTATATGATGAGCAATCAGTCCCCACAGACAGAAGAAGGAACAAGCCAGCCAAGGCCAATGCCACCATGCCTTCCGGTTGATGGGGTAGCTCCTGCTTTGGGTGAGCAGAGAAAGAGCTGGAAATGATGGCAAAGCTGATGATGAATGTTATTAACTGGAATTACAGGTTTTCTGAGCATTTAGAAATGGGTTGTGGGGTTAAAGTTCATTTCAAATAGAAACAATGTGAGTTAAACGTGGTGATGTCCTAGACCAGCTCAAAAAGTTTCCAGCTTCCGATATACCACACCCTGTGCAGGTTCCACTGCAGGGGGAACAAAGCTTCATGTTCAAGGGGCTCTGAGAAAATGTAATCAGAGTTCCCACTTGGGAATACCACTTCTCTCTGCCAAAGAAGCTGTGTGGCTGGGCTCCCCACCAAGCACCAGGCTGCTGGTAGGGGCTCTAATGAGACAGAGACCCAGGAAGGAAGGTTCCTAAAGGGACCCAGTATGGGAGACCATTAGACAGTTAATTTGGGACCACAACACTCTGACTTCAGGACTAGAAGGTTTAAATGTTATTCTGTAGGTAATGACCACAGAAGGCTTTGAGCCAGTGATTAATAATGTAGAGCAAAGCCCCATTCCTTAAATCTTCCACAGTGATTTTTTTTAAAAGTGACAAAACGGGGAATTCCCTGGTGGTCCAGTGGTTAGGACTCCGAGCTTCCACTGCAGGGGACCCAGGTTTGATCCCTGGTTCGGAAACTAAGATCCCACAGCTGCGTGGCACGGCCAAAAAGTTAAAAAGAAAAAAAAAAGTGACAAAATGACAGTGATATTTGAAGACTGCTCTGCTAGAAACAGGCAGTACAGATTGGAGGAGAGAGAATGACAGCAAAGAGACAATTCCAAGGCTGCCTTAATCATTCAGGTGGGAAGGACAGAGGAAAATCAGGAATCAGATAGAAGGAGGCTGATTTAGACCGGGGGTCAATACACTTTTTCTGTAAAGGGCCACAACATTTTAGGCTTTATGGGCCACCTAGTCTTTGTTGTGGCTACTCAACTCTGCCATTGTAGCATGAAAGCAGCCACAGTCAATACCCACACTATGGGGTGTGCTTGTGTTCCGATAAAACTTTATTTACAAAACTAGCTGGGGGCCCGTTTGGCCCAAAGGCCATAGTTTGCCCACCCCAAATCCAGATGAACTTTAAGGTCCCTCCATCCTTCAGAACCTGTCAGATAATAAACATCTAAAGAAAACCAGTAGCAGCAATAGAAAGGGAAGAATTTGGGTGACTGCTTTGATTTGAAAAGGCAAGGTATGGGAGAGGTCACAGCAATCTTCAGGTCTCAAGTCTGGGTAAATGGACTTGGATGGAGGGACCAGAAGAGAAATCCAGTCCTGGAAGAAAGATGGGGGAATTCAGTTTCAGATACACATACTGAGTCCATAAACACAGAAGGTGGACATTGAGTCACTAAGTTAGAAACACTGGAGTTTGAGGAATTTCACTGTGATGAGTAAAACCTCCAGTGTCAGAGCACTGACATTTCTAGCCACCATTTTCCCTGCTCGCCAAACAGGTCGACGGAGAATGTGCGTGGCCGCTGGGAGGCTCCCCTCCCTCGTGGCTGGCCCCCAGCCGCTCACCTGGTAGAGGAATCTTTGGCTGAAGTGCTGCATGGCGCCCTGGAGCTGGTTGCGCTGGGACTGCCACTGCTCATAGCTCCGCACGTACTCGGCCGTGGGGCGCTGCCAGGTGGTGGTCCGAGTGTTGTGGTCCACGTAGTAGAACCTGCCTCGGGGGTCTGTGCGTTTCTCCCAGCTGCAAACATCAAGCTCAGAATGAATATAGTGACCGCCTCACCCCTCCGCTCAAATGCTAGAGAAATCTCAGGATGGCTGGCAAGGAGGAGGGTGAGGAAGGGTCTGGTGTGGGGTCTGGCACAGGAGTTTGGCTCCTCCGGGAAGGCACAGCCAGGTGGGCTCCAGTCACGGAGGCTTCTAGGGCTTAGATGCTCCTAGCAGACATCTGTGGTTGCCCCCACCAGCAACCCATCCCTCTTTACCAACAGCTCCTGATTTCCATGTCAGAGATCCAAGTGGCTCTGGGGCACCTGACTGTACTCCCAACCCTGGAGTTGAAGTGTTGACTGGACCAGAAGTGGGCAAGTGACCTATGCTGAGCCCATCAGGATGAATCTCACGGCTTCTGCTAGTTATGGTGGGAAGACTATAGTCTCTCTTCTTTGCTGGGTATGACTGAGAAAGTATGCAGTCCTGGGACTGGCTGCCATCTTGGACCCAAACACAATATGAAGTTGACCCAGTAGATGGCAGAGCAGAAAAATGGGGGAAAAAAGCCAGTCTCGGGGATACTGTTGAGCCACTGGATCATGGTTCACTTGAAACCAGGATCTATATCTAGAATTTTTAGTCACATGAGGCAGTGAATTCTCTTCATTATTCAAGCCAATTTGGATCCCAATTTTTGTTCCTTGAAACTGAAATTATCCTGATATAAGGTGCCAGTGAAAATACGTTGCATGACCACGAGAAGAAGAGTTGGTGCAAATGACAGCAGGACTCTCCACATTATCTTTTGTTGAGGAAGCAATCTTTCCAAAGTTGGCCCTAGAATATCCATGGGCAAGGCAGGGCTAGAGCAGAGAGTAAAAATCCTCAGCTGTGCTTGGTAGGTGTAACTTGATTTCCACATACACATGGAAGAAGTGATCAAAAGTAAGTAAGAAAGGGAACTCCGCAGGGTGATAGAAATATTTTACATTTTGATGGAGTGTGAGTTACATAAGTGTATGCATTTGTCAAAGCTCAGTGAACTGTATAACTAAGATCTGTTTATCTCACTGTGTGTAAATTATATTTCAATTTTCAAAAATGAATCTGAATCTAATTAAGCCTCCATATCTAACGACCAGTTTACCAGGAAAGATAAGGAATAAAGGAACATGTAACACAACACCAGGAGTCACAATCAGCCACATCCAGAATGTGAGAAATTCTACAAGACAGATGCCCAGGATCTTCAACAAATAAAGAGCCAGAAGAAAACAAGAAAGGGTGGGGGAACTTATAGAATAAGAGAGACTTATGAGATCAGCCAAAAGCAATGTGTTGATTTTGAGTTTGGATCTGATTCAAACAAATCAAGCGTGAAAACATTTTTAAGACAACTGGGGAAAACGCAACACAGACTGCGCATGACATAAGTAAGGAAATATTGTTAATTGTGTTGGGTGGGATAATGGCATTTTGGTTATGTTTAAAACAAAACACTCATCTGTTAGAGGTGTATGTGATGTATTTATGGATCCAAGGATATGATGACTGGGATTTGCTTTACAATTCATTGGTCCCCTCCCCTGAAAAGTGGGAAGATCAGATAAAACAAAATATTAACTGTTAGAACCAGGCAATGGTTACAAGGGATTCATTGTTATTCTCTCAAATTTGCTGTATGCCTGAATTTTCCATTATAAATTTGAAAGGGGAAGGGGGAGAAAAGGAGTTTTAAAAAAATAAGAGAGAGATACCCCTGAAGAAAACGAGGTTAACCCAATGCAAAAGGAACCCAAAATGGATTACACTGTACGATTCCAAAGTGTTGGAGGGTCTTTGTTCCCTAACTACCTTGTCATACCATCTCTGAATTCTGATCTTATCCACATGACTATGGCGCTTTGGTCTGATACTTTCCTCAGCTTTCAGGGTTAGCCTCCTAGCTGACTTTTGTTGCCACCTCTTCAACAATTCTTTCAAACTCAAAGCCTCCCTAAAAATGGCTTCTCCTCAAGTAGTTCCCAGTCCCTGTTCACAGACTGCGTCTGAATTCCGCTTGCTGGACTGCCTTGCCGTCCTGACCTGCTGCCACTTTGGATTCCACTAAACGCCATCCCTCTCGCCCCAAACCTGAGCCTTTCCCCGTCCTCCCTGCATCAGTCCTCCTCCCAGGGATAAAACAACACCATCATTCCCGACTCTTCCTTTCCTACAGATGTCAGTAAGCCACTCAGCCCGAGGGCTTCTGTTTATTTCGTCTCCCTGCCCTGGACTTTCCATTTCTACGTCCAACTGTCTCTGAACTAATCTCCTTATCCAATCCAGCCAATAAACCGCCATCAGGGTAACCCCAGCAGACCGACTCCTTATGTCAGGCTCGAGTCAAAACCTTGAATCAGTATGCAAGGCTCACAATAATCTGGAACCTTCCCACCTTTCTCATAAATTCTCCCAACCAGTGATTTTTATTTATTTTTATTTGTTAGCAAAGGAATCATGTATCTATGGTTTGAAACACAAACAGTACTACAGGAGATACAATGAAAAGCAGTGTCTCCCGCCCTCCTTCTCCCCACTGCTGATTTCTGCTCCCCAGAGGCAACAACTACTTTCAGCTCTTGACTGCTTCTTCTATTGACAGTCGTACTTCTAAACAAATGCTTACTCCATAATTTCTTGAGTTCTGCCAAATTAGATATGACTTATGGACTTTCCACTAGCAAAGCTGAGGATTTAGTTCTTGTACTCCACCCCCCAACACACACAAGGCTCTCTCCTCCCCCATCCTCCCAATTTAGAAAACCAACATTAACTCAATATTCAGAGTTTGGATTATGACTTTGTAGAATACTATACATACATTTGCTTACTTGTACACCTTTTTTCTGTTTCTCTAGAGTTAAGAACTGCGTGTTTTATTCTGCTTGGTTTTCAAGGACCTATCACAAATTCACCCCCAGATTCTGACAGGGCTGGTGGCCTCACAGGATCACTTAACTCTGGGCCTCATTTCTCCAGGCACCCTTTGTCCAGCGTGGACAGCTGTCCTCCAGGCCTGCCTGCTCTACATTCCTGCCCTGAGTCATCTTCCCTCACCCTCCTCTTGGCCCCTGAACAGAGTCTCCTGTGTCCTGCATCTCAGGACTTCTTTCTCTGTTTCCTCTTGTCTGGTAGAAGAAATCGTCTAGGAGTTTCTGAGAAAGGATGCATCAAAGTTAATTTTTTGAAACCCTGAATGTCCGAAGATACCTTTATATCAACCCTCACACCTGAGTGTTAAAATGTCTAAAAGTTGATTTCTGGATTCACTCAGCTGTTTCACTAGAAGATCCCCAAATATCACAATCTATAGTTTTCTTCCCTTAGACTGGTCACTTTCCCCAGCAAAAAAAACCTTCCTGTCTTTACCCTGGAGACAGCATCCTCACTTAATCCTTTTTTCCTGAGTTCATCTCTGCCTTCGGCTATGGCTGTGTTCTCCACACTGGTACTACTCTCCCAGGAACTTCTTAGGCTAGCAGTACTCACGTGCGTGTATGTGAACATGTGTGTGTGTGCACGTCTGTGTGTGCACACATACACATGGCAGAGGGTTGGGAGCGATGGCTGACAACTAGAAACCTAGCTGCTCCCTGCACAAATTTTAAACTTCCAAGTTTTTTGTCTCGTTACACATACACATACACATTCACACACACACCCCATATGTTTCTGATCGCTGAGGCTTTCCAGGGCTCCATGGTGCAAATTGGCTGCCTTCCGGGTGGAAACCCCACACCGGAAGCTTGGGTTTCAGCTTTCGCAACTCTGCCATTTATCCATCAGCAACTAAACTCTGATTACAATCTCCCATATGCTTTTTCTCCTCTCCCATTCCTTTATCATTATACTTTTTTATAACCTTTATTGCTATTTTAGTGGGTTTTCAGGAAGGAATGGAAATAAACACATGTTCGATCCATATGTTTAACTAGAAGTCCTCTGCACTGGTGAATTTCAAACTTCTAAGCAGCATAATCACACCCTTGGTTGCAGGTAAAATCTTACGCAGAATCACAATCTACAAAAACAGAGCAGTGGTTGGAGGCCAGGTCAGCCCTTTCATGTTGTTTGGTTACAGGGGGCATCTGCACCAAACCCAGGGGCCTTGCTGTACACACTTGGAGCATCTTTGTTTCACACAAACCCTCCACTCCAGCAAAACTGCTCCATGCATCATTCCCTAAACACAGCTTCTACATTCACACTGTTCTCCCAACCTGGATCACCTTCCTCTTCTCACTGAAGTCCACCCCTCAGCCTTTCCTAAAGACCAAGTCTAAGCCCCCTGTGAGGCCTCCCCAATACCATGCTCTATGGTGATCACTCTCCCTGCTCACCTCAAGTTTGAGAACCATCTAAAAATGACTAAACAGCAAATTACTGCATTCATCCTTAACTACCAGGTCCAATACTTTTTTCTCCTGGATAAAACAACTGGTCTTCATACAAGTGTCCCATGTGTGGGACAGAAGGGGATGGCCATGATAAACTGAATCCTTTGGTTCAATCTCGCTCCTGGATGTCTAGGTCTGCTGATATAATGGCTCCATCTATAGTTTCAAGGTTGCTCTCACCATGGTAATACTTCCCCAGGGTGGAACTTCTCCCATTAATTAGCAATGAAAGCTTGAGCATTCTGTTCTCTCTGGGTTCCCTATTACATAGCAAAACTAAGTGCCAGGGGCTTTAAGGTCTGGGCCTAAAACTCAGGAAGAACTCATAGGCTACAGGGGGTGCAGAGCTGAGCCATCTCACAATAAAACATTAAAACTATCCTGAAAATAAGAAAGCTGGGTCTAGTATTCCACCTCAATATTTAAAGAAGAGTAAATCCTCAGCCATTCTTAGAAGATACCATTAAATATCTTCATTTAGATTCCATTCAAACGTTCACCAGGTCAAGGTCTAAATAACTTATAGACCAGAGAGGTTAACAGGCAAGCAACCAGCACACTTACGGAGTTACCACCACTTTTAAATATATGTGTCATAGGGAGATTGGTTCAAGATGGCGGAGCAGAAGAACGTGCGCTCACTCCCTCTTGCGAGAGCACTGGAATCACAACTAACTGCTGAACAATCATCGACAGAAAGACACTGGAACTCACCAAAAAAGATACCCCACATCCAAAGACAAAGGAGAAGCCGCAATGAGATAGTAGGAGGGGCACAATCACAATAAAATCAAGTCCCATAACTGCTGAGTGGGTGACTCACAGACTGGAGAACAATTATACCACAGAAGTCCACCCACTGGAGTGAAGGTTCTGAGCCCCATGTCAGGCTTCCCAATCTGGGGGTCTGATAACAGGAGGAATTCCTAGAGAATCAGACTTTGAAGGCTAGCGGGATTTGACTGCAGGACTTCGACAGGACTGGGGGAAACAGAGACTCCACTTTTGGACGGCACACACAAAGTAGTGTGCGCATCAGGACCCAGGAGAAGGAGCAGTGACCCCATAGGAGACTGAACCACACCTACCTGCTGGTGTTGGAGGGTCTCCTGCAGAGGCCAGGGGTGGCTGTGGCTCACCGTGGGGACGGGGGGACACTGGCAGCAGAAGTTCTGGGAAGTACTCCTTGGAGTGAGCCCTCCCAGAGTCCGCCATTAGCCCCACGAAAGAGCCTGTAGACTCCAGTGCTGGGTCGCCTCGGGCCAAACAACCAACAGGGAGGGAACTCAGCCCCACCCATCAGCAGACAAGCGGACTAAAGTTTTACTGAGCTCTGCCCACCAGAGCAACACCCAGCTCTACCCACCACCAGTCCTGCCCATCAAGAAGCTTGCACAAGCCTCTTAGATAGCCTCATCCACCAGAGGGCAGACAGCAGAAGCAAGAAGAACTACAATTCTGCAGGCTGTGGAAGGAAAACCACATTCACAGAAATAGAGACAAAATGAAAAGGCAGAGGACTATATACCAGATGAAGGAACAAGATAAAACCCCAGAAAAACAATTAAATGAAGTGGAGATAGGCAACCTTCCAGAAAAAGAATTCAGAATAATGATAGTGAAGATGATCCAGGACCTCGGGAAAAGAATGGAGGCAAAGATCGAGAAGATGCAAGAAATGTTTAACAAAGACCTAGAAGAATTAAAGAACAAACAGAGATGAACAATACAATAACTGAAATGAAAACTATACTAGAAGGAATCAATAGCAGAATAACTGAGGCAGAAGAACAGACAAGTCACCTGGAAGACAGAATGGTGGAATTCACTGCCATGGCACAGAATAAAGAAAAAAGGAATGAAAAGAAATGAAGACAGCCCAAGATAACCTCTGGGACAACATTAAACACACCAACATTCACATTATAGGGGTCCCAGAAGGAGAAGAGAGAGAGAAAGGACCCGAGAAAATATTTGAAGAGATTATAGTCAAAAACTTCCCTAACATGGGAAAAGTAATACCCACCCAAGTCCAGGAAGTGCAGGGAGTCCCAGGCAGGATAAACCCAAGGAGAAACACACCAAGACACATAGTAATCAAACTGACAAAAATTAAAGACAAAGAAAAATTACTGAAAGCAACAAGGGAAAAATGACAAATAACATTCAAGGGAACTCCCATAAGGTTAACAGCTGATCTCTCAGCAGAAACTCTACAATCCAGAAGGGAGTGGCACGATACATTTAAAGTGATGAAAGGGAAGAACCTGCAGCCAAGATTACTCTGCCCAGTAAGGATCTCATTCAGATTCAATGGAGAAATAAAAAGCTTTACAGACAAGCAAAAGCTAAGAGAATTCAGCACCACCAACCCAGCTCTACAACAAATGCTAAAGGAACTTCTCTAAGTGGGAAACACAAGAGAAGAAAAGGACCTACAAAAACAAACCCATAACAGTTAAGAAAATGGTAATAGGGACATACATATCAATAATTACCTTAAACATGAATGGATTAAGTGCTCCAAACAAAAGACACAGGCTCGCTGAATGGATACAAATACAAGACCCATCTATATGCTGTCTACAAGAGACCCACTTCAGACCTAGGGACACATACAGACTGAAAGTGAGGGGATGGAAAAAGATATTCCATGCGAATGGAAATCAAAAGAAAGCTGGAGTAGCAATACTCATATCAGATAAAATAGACTTTGAAATAAAGAATGTTACAAGAGACAAGGAAGGACACTACGTAATGATCAAGGGACCAATCCAGAAGAAGATATAACAATTATAAATATATATGCACCCAACATAGGAGCACTTCAATATATAAGGCAACTGCTAACAGCTATAAAAGAGGAAATTGACAGCAACACAATAATAGTGGGGGATTTTAACACCTCACTTACACCAATGGAGAGATCATCCAGACAGAAATTAATAAGGAAACACAAGCTTTAAATGACACAATAGACCAGATAGATTTAATTGATATTTATAGGACATTCCATCCAAAAACAGATTACACTTTCTTCTCAAGTGCACACAGAACATTCTCCAGGAGACATCACATCTTGGGTCACAAATCAAGCCTCAGTAAATTTAAGAAAATTGAAATCATATCAACCATCTTTTCCGACCACAATGCTCGCTATGAGATTAGAAATCAATTACAGGGAAAACAACGTAAAAAACACAAACACGTGGAGGCTAAACAATACATTACTAAATAACCAAGAGATCACTGAAGAAATGAAAGAGGAAATCAAAAATACCTAGAGACAAATTACAACAAAAACACAATGATCCAAAACCTATGGGATGCAGCAAAAGCAGTTCTAAGAGGGAAGTTTATAGCAATACGAGCCTACGTCAAGAAACAAGAAAAATCTCAAACAATCTAACCTTACACCTAAAGGAACTAGAGAAAGAAGAACAAACAAAACCCAAAGTTAGTAGAAGGAAAGAAATCATAAAGATCAGAGCAGAAATAAGTGAAAAAGAAACAAAGAAAACAATAGCAAAGATCAATAAAACTAAAAGCTGGTTCTTTGAGAAGATAAACAAAATTGATAAACCTTTAGCCAGACTTATCAAGAAAAAGAGGGAGAGGAATCAAATCAATAAAATTAGAAATGAAAAAGGAGAAGTTACAACAGACACCGCAGAAATACAAAGCATCCTAAGAGACTACTACAAGCAACTCTATGCCAATAAAATGGACAACCTGGAGAAATGGACAAATTCTTAGAAAAGTATAAGCTTCCAAGACTGAACCAGGAAGAAATAGAAAACATGAACAGACCAATCACAAGTAATGAAATTGAAACCGTAATTAAAAATCTTCCAACAAACAAAAGTCCAGGACCAGATGGCTTCACAGGTGAATTCTACCAAACATTTAGAGAAGAGCTAACACCCATCCTTCTCAAAATATTGCAGAAGAAGGAACAATCCCAAACTCATTATATGAGGCCATCATCACCCTGATACCAAAACCAGACAAAGGTATTACAAAAAAAGAAAATTACAGGCCAATATCACTGGTGAATATAGATGCAAAAGTCCTCAACAAAATACTAGCAAACAGATTCCAACAGCACATTAAAAGGATCATACACCATGATCAAGTGGGATTTATCCCACAGATGCAAGGATTCTTCGATATACACAAGTCAATCAATGTGATACACCATATTAACAAATTGAAGCAGAAAAACCATATGATCATCTCAATAGATGCAGAAAAAGCTTCTGACAAAATTCAACACCCATTTATGATAAAAATTCTCCAGAAAGTGGGCATAGAGGGAAACTACCTCAACATAATAAAGGCCATATACGACAAACCCACAGCAAACATCATTCCCAATGGTGAAAAACTGAAAGCATTTCCTCTAAGATCAGGGACAAGACAAGGATGTCCACTCTCGCCACTATTATTCAACATAGTTTTGGAAGTCCTAGCCATGGCAGTCAGAGAAGAAAAAGAAATAAAAGGAATACAAATTGGAAAAGAAGAGGTAAAATTGTCACTGTTTGCAGATGGATTTGGATTGGAAAAATCAATATTGTGAAAATGACTATACTACCCAAAGCAATCTACAGATTCAATGCAATCCCTATCAAATTACCAGTGGCTATTTTTACAGAACTAGAACAAAAAATCTTAAAATTTGTATGGAGACACAAAAGACCCCGAATTGCCAAAGCAGTCTTGAGGGAAAAAAACGGAGCTGGAGGAACCAGATGCCCTGACTTCAGACTATACTACAAAGCTACAGTAATCAAGACAACATGGTACTGGCACAAAAACAGAAATACAGATCAATGGAATAGGACAGAAAACCCAGAGATAAACCCATGCACCTATGGTCAACTAATCTATGACAAAGGAGGCAAGGATATACAATGGAGAAAAGACAGTCTCTTCAATAAGTGGTGCTGGGAAAACTGGAGAGCTACACGTAAACGAATGAAATTAGAACATGCCCTAACACCATACACAAAAATAAACTAAAAATGGATTAGAGACTTAAATGTAAGACCAGACACTATAAAACTCTTAGAGGAAAACATAGGAAGAACAAACACCCTTTGACATAAATCACAGCAAGATTTTTTTTGATCCACCTCCTAGAGTAGTGGAAATAAAAATAAAAAATTAACAAATGGGACCTAGTGAAATTTAAAAGCTTTTTCAAAGCAAAGGAAACTACAAACAAGATGAAAAGACAACCCTCAGAATGGGAGAAAATATTTGC
Source organism: Tursiops truncatus (assembly GCF_011762595.2). NCBI lineage: Eukaryota > Metazoa > Chordata > Mammalia > Artiodactyla > Delphinidae > Tursiops > Tursiops truncatus. Next base: position 16,927,419 of record NC_047052.1, read on the forward strand.
AAGTGAATCAATGGACAAAGGATTAATCTCCAAAATATATAAACAGCTCGTGCAGCTCAATATTAAAAAAACAAACAACCCAATCAAAAAATGCACAGAAGACCTAAACAGACATTTCTCTAAAGAAGACATACAGATGCCCATGAGCACAGGAAAAGATGCTCAACATCACTAATCATTAGAGAAATGCAAATTAAAACTACAATGAGGTATCACCTCACACCAGTTAGAATGGGCATCATCAGAAAATCTACAAACAACAAATGCTGGAGAGGTTGTGGAGAAAAGGGAACCCTCTTGCACTGTTGGTGGGAATGTAAATTGATACAGCCACTATGGAGAACAGTATGGAGGTTCCTTAAAAAACGAAAAACAGAATTACCATATGAGCCTGCAATCCCACTCCTGGGCATATACCCAGAGAAAACCATAATTCAAAAAGACTCATGCATCCCAATGTTCATTGCAGCACTATTTACAATAGCCAGGTCATGGAAGCAACCTAAATGCCCATCGACAGACGAAAGGATCAAGAAGATGTGGTACATATATACAATAGAATATTACTCAGCCATAAAAAGGAACGAAATTGGGTCATTTGTAGCGATGTGGACGGATCTAGAGACTGTCATACAGAGTGAAGTAAGTCAGAAAGAGAAAAACAAATATCGCATATTAATGTATATATGTGGAACCTAGAAAAATGGTACAGATGAACCAGTTTGCAGGGCAGAAATAGAGGCACAGATGTAGAGAACAAATGTATGGACACCAAGGGGGGAAAGTGGTGGTGGTGGTGGTGGTGGTGGTGGTGGTGGTGGTGGTGGTGGTGGTGGTGGTGGTGTGATGAATTGGGAGATTGGGACTGACATATATACACTAATATGTATAAAATGGATAATAAGAACCTGCTGTATAAAAAATATATAAAATAAATTCAAAAGTTCAAAACAAAAAAGACAGACAAAAAAATATATACATGCTATAAATTCACAAAGTACAAGTGTGCAATGTGTCCTGTTAAAAGTTGATGATTAATTTGTGAGACAACTGGAGAAATCTGACTACTCACTGGGTTTGATAGTGGTAGGTAAATACTGTTAATAATATAGTGTTTTCACTTTTAATAAGAGAACACTTTTTAGAAATATGTACTGAAATTTGGATAAAATGATACGATGTCTGGGATCTGCTTCAAAATGATCTAGAACAGGGGTGGGGGAGGGGTGAGTGAGGATTACACAGCAGGAGGTGGCAAATGTTTTCTACCAAGAGCCGAAAAGTAAATATTTCAGTCTTTGCAGGCTTTACAGTCTGTATCACAATTACTCAACTCGGCCAATGAGCACAAAAGCAGCCATAGACAATAAGTAAACAAATGAGAGGGGCTGTGTTCCAATAAAACTTTATTTACAAAACAGGTGGCAGGCTGGATTTTGTCCACAGGCCCACAGTTTGCCAACCGCTGGTATAGATGAAACAAGAGTGGCCATGAGTTGATAATTATTGAACCTAGGTGTTGAGTGTGTGGGCATTCTTTGTCCCACATATTTGAAAAATTCAATATGAAAATTTCTATAATTTCCATAATAAAATGTTTTAATTTTTTTCTAAGAAGTTGATGTTTATCTTTGGTAAGTTCCCTGGACTTAAAGTAAAAGGAGAAACAGAGTGAGAACTAAGGAGGCGGATTATGAGTGTGATTTCCAGAACGGTAAGGAAGAAAAGGAAAACACAAAAGCATTCTACTGGAAAACTGAAACTAAAAGCAGCCCATCCGTGGAAACTTGTAGGACTGGAAAGTGAGGTGATATTTGCCCGGCACACGCCTGACAGGTGAACAAAACAGAGCACGGGGGTTCTCCCGATACGCCCACCTCTGACATCCTCTCCCTCCACAAGCTTCGGAGGGGCAAGTCAGCATTCACGTTCTATGTAGGAGCCCTTCATGGCTGCTTTACTGGGAGGTGATTCTTTCCTGAGAGCAGAATGCATTCCCTTTCGAAAGCTCTCAGGACTGGGAGACGCATGTGGAAAGAACTTTCTGTCCCTGGCAGACAGGGAACCAAACCCCTTCTCCTTGAACTTGGACACTCTTCCCTCACTTGGAAGCCTCACTCATCCTCTGGTTTTGGAGAACTTAGCTGCGTTCTCGCAAAGCCCGCTGAACGAGAAGCACACTGTCTCCAGGGGCTGGTTGGACACAGGGCGCTATGAAATGCATCAACACCCTCTCTATCTTGGCTTCCTTGTGCTCTTTTTTCCCCCAGAGATGCTCTAAATGTTCCTAGTCTGTCCTAGGAAATGAGAGCAGAATTAAAGTAAGTGAGTAGGAAAGGCAATCAAGGAACCCAGGATAAATGTCCCTGGACTTTGCTACCTCTGCAGAAAGAAACTGAAAATCGGGCCCTACAGGATATTTCTGTAGGTGAAATGACTGAGGCCAGTGAGACACCAAGGGCCCCGGAGGTCTCCCCAACCCTCCTTCCTCCAGAACCCAATATCCATGGGGGTTCTGAATACCACTTAAGAAAGCCCATGGCCAATACAACACATGTAGGAAGAAGGGAAAGTAGAAAGAGAGAGCAGAGAATGCAGAAGGGGATGACTGTCGGAGGAGGGGAAAATAAAGAGAGAAAGGAGGAGAGTGGGGGAAAATAAAGAGATGGCCATGGCAGTGAGTGCTGGAGAAGCTGATGGGGACTCTTGGTGCCAGTTCTAGAGCCTCGGGTCTTACTGGTTCAAGCCTTACCCTGGAGGAAGAGGCCGCTCCCAGGTGGTGGTCTTGGTATTGTGGTCAACATAATAGACACGCCCGTTGGGGAGCTCTCGCTGCTCCCATCTGCAAAATAAAGTCAAGGGAGGCATGAGACACACCGGTGAAAGGCATATGCCCTTGCTCAAAGGAGTCATTCACTACTATTAGGCTAATGTGAGAGGTAACATCAAAGTCGACATGCAAGACCAACCCGCTGGTCAGACAAGCTCCACGTTGTCACTGATGGTGGCACCCACGTCTGCTTCTTGAAAAAACTATAACAGTTTCCCTTTATGGATTCAAAGTACTAGATAACCCATAGATCACGCTAAATTCCCTAAACAACCCATATGAATCTACATTGCCATGGATTTTTGTGAATCACGGTCTCTTGGTCATTTTGGGATCAAAGAGCCCTTTAGGAATGGATGAAAGCTTCCAAAATGCACTCACCAACAAAAATGTGTGTGCAATTTCTGGGATTCCTGGACCTCTCCTAAAGCTCATCTGTGGACCCTCCAGTGCTTGTAGCCTACTACCTTCTAAAGTCACAAATTATATGACTATCCCTGTTCTCCTAGAATCATATATATTCATGATCACATTTCTTTTTAAAATACAGGATTCATTTACAGAGGATCTTTAAAAGAGATCTGGATGAATCAAGAAACATAGCATACTGCTATTTATTGGCTGCTCTACCCCTCAGTCTGTGTGTGGGTTACTATGAGATCAGGGTGCTGAGGGTGGCTCATCTGTGCTAAGGGCAGAACAACAAGGTAGCAGATGATCCAAAGAGTTAAGACAAAGACAAAATCACTACAAAATACAGCCAAGGACCACCCGTCCCCACACTCGTGTTATTCCCACATTCAATGCAATCTGACAATAACTCCACTTCCCTAGAATACAGTAACCTACATATATGGGATGCAAAGATTTATGTTTATAAAATGATTACCATTTTATGAAGGATGTTAATGGTCCCGTTAGCCTTTATGTTTTACATTGATTTTATTTACTTCTACTTTTGGGTACTGCCTAGGGGAAGGTGACCTCTGCCAGGAAGCTAGTACAGTCCTACGGAAATGCTTGTTTTAAAAACACAAATGTATGCCAATGTGATTGATACATAAGGGAACGTACTATGAATTTTGGGTTTGCTTTGCATGAATTGGCCTTCAAAACACACTAGTTGAACACAGAAGACTTCCCCCAGCTAAACCCAGTCGTGTAGAAATACACAAAACCCATACTCATCTGCCGGCTACCTCACTTTACTGCATGTTACACACCATACTCACCCACATCTGGTGTTACATCTCCCATCTGATTTCAGAAAACCCTCTTTGTACCACTTCATGACAACACTCACAAGCTCCAACCTTTCCAACACCTGCTTCCACAAGCAAACTTCAGGTCTTCTCATGGAAATGTGCCATATGTATTGTAGTGTTATGATCTCAGCCATTTAACATGTGTAAAACCATGCTACCATCGTTATTAGGTTCCTATTTGTGTCACTGACAAATTTTTGACTGTTACACCCCTAATCCATTTTTCCCCGTAAGCCCTGTGGTTTTTAACTGCATGATTTGGCATAGCGTGGTGGTTTCTAGGAACACATATGTTATAGCAGAGTTGACTGTACACTGAAATAAATGTCCTAACTTCTGTTACTAAGCCTGGTGTGTCTACTCAAATAGACATAAGCTTTATTCGATACCATTTCTCACGTCTGATCAGTGGACTGCATTGATAAGCCCCTCTGAGGTTAATTCAGATACAGGTATACGCAAGGTTTCTAAGGCAAAGATGGGAAGGGGGTAACCATCACCCACTGAATGTCCACAATGAGCTGCAGGCTCATCTTTACTTGATTCAGTCCTGCCTTCATCCTTTACAGTGGCACATGCCATCACCATCGAGGGAACTGAGGCTCAGAGAGGCTAAGTAACTCTTACATGGCATTTAAACTCAGCTCTCTGGGACTTCCCTTGTGGTCCAGTGGTTAAGACTTCACCTTCCAATGCAGGGGGTGCAGGTTCGATCCCTGCTTGGGGAACTAAGATCCCACGTGCCTCGTGGCCAAAAAACCAAAACATAAAACAGAAGCAATATTGTAACAAAATTCAATAAAGACTTTAAAAATGGTCCACATTGGGACTTCCCTCGTGGTCCAGTGGCTGAGACTCCATGCTCCCAATGCAGGGGGCCAGGTTCGATTCCTGGTCAGGGAACTAGGTCCCACATGCCACAACTAAGAGTTCACATGCCTCAACTAAAGAGCCCACATGCTGCAACTAAGACCCGGCGCAGCCAAATAAATAAATATTTTTAAAGTTATTTTTCTTTAATGGTCCACATCAGAAAAATCTAAACAAACAAACAAACTCAGCTCTGACTCTCTAGCCCATGAGTTTTACCATGTCACTCTGAAAGGAAGAAAGGAGGAAAAGGAAGGGCAACTGGAACTTATAAGGAACCCACAACCCAGCAGACAAGGTGCCAGGTGCCTTTCCAAAGCCCACCTCAACGTGAACAGCTTTCCCTAGCACAGGAGTCTGGGTAGGGGGACCTATAGGATCAAGACGACTGGGGAGAAATTACAGTAAGTCCACCTAGTTAATTTCTAGGCTCCATTTTAATCACAACCCTCTGCTCAGATACAATCTATGGGAAGAGGCTGCACATTTTGCACCACTGGGAGGCTTAGCCTGGGAGCAGTGAGGTCTGGTAGTTCCAGACTCCCTCCTTCCAAAAGGGATCAACTACTGTGTTGAGGACCGGAGTGCTATAAACACCATTAAAATGGGCTCGAGAACATTTTCTCTCCTGGGTATTCCCGCTCAAGGTTCTGGTTGAAGCAGATACTGGTGACTTGGCCCAGGTGCCCTGGGTTCCTCCCACTGCAAAAGGAAGATTCTTGCACTTCAGTCAGTATTTTATTGAAAGGGCAGAATCTTCTGACAAAACTGACCAGGTGAAAATAAACACAGGGTAAAGTTAAAGCTCTTCTCCCTCTCGATGCCCTTCTGAATTAAAGACAAAAGAGTAAACAGATATTGCCAGCTCAAAAGACTGGTAGGGATCTGGTGGGGACCCTTCAGCAAAAAGGCTAACATACTGTGATTTCACACCAGCTCTCTAAATTCCTCCTGTCTGCTGGGTAATCAAGCAGCAAATCCGATACCCTCTTTATTCATCTGAATTTGGAAATAAGGAAAGCCTTGAGAAAGATACTTGGCTTAAGGGTAAGTAGTGAAATATGGGAGCTCCTCGGGCAAGGGTAGCAAGCCACTCTTTCATAACATTTGCTCCTAATAAAGACTTAAGGAGCTGAGAATTCCTCAGCATTTCCTAAGAAATTAGCTCTATCCTTCCTGTCCTTGGCAATTTTGTGGCACAAAAGCACCAATAAAACAACTTTGCTCATTTTGCAGTCACTAATTGGAAAACTGACCATAATTGGTGGGTGGGGCTGCCCCTTGAATGAAGACAAAATATGTGTTGTTGCAGTTGGAGAGAAAAGGTGCTAAAACACATTTTTTCTTTATTCCAACAATTCTTTTGTTACAACTTTCATCTTATAAGTGGTCTCGACTTCTGGCTTCTTTTCTATTTCATTTGAGGCAAGGAGAAAACTTTGGTTTTATTATACGTTGGCTAATAGTTTCATTTGAAGATGGAATAATTCTTAAAATTCCATGAATTAAATGCCTTGAATTGACACAGTGGTCTTCCTGCACTGCCAGAAAGGAAATCGGTGTGAAGTCCTCTTTGCTTATATTCAAGAGTTATGACGGCTCCTCCCAAGCCTTCACAAGACCCGTCTATCCTGTCTTTGATCCCAGTTGATCCTAGAAATGAAAGGCTGTCTTTTGGGCACTGTTATTGTCCAGCGAATCTCAGTGTCCTTCTATGAACCCTCTCAATTGGCTTAGCTAGAAAAATAGTTACCAAAATGAACAAGACCTTTCTTCCATTACCTTTCTTTTGATATCTACATTCTTCCTTTTAAAATTGGACTCCTGCTCGGATTCAATGTCCATGTGGGTCCTCCCTGATCCGTGACCTGGCCTAACTGCTTTCCTTAGAGAACTCTCAACTCCTCCCTACCTGCATGGCTCCTCAGAATTCATACAAATCCCTCCCCTCCATTTGTGTAGCAGAGTCGGTTGATTCTATCGTCAATCAAACGAGCCCCCGGATTCTCATTTCTCCGCTGTAACTGCTGACCCATATAGACTGAGCCTTCCGACTGTCTTGGTTTGGTCTCCCCATGCCAAGAAAGTGATACTGGAAGTGACCTTTCATCGGCACATCCCTGGCAGGGGTTAGGTTTCTGAACCTTATAAGCATCTTCTTCATGCTGAGATTAAAAGGCTTTTCAATCAAACTACCCATGGGTCTCGATACTGCAACCTGGTCACGTGGGTCATATCCTCTCCCACTGAATAGCTTTCTTTGATGTTCTCAGAAACAGTGTTCAAAGCGCCAAGCTTGATTCACGTCCCTTCCCAACACATTGCTCCTTGGCTTTCGATGTATAGCCTTTAGTTGGAACATGGACTACACAGGGTCTTTCTATTTTGAAAGTACTTAAAAAATAGTCTCCAATTTCAATTAATCTCTGTACTTTTTTTTCAACCTAAATTCCCTTTGCTCCTATGGATTTTAACTGTCCTTTATTCAGTTTGTAATAGGGAAGAGCAAATCTGACTCCATATTAGATCAGTTTCTTTTACTTTAACCTTAGTGCTCTGTTGCCTGTGCTTAGTCATGCTGGCTCCACACCTTTTGTAAAAGAATGTTGCCTATAGCCTGAAATATACAGGATAGCCCATTCTCAAGACTCTGACCTTTAAGAGTCCATTCATTTAGAGATAAAAAAAAGTTGCAGAACAGAGAGTAACATTTGTCTTGTTGGAGGTTTACAGGAACATTGAGACTTGACCTACAGGAGCACTGTGACTTGACCTAGCTGCATGAACAAAGGATTCCAACACCAAGAAGTCTGAGACAACTAACCATGCCCCTCCCTCACCTTGCCTTTAAAAGTGCTTTGCTGAAACCCTTCGAGGAGTTCAGGGTTTGCTGGGCACAAGCCACCCATCTCCTTGCATGGCCCTGCAATAAACCTTTCTCTGCTCCAAACTCCAATGTTTCGGTATTGTTTGGCCTCACTGTCCATTGGGCGCATGAACTTGCGTTTGTTAACAAGTTGTATATCTTCCATGCCCATGCCCCCATCCCCCCCACTATCATCGTTAAAAAGGTAAAGGATGAAAATCTCAATTCCATTATTAGGATGGCATCCAATCATTTCTCTCTTATGTTATCTGAAAGGAAATTGTCTGGTCACTAACAGTGACCACACTTTTTTTTTTTTTGGGTGCACCACGCAGCTTATGGGACCCCAACCAGGGCCCTCAGCAGTGAAAGGACGGAGTCCTAACCACTGGACCGCCAGGGAATTCCCTGAACCACATTTTCTTGTGAAAGGTTTCCTAAAAGGTCTTCAGGAAATCAATTCTCAGTTACTTGCCGTTACAGTGTATATTCAACCATCCTGACCAACACACTTCTTGGTCAGATTCCCCTAAGTTTGGACAGAATCACAGTTTCACCAAGAGTCAGATTAAATTGGGAAGGAATTTAAAGCTGGATAATCCGAGGATTTCAGGTTAGTATCAGAGATGCTATCATCACACTCACAAATTCTTAGTAAGAACATTATTAATTTGTATTATTTATAATTTGTTAATAAATTTTATTAACAAAAGCACTGGGCATTAGTAAAGCTGACTCTCATTCAACATACACTCTCTCCATCAGAAAACAAAGTCATGCCAGAACACTTATGCACCAATAAAGAAAAGATGCCTTGCTGGTTACCTGGACAAAAACTAAACTTCAGAAAAATACACTGAAAGTATTCAGGTATTCTTAAAGCTGCCTATGTAGAAGTTCAACTCCCCTCAGGCAAATATTACAGGGAATTCATATTTTCTTACTTCATGCTCTTATAATAAATTTAAACTCTGAACCAAATCCTATTCCCCAAACTCTGGCCACTTCCTGGGTGAACGGTAAGATTTATTTCCCCTGTAGGGACATTGTCAGACTGTTTTATGAGTTAAAAATCTGTGTGCAGTGGAACACATCTCCTACTCACTGTTTTCATTGCTTCAGTAGGTCCTCTGTAAACTGGGTAGGAAGTGTGTTAAACTCAGACCTTCCCCCAAGAACCCTTCTTGAAATACTGAGCTTTCCTTTAAATCCAAGCACACTAACCCCCTTTTTAAAACTATCAACAACCAGCACTTTATGCCCCTTAATCACAGGGGGGCACAGTAGTAGCTTCTGAGGACTCTGAATTAAGGTCTGTTTTTCATCTCTTTCTTCTTCACCCATCCCATTTTCTTTGCCTTGGAAAAGTCCCCATAGCTCTTCAATGGAAGACGGCAACTGCTTTCAGGACTTCCCTGGTGGCCCAGTGGTAAAGAATCTGCCTTTCAATTCAGGGGACGCGGGTACGATCCCTGGTCAGGGAACTAAGATCCCACATGCCGTAGGGCAACTAAGCCTGTGTGCCACAACTATTGAGCTTGCACGCCTCAATGAGAGAGCCTGCATACCACAAACTACAGAGCCCATGCACCCTGGAGCCTGCGTGCCACAACTCGAGAGAGAAAACACACACGCCACAACTAGAGAGACACCCGAGCGCTGCAACGAGGAGACCGTGCCCCGCAATGAAAGATCCTGAGTGCCACAACTAAGACCCAACACAGGCAAAAAAAATTAAAAAAAAAAAAAAAAAGATATGCTCTCACAGACAGGCAAGACAATTCCTAGAGACGGTGTCTATTAAAAAAAATTTTTTTAACATTATTGCAGATTTTAAAAACCGTGCAGATAAGTTTGGCAATGCAGGGAAATAGCCACTCTTAAAAAATAGTGAGGGACTTCCCTGGTGGTCCAGTGGCTAAGACTCCAAGCTCCCAATGCAGGGGGCCCAGGTTCGATCCCTGGTCAGGGAACTAGATCCCACATGCCACAAGTAAAGATCCTGCACACCACAACTAAAGACCCCACATGCTGCAACTAAGACCTGACACAGCCAAATAAATAAATATTTTTAAAAAATAGTTAGTGGGAGCAAAAATGGGTATACTCTTTCCTAAGGGTAATTTGGCAACTCAGTCAAAAACATTTCCTACATGAATACCCTTTAATTCAGCAACTCTGTTTCCAGGACATATCCTAAGGAAATAATTATGTGTCAAAAGATTTAGCTTTAAGTGCATCCATCACAGTATGTTGCAGCATGTTACAGAAAAACTGGAAACAACCTAAATGCTCCAAAGTGGAGGATTAGTAAAATAAATTATGTTCATTCTATAATGGGTATTCCATCATTTAAAATATCATTGTGGATAATATAGATTTGTACAGATGTTTACAATATATTGGGTAACAAAAATAAGTGAAAATATAACATGCATAAGATAATCAAAATTTTGTTTAAAAATTATAAAAATATACTATTTTTCATTAAATCTAAAATGCCACCAATTGTAAGAGTTTTTACATACCACCAAGAAAGAAAAAAATGCTGCCAATTAAACTATGACACTCCAATGTTTGTAAATCATATCTTAATTTTTTTTTTTTTTTTTTTTTTTTTTTTTTTTTGCCGTACGCGGGCCTTTCACTGTTGTGGCCTCTCCCGCTGCGGAGCACAGGCTCCAGACGCACAGGCTCAGCGGCCATGGCTCACGGGCCTAGCCGCTCTGCGGCATGTGGGATCTTCCCGGACCGGGACACGAACCCGTGTCCCCTGCATCGGCAGGCAGATTCTCAACCACTGCGCCACCAGGGAAGCCTACACATCTTGATTTTAAAGAAGTTAAATGTGAAATAACATGCGTATCAGAATCTACAAAACATGGGGGCAGGGGGATCACGTATGCGTGTAAAATTTTTACAACATCAGAGTAAGGAAGTATTTCAGACAGACACAAAAGGCACGTGAAAAAGATGAACAGATTTGGCTATCTAAAAATTTGAACTCCTGTACAATAAAAAGCAACATTAAAAAGTGAAAAGAGGGCTTCCGGTGAGGGCCGGTGAGGGCCGGTGAGCCATGGCCACTGAGCCTGCGCGTCTGGAGCCTGTGCTCTGCAACGGGAGAGGCCACAACAGTGAGAGGCCCGCATACCGCAAAAAAAAAAATAGTGAAAAGACAAGCCACAGACTGGGAGAAAATATTTTCAATGCACATAATTGAGAGGGGATTAGTATCCACCATATATTAAGAAATCCTGCAGATTAAAAAGACAGATAGCAAACAGAAAAATGGATAAAAATATATGAATAGACAATTCACAAGAAAGGAAACTCAAGAACCAAATTAAAATAACATGTAAGAAGAGGTTTTCAAATTAAAACCAGCAAAAGATACCCTTTCACACCCATTAGACTGGCCAACATGAAAAAAAATCTGACAATTCTAAGTTTTAGCAGGAATGCTATGCATGCTCATGGGAGCATGAACTGGTGAGCTGACTCAAAAAGCAATCTGAGGGCTTCCCTGATGGCGCAGTGGTTGAGAGTCCGCCTGCCGATGCGGGGGACACGGGTCTGTGCCCCGGTCCGGGAGGATCCCACTTGCTGCGGAGCGGCTGGGCCCATGGGCCATGGCCACTGGGCCTGTGTGTCCAGAGCCTGTGCTCCGCAACGGGAGAGGCCACAACAGTGAGAAACCCGCGTACCGCAAAAAAAAAAAAAAAGCAATCTGATAGTGTCTACTAAAACTGAAGACCTTCATCTTCCTACAAAGAAGAAACCCTAGTTCTAGTACTTGCACTAAAGAAACAAACATGCACACAAAAAGGCATACACAGAAAAAACTTCATTGTAGCATTGTTTATAAAGGCAAAGATGTAATTATAGTATAAATAAACACAAATATAGAATGTTATTTTTTATATTTTACATTTATATGATATAGAATATACACAGTAAATATAAATAAATTTTAATTATAACATAAATAAAATTTTACCTATTCATACAACAGAAGACCATATAGCAGTTTAAATGAATGTACCAAGTTCCATGTATCTCTGTATATAGGGAATGGGACCGGGGAGGGGTTCACAGGGACTTTCAACTTTATTGACAGTCTTCATCAAGAGGTTTAAAAACAGGGGGGAGGGGCTTCCCTGGTGGCACAGTGGTTGAGAGTCCACCTGCCGATGCAGGGGACACGGGTTCATGCCCCGGTCTGGGAAGATCCCACATGCCGCGGAGCGGCTGGGCCTGTGAGCCATGGCCGCTGAGCCTGTGCGTCCGGAGCCTGTGCTCCACAACGGGAGAGGCCACAACAGTGAGAGGCCCGCGTACCACAAAAAAAAAAAAAGAAAAAAAACAGGGGGGAGGTTTATAGCAAATGCAGCATAATGCTAAAGTTTGATACGGCTCGGTAGGGGAGCCCACAGGTATTTCTTATATTACTTTCTATTCTTATCTGCATGTTTAAAATATTTTACAATTAAAAAATAAAATTTAAAAGCACATACCCTAAGACTGTCAAAAAATTTTGGTAGATGCGTGTTGACGTGTACATGTCTGTGTATGTGGTCTTGGGCAAACTGCTTAAGGTTTCCTCATTTGCAAAATAAGGGTGAAAGTAGCTACTACACAGAGTGCTGTGAAGACCGAAATAACCCACGTATGAAACCTAGCACTCCCCAGCACTCTGGAAACATTTAACATATGCTAACTCTCACCAATGATCAGGCAAAAAAATACACAAGGTGCGTGAAAAGCACCAGTGGTTAAATCTAGGTGGGTGTGTGTTTGTTATTGCTGTTGTTCTACTTCTTTCTTCTATTTTTGTTTCTAAGTTCCCCCCCCCCCAAAAAAAACCGTAAAAAATTGTAAGAGCTATTGAGAATGAAAACACTTATCCAGTCATTCAACAAACACTTCTCACTCCAGCTCCCTAGGAGCCAAGTACCATGCTAGGTGCTGGGAATACAAAAACCCAATAATCCCAACTCCTGAGGAGCTCTCAAGAAAGTGTAGCAAAAAATGAAAATTCCTGGGCTTCCCTGGTGGCACAGTGGTTGAGAGTCTGCCTGCTGATGCAGGGAACACGGGTTCGTGCCCTGGTACAGGAAGATCCCACATGTCGCGGAGCGGCTGGGCCCGTGAGCCATGGCCGCTGAGCCTGCGCGTCCAGAGCCTGTGCTCCGCAACGGGAGAGGCCACAGCAGTGAGAGGCCCGCGTACAGCAAAAAAAAAAAAGAAAGAAAGAAAATTCCTAATTACATATGAATACATACATATAGCAGGGCGAGAACTTCTCATGGGCCAGTCCCAACAACAGTACAATCTTTGGAAACAAGGCTTTCGTCCTGAGATGAGGAGGAGGGAGCCAGGAACATGTACTATCTGCCATTAACTAAGCATGTAATAATCCCTGCAGAGTTGAGAACTAAACCATACTACTTAGCAAAAAGGCACAGATTCTCCAGTATAATCCTTTAATCCTTTGCTACTGAAGTATGGTCCATGGCTCAAACTGTTACTATTCAGCAACCAGAAAAGTACAGAAGCTTCTAGATGTTTAGAAACTTTTGTACCAATATGACATTGCCACAACATCCAAATATGTGATCTGTAGATCTGCCTCACTGAACAGAACAGAGGACAAAAGTAAAGGTTCATAAGAGATTGAAAAAAAATAATTAAAACAGAACAAACAAAACCAGAAGGCAAAAAAAAAAAAAAACAAGGACTAGTTCTTCACAGACAGTTTCAGAAGCACTGCTTTAAAACTCCTTGGGTAAGGATCTTTGGCTAGCGCCAAAATTGAGTTTGGAATGAAATTCAGTGGCAGCAGCTGTTTTATAACTTAGCAGAAAAGCTGCAAATTCCAACGTCTCTTAAAGTGTCTCTACAAAGAAAACATCAAAGAACTCTTACCAGGTTGTCATCCTTGATAGTGTGTCAAGGACCACCTGGAGAAAGGACCTCTGGGTCTCCATTACTGGGCCTGGGGGTAGGGGAAGATGGCAAATCAAACAGATCCAGAAAACACCCTCCTCAATTATTTCTACTCTGAGGCAGGAAACGGCCAGGGCAGCCAATGACTGCAAGAGGAGAGGGATGGTGTGAAGTGGCAGTGCTGAGGTAAGTCGGCAGAGTCCAAACACAACGGCCTCCCTTATGTAAGAAACCACAGCACAGCATGGGCTGCCAGGGTGAAATAATGTGCCTCTGTGTGAGAGGGCCTGGGCGAGCTGCAGAGCCTGGGACGCACTTGGAGTTTATCTAAGCCATGTACACACGGTCTGTTAATGAGCATTTGGTCCCCAAAGTGGGCTCCCTGCTGATAAAAACCAGATGCAGGGCCAGCTGATCAAAGTGGCCTCCCTCCCCACTGCCCACTGCCCGGACCACTATCTCACCATGTCTCCCGAGCCTTCCTGGCAGGCACCCCCTCCTTTAACGGACATTTGCCAGCTGAAAACACCATGCCCTTCCAACTAGCTTCTTTCGTGCTAATTAAATTAAAAGGTAGGGAAAGCAGGAGGGTTTGGAGACAGGGAGAGAGAGGAAAGAGATAAAGGGTGTTCTATTTGGATTTATGTGGCCCAGTTTTCGGTGGCCTTCGGTCACTAAAACACGCAGACGGACGTGACATCTTTATGTCCAGTCTCATCTGCTGCAAGTTTTAGAAAGGCAATGCAGCAACTGGAAAAATAAGCCCTTGGGATCCCCAAATGAACTGTGCCCGATCCCTCTGTAAAGGAGATTGAGAAGGTAAGGTTAGAAAGAGACAAAGTCAGCTGGATGCCATGAAAAAGCAGTCTAGCATGGCTCAGAAATGCCTTAGCAAAGGGGAGACAAGGTTCACAGTGTCTCCCAGGGCATGAGGACCCCTAGTGAGCAGGGAAGAGCATCCTGACCCTGTGAGAGATTCATACTTGAACCCAAAGCCAGACAACCTAGCCTAGTTAGTAACCCCTTAGGGTCTTGTTCTTGGGAAGAAAATGCAGTATTCCTGTCATAGTTCCTCTTTATTTGAGGCATCAAAGAAGCAGAAAACATTCATCCAGGTGGAGAAAAAAAAAAAAAGATGGCATTTAAATCGATTCATTAATTCACTACAAGTATGTCTTGGGGGCCGACTTTGCGCCAGGCTTCTTGCCATCTTGGCATTTACAGCCCAGCAGGGCAGAGAGACGCAAAACATGCAATTACACGTGTGAGAAGTTATAGTACACAGGGTGGTCTGACCTTGTCTACCAGGGATAGAGGAAGGATTCCCAGAGGAAGTGCTGATTAATCTGAGACTTGAAGATGGATAGAAAGTAATGGACAAAATTGTGAGGAAGGTTTCAGAAAGGGTAACCGGCATGGCAGAGGGTCCCAAATCCAGAGAAAGGGTGGTACATCTGTCAAACTAAAATAAGTTACAGCTACAGCTTAGAGAGCAAAGCAAAGAATGTCTTCCATGGAAGGCCTGAGGGGTAGATGAGGTCCTACACTGCAGGGCTTTTTAGGTCTTATTAAGATTTGAGAATTTATCCCTAAAGACAATAGGAAGCCATTGCAGCATTCTAAGTGGTGAAATGTCATGCTCGGAGTTTTATTTAAAAAGGTTAAAAGTGGTCCCCTGACTCCTGAATGCAAGATACCAGAAATAACAAATGTCGTATATCAACGCATATACGTGGAATCTAGAAAATGGTACAGATGCACCTATTTGCAAAGCAGAAATAGAGACACAGATGTAGAGAACAAACATATGGATACCAAGGGGGGAAAGGCGGGGGTGGGGTGAACTGGGAGATTGGGATTGACATATACACACTACTATGTATAAAATAGGTAACTAACGAGAACCTGCTGTATAGCACAGAGACCTCTACCCCATGCTCTGTGGTGACCTAAATGGGAAGGAAAGCCAAAAAAGAGGGGATATATGTATGCATATAGCTGATTCATTTCGCTGTACTGCAGAAACTAGCACAACACTGTAAAGCATCTATACCCCAATTAAATAAAATTTTTTTAATAAAAATAAAATAAAATAATTTCAGAAAAGTTAAAAAAAAAAAAAAGATACCAAGAAAAGAGGAATAACTCATCTTGTCTGAATCTCCTAAACTTGTAAATAAGCTAGGGCGGGGACGGTAGGTCTGTGAATTGGAAGGCTCACAGTGGAAAGTGCGCCCTTTCTGGCTTGCTGTCACAGAGCCGAGAACTGAAAGCCTGCCATCCTCACCGCCACACACTCAGCAGTGCCGTTGGCAATCTCCAGGCCCTGAGACAGCCCGCAAAGTACCGGAGCTTCCAGTGGGCACCTGGATGTCCGTCTGGGCTGGAAAACTGGGTCTCGGTACGCTTCTCTGGACCATGATACATGTTCAGGTGGGGAGTGGCCTCCCCAGACCCACACACGGGGCCTCATCCCATTCTAAACGCTCCACGGAGAAGATGCTGTTCAAACTGTACTCAGGAAAAGCGTTTCAGCCTCTGGTTGGGCGGGGTTGGGGGGTAGGAGAACAGTCTGCTCAATCGCCAGATGCAGAATAAAGGGTGTTTTCAAGGCCTGGAGTTTTCCAGCTGCCTGGAAACAGGAAGAGCCCAATCCAGGAGAACAGTAACCCTCACACACGCCCTACATAAAGACGCGTTGAGCCATTAGCCCTAATTGCCTGTGACTGACACCGGGAGTGAAGCCCGCCCTCCAGGCATTTGCTCAGCGCAAAGCAAACAAACAGCTCCTGGAGCACCCGGGCAGCCATTTTCTCTCCTTTCTGCCAAAATGATTCTGCCCTGCTCCCCCCAAATTATATACAGATTTCAAATTATAAACCAAACAAAGGTCTTTCAAGTATTCCTTACCACGTACGAAAGAGAAAAAAAAAAAAAAAAAAAGAACGCCTCTGTAGGGAGGAGTTACACACAAGCAATTGCTTATGAATCTTTTCACAAAATCAAAAACTTCTCAGAAGACTTTTTGGAGCCACCTCTCAATACCCCCAACTCTCTCCGGGTTTGAGGTATTAAAAGCTATTTGCAATACTTTTCACGCGTTCATTGTGTTTTATTAAAAAACATAAGTTAAGTTGTGTGCCAAATGCTGGGGATCGCAAATGCCTTCGGATTTAGGATTTTTTGCTTAAACAACTGGGTTTTCTAAAGTGGTTTAAGAACAATACAGAATGTTATACATCAAGCAAGAGACCATCCATCCTTCCCTTTTCCTTTGTGAATCAGCCCCACACCACCACCACTGGCCAGACCATGGTGACTGTGGTGATACGGACATTGGTTTCCTCAGTACCAACTGATAAACAGGATGGGCATTGGGACCACAACGGGACTGGCCCTGAAAGTGATCAGTAGTCCTTAGAGAAGACTCTGTTTCCCAGTTCAGAACTGTTCTGTTCCTTTATGCTTCCTTCACACCCACTTAAAAAATATCATTCACCAGGTAAAACACCCACCATTGGGTGAGGGCTGTCTTATCTGAGTCCCTTAACTTCCCGGGGAGATAGATATGCATGATTATTACCTCCACCTTACCGAGATGGTAAGTCACGCAGGCAAAGTCATAAAGGGTTGAGTGGGGAGTTAAACCTAGATCTACTTGATTCCCAGGTCCATGCTTTTAATCTCCACTTGCTTTTGGCCTGCTGGGGCCATCTTCTTGTCATTCAAGGCCTTCAGCATCAGATTTAGTTCTGAACTAAAGGGAGGCTCCAAGAAAACCAGGAGCCCGAGCTAACGTCAGCCCCGGCCATGGGAATAACATACAGTAATATTCAGAGCCTGAAGTCCTCCATGGGCCATTGAGATAAAATGCAAGGGAGAAAAGCTGTTTTCTAGGCAGGATCTAGGCAAATCCAGTGATGCTGGAGGGCAAAATGAGCTCCTTGTTCCATAAAAGCCACATTCTTTGAGTCAAGCTGTGCATTTCAAGTCATGGTATAAGGTACCATTGATTCTGCCCTAGATGGTTTAGATCCTTTTCAAGATTTATGCAGAACGAGCAGTTCTCCCACACCTCCCTTGTTCCTATGCATGGCAGCCTCCCCAGAGACTACTAGCCACCAGGTAATAAATAACCACGTTGTTTCTATACTGGTGAAGGAGCCTCAGTTGTTTTTTATTTCAGGGGGTGGGGAGGGAGGTGCTGCTGTGGGACAGAAGGCTACTCACCCAGCAGGCAGAGCATCAGGGGCTTGGGCAGCCGCTGGGAGCTGCTGGGTGCCCGAAGTGCTGGGCTCCTCTCCTTCCTCCGGCGTGGCCGTGGCAGGGATAGTCGCGGTGGCGGGGTTGGGGACCGCACTCGATGCCGCAGCAGGCGGGGACACCACAGCAACAGCGGAGGGTGCTTCAGGGTCAGTGGCTGCAGTGGGTTCGTCATTCACTGAAAATACAGGAACCGTAGTTTAGAGATCAACTCAGCGTTGTGTTCACATTCACCAGGTTTCTCGCTTGACATGGTAACACAGTACCTACAAGGTGACTGTACATGTTACCTGGTGACGGCAAAAAGTTTTACTGAACATAACTTTGGAAAGGACAGCAAGTCAGTGAGGGCCTGCCGGAAGAACAGTGGGAGATGGAGCTGAAATAAATGGATTATTAAATATTACGTCTTTTATATAACTTCACTAAATTTTTCTAACATGCCATGGTTACGTTTACAGCGATAAAAGAGTAGCAGAAAAAATAATGTACCAGCACTAATGTACCAGCACTAACTAATGTTAGTGCTACATGGAGCAAGGCCAAAGCCAAGTTCATAGGGTTGTATACTTTTCTTTGTCACTTGTCTGCTGGGCACAAATAGCACCTTCCTTCAAAAAGCTCCATACACACTAAGAGGTAGAAAACTTCCAATAATGTGCTTGTTCTTTTAAAGGCTCGTGCTCAAAGTGGGGGGCAAGGATTAACACCCTAGACGGAAAAGATGGGGCTGTGAGAGAAGGGACTTGTCTCCAAGGTAACAATAGACAAAGAGACAGAAGTGAAATAAGCTGATTCCTGAGTCTCCTCATTTTTCCATTCCTTTGATGATCACTCATGTTCACAAGGATCCCAAGGCACTGCAATATCCTCTCACTCAGAAAGGGATCAAACGCGGTTTCAAAGAATTAAAATTCTTTGAAAACGGATAAGCCATAAACAGAGAATTTTCTACATATGTGATTGCATATGTGTACATTTACACTGGAATTTCGTAGGAAAACCCCTTGGTTTAGCCTCATCTTCCTAATTCAGAAACTCTTTTTGCAGTTCCCCTAACAAATGGCTATCCAGATTGAACATTTCTTCTGACAAACACCTTGCTACAGAGCCATTCCACTGTTGAACACATGTAGCTGCCAGAAAGATTTTTCTTATGTTAAGCTGAATTCCACTAGATGGTTTTAGTCCCCACACCCCAAGCAATACGAAATAAGTATCCGGCCATCCTGTTTCTCATTCACCCTCTCTATTCCAGTAAAAGGCCTACTATTTCTTTAATGTCTCTAGGTTATTACTCTCTTCTTATGATCTGGCTGCCCTCTTGTAGATATTTTCTTCTATTGCCTCCCATTTCTAAATAATGGTATCATGAACTGAACATAATAAACAAGATACCATCAGACCAGCAGAGTCAGATTTCCAATATAAATGATATTAGTTATATTTATAGAACACCAGTTATATTTATAGAACACCAGAATGCCAGCCAAAGTACACATCATTGCTTTTTGGATTATCTCATTTAAGCCTCATACACAAGCCCATTTTACAGTTGAGGAAACTGAAGCTCGAAGAGGTTAAATAACCTGCCAAGGTCACAGGGCACCTAATTCACACCCCTGCTGTCTGCCTCCAGAGCCTGAACCCTCATTCACTACACTGTACTTCTCCCTCTCTGCGCATCCTCTAATGCAGCCCGGGATTATAATAACTCAGAAGCAACCACATGAGCCTGTCGGCTGACGTGAGACTGGTGGTCAGCTGAAACTAAAATTTCTTCACATGAGATGATGCCAAGCTTGATCTTAACAAACAGCAAGGAGCCTAGGAACTACCTACGATTAGTTTAAATAATCTGCTTTCTCTTCAGCATATGAAATATTGTCTGGCACACAGACTAAATTAGTTGTTTAATAAATGACTATATTTTATGCAACTGATGTTTCCTCAACATAAATGCAAGAATTTTTATTTATATTCCTAGTCTGTCTCGGCTGAGTTAGTAAAACACAACAGATGTCAATTATTTTTATGCAAATCTATAAATTTTACTCAATTCCAATGAAAAAACCATCATGACATTTATGAGAACTAAATAAATTCATTCTAAAATTTATAATTAAAACTAAACACAGAAGAATAGCCATAAACATTCTAGAGACGAAGAGTCTTGTGTGCATGGGGTGGGGGAGAGGAGAGGAGATAGTTTTCTAAGGTATTAATTAACCCATATTATAAAGCTACAACAACTAAAACAATGTGGCACTGATATATGAATAGGCAGATGTCGATTAAATAACAAGATAGTTCAGAAACAGAATTAAATACACATTGGAATTAAGGAATTTAGTATATGACAAAGGTGACATCTTAAATTCCTGAAGAAAAGACAGACTATTCAGTAAATGGTACTGTGACAAGTGGGTAGTGTATTGGACAAAAACTGAGACATATTCCTACCTCACTCCTTACATCAAAATAAATTCCAAAGAGATCAGAGATTTTGACATAAAAAATGAAATCACAGAGGAACCAAAGAAAATGGAGAACAGTTTTATAATCTCAAAGTGGAAAAGACAGAATCTAAAAGTCATAAAGTATTGATGAATTCAACTACATTAATTTTTTTTTAATCTAAATGGCAAAAAACCACCATAAGCAAAATTAAAATCAAAAGAAAAACAACAAACTGGGAAAGATTATTATCAATTCATATTACAAACCAGGTGCTAATTTCTTTGATATGAAAAAAAGCCTCTACAAAACAGTAAGAAAGGGACTTCCCTGGTGGCGCAGTGCTTAAGAACCCACCTACCAATGCAGGAGACACGGGTTCGAGCCCTGGTCCAGGAAGATCCCACACGCCGTGGAGCAACTGAGCCTGTGCGCCACAACTACTGAGCCTGTGCTCTACAGCCCAACAGCCACAACTACTGAGCCCACGTGTCACAACTACTGAAGCCCACGCGCCTAGAGCCCGTGCTCCACAATAAGAGAAGCCACCGCAATGAGAAGCCCACGCACAGAGACGAAGAGTAGCCCCCACCTCGCCGCAGCTAGAGAAAGCCCACACAGCAGTGAAAACCAAACGCAGCCAAAAATAAATTAATTAATAAAAAAAAAACAGTAAGAAAAAGACCAAAAATATGCAGACACTTCACAGTTAAGGAAATACAAATTACCCCTAAACATACGAAAAGATGCTCAACCTCAATTATGAGACCAAAAAATGCAATTTAAGGCTATAATGAAATGCCATTTTTTAACCTATCACACTAGCAAGAGTGAAAAATATTCAACCACACTGATAAGAATGTAAGAAAAACTGGATTTTCACATACTGCTGGTAAGAGGAGAAACTGCTAGAACCTCTGTGGAGTGCAGCTGGGCAATACCAAAAATTTAAATACAATAATTGGGAGGTGGGGGGAAGCTTGGGTGGGTACAGAGAGAGGTCGGGGGGCCTACAGGTGAAATTAAAATGGCCATGAGTCAATAACAGTCAAAGCTGGGTGATGGGTTCATTGTAATATTCCTTTTTACTTTTGTACATATTCAATGTCTGTGGCACAGATGGAGTGTGTACTCCCATCAGGAGAGGCACATAATGTCTGGTCATTTCTCTTTTGCAATGTTAGCAGCCATTGATGATTATTGCCTAAATCCACTAACTGGGAAAGAACCGAAAAATAGTAATATTCTAATTCTATCACGCCTCTAAAGAGAAATTTCCCCTATCAACTATCTGGTTACCTTGAGGTTCAGTTTGTAAAAAAAAGGCAAGAGAATTGCTTGAGTCTTTCCTTTCATTTACCAGTTTTCAGAAGAATGAGTTAATACTCTCATGTTCTCCAAAAACAAACAGTGAACTTTTGCTCTGTTTAAAAATCATTATGAGTTCTTGGATTTAAATATATTTAAAGCATTTCAATCTTTTGTGATTATTGTTCTTATTGAAACTAAAATTGTCCCCATCTTTGGCTGGGGTTAGCAGAAGAGGGAAGGGCCAAAGATCTTCAAGGTGGCTTTAAGTTCTTTGGAAAAAATTCTAAGATAATTAATAAGTGGTAAAACTGCAGAACAGCATATATATTGTGCTACCATTTGTGTGTGTATGTTCAACGAATATGCTTGTATATTCAAAGAATATCTTGGAAAGAATCATACGAAACACAACAGTGACTGCCTCTGGGGAGGGAAGGGGAAGCTGGAAGACCAGAATAGGAAGGAGACTTTCTTTACACTGTTTAAGCTTTTATACCTTTAAAGTGTTGACAACATATATGTACTGCCTATTAAAAAATTTTTAATGAAATTTTCAACCAGGAAAGGAACAAAACCAGAGCCCTGTAGCATGCCAGTGGAAAAGACCGCCTAGTCAATACTATTTGGACCTGACCGGTCATGCCGCTGCGAATCTAGTTAGAAGGGTTCCCACCAGGACTGCATCTGTCCACAGAGCTTCCCGAGAGCCTTTGATT
The DNA here is from genome assembly GCF_011762595.2 of Tursiops truncatus. Taxonomy (NCBI): domain Eukaryota; kingdom Metazoa; phylum Chordata; class Mammalia; order Artiodactyla; family Delphinidae; genus Tursiops; species Tursiops truncatus. Next base: position 16,949,946 of record NC_047052.1, read on the forward strand.
CACCAGAGCAGTTCATCTGTTTAAGAGCTTTGTGGTTTCTCGAGTTTAGATTTGGAAACTGAATGTGAAAGCCAGATATCCTAGCGTTGAAACTTTATGTGTCCATGCTTAAACTCTCTGCTCTCAAAGACTCTGTATGTGTGTGCGTACGGGCATACCTCAGAGATATTGCAGGTTTGGTTCCAGACCACCACAATAAAGCAAATATCGCAATAAAGCAAGTTTTTCGGTTTTCTGGTGCGTGTAAGTTTTGTTTACGCTATATTGCAGTCTATTAAGTGTACAATAATAGCATGATATCTTAAAATACAGTGTATACTTTATTGCTAAAATGCTAACCATCATCTGAGTGAGTTGTAATCTTTTTGCTGGTGGAGGGTTTGAGATATTGCAAGAACTGGGGAATTCTCTGGTGGTCCGGTGGTAAGGAGTCCGCACTTTCACTGCCGAGGGCCCAGGTTCAATCCCTGGTCAGGGAACTAAGGTCCCACAAGCCACACGGCATGGCCAAAAAAAAAAAGAAACATTGCAAGAGTTACCAAAATATGACACAGAGACACGAAGTGAGCAAATGCTATTGGAAAAATGGTGCCGGCAGATTTGCTTGATGCAGCGTTGCCACAAACCTCCAATTTGTAAAAAAAAAAAAAAAGAAGAAGAAGAAGAAGAAAAAATGTAATATCTGTGAAGCACAATAAAGCAAAAAGAGATAAAACAAAGGTATGCCTGTATATACACACATGTTCTTAGAACATAAGGGCTTGAAACCTCAGAAGTAAATCCAAACCATCACAGCTTACAGTCAGAAGAAACCAAAGTTCAGATAATTCAGTTACTGCGTCATGGCCACCCTGGTAAAATAAGTGACAGAGCGCCACACTTGAGCCATGACTTCAAGTAGAGAGAAAAACTGGATTGACAAAGACGAAGAGTTACAATTTCATCATGCCTTAGAAAATTGCTGTATTTTACATTTAAGCTCTATTCAGTATAGCCAGTGTTCTCTATTAATCATAATTATTTGATGTACACAACTTATCTCCCCCAAAACACAGCATCCTTCTTGAGAATGAGGGCAAATTTGTTTTCCTTCATTTTTTGCTACTTCCATTCTCTACCTACTACATTCTTGTCTCCACCCCTTTGCTCACTTCAGCCCTCCTTCCCTAGAGGCTCTCCCCACCACTTCAGCCCAGACGGATCCCTTTGCAGAGCCTACAGCACCTGTGGCCTTGGCTACTCAACCTCGCAGCCCCTGTGACAACTGCTGTGTTGGTACTTGGCTGACTGGGGTTTTTCAGCTTCTTTCCCTGAAACAGACTATAGGGCAGAGGCCTTATTTCATACTTCTTCACACTGTCATAGCACTTAGCAAAATGGCATTCAATAAATATTGATTGAATAAATACTTGTTTAATAGGCCTAATAATCTAGCAAAAGATATATGAAATAAAACCACCTCACATTTGGGTAACACTATCACTTGCAAAGCAGGTTCTTTTTAAATTTTTTAAATTTTGGAATAGTTTTAAATTTATAGAAAAGTTACAAAGATAGTACAAAGATACTACCTTGCTGAACTAGGGCACATTTGTCAAAACTAAAAACATAACATTAGTATATTACTATTAATTAAATTCTAGAATTTATTTGGATTTCACCAGGTTTTCCACTAATGTCCTTTTACTATTCCAAGATCCAATCCAGGATCCCGTGCTGCTTTTCACAAGTTCATTCTCATTAGCTCACTTATCCTCCTAATAACCCCATGAGGAAGGTAGTATTATTCCCATTTTACTGAAGGTAAAACTGAGGTTCCCAGAGGTACCACTCAGAGAGGTGCCAAGCAAGTAGCAGAACCAGCACTCAAAACCAGAAGACTATTAAACAAAAACAATGGAAGGAGGTGGGAGGAGGAGAAATGAAGATGGCTTAGATGGCTTTCCTGTGTGGGAAAGAAAAGCTGGGTACCAAGATGAGAGGGTAAATGGGATAAGGTGGTAAAATGGCTGATTTCTGCAACTGTGGGTATTTCACAAGGTTCCCTCTGTGATGTTGGTTAAACATTCTAACTTTCTGAATCAGATATTCATTCAGGACTAAGACATACTCTAGTCACAGTTAGCAAAAAGAGATCAGGAATTGGAAATTCTTTTTCTTAATCCTAGACAGGCTGCCAGCTCACTGTGTGTTCCAAGATCTTTAGGTGTGTGTGTGGTGTAGCACAGACTCTCACTGGACACACAGGTCTTTTCAGGCCCCTCACTCGGGCATGGAGAAGGCGACTGCCGACAATGGAAGCTTTTTAAACTGAAGATCAGCTCGTAACTTATGATACACGGTAAAGCAGTCGGTATCTCTCACCCGTGAAACCCAAGCAATGCCTTCCAATGCAATCGATCAACTCAGCTCTTCGAGGGAGCAGACCAAAACTAGAAAAATATTTCATAATTAGTATGACACAGGGTGGGTGAGGATTATATTTTTAAAAGCAATTAAATTAGATGGAAAAAAGAAGAAAAACTTAAAAATGGATAAAGCCATACCATGTCACCTGATGGGAAAGTTCAATCTTTCCTTGCTCAATATGTAGATTCATACAGTTTCCACTTACATTCCACCATGCTTCTAAGCATTCAAAGTCTGAAATTTGTTTTGAAAATGTATAAACTATCAAAAAATATCACGGAGAAAAAGCAATAAGGTAGGACTAACCCTTCCAGACATTAGAAAAACATCCTATAACATGTCTATAATCAAAATCACGCAAGACTGGCTCAAAACCAGAAATAAATGGGATAAGTAAAGAGTCCAGAAATGAATACTCACTGCATATAAGAATACAGTAAGTGATAAACACTGAGTAAAACCACAGAAAGAAAAAAAGTAATTAATGTTTACAGGATAACAGGACCCTGCTATAGAGAAAAATTAATTGAAACCCAACTTTCATTATATTTATGAATGTATAGATACAGATAAACCAGTATAATTTCCAGTGGGATATTTTTAACATGAAAAAAAAGTAAAACAAAACATATTTATTCCATCTAGAGACAAGAGAATCTTTTCACTACTGAAGCAAAAGTTAAAATTATAAATATTAAAAAAATGCTCAGGCACAATTTTTTTTAAGTTTTTAACTCCTTTGCTACAAAAACCATAGAAAATGAGACAAAAGGCGAAACAATGATATAGGGGGAAAACTTATAATCATACAAATAACAGATATAACTTGTACCTAGATACTTCACACCCATTAGGACGGCTAGTATGGGAAAAACAAAACAAAACAAAACAAAAAAACCAGAAAAAAACAAGTGTTGGCAAGGATATTAAAAAATTGGAATGCTCATTCACTGCTGGTGGGAAAAGACAGTACAGCTGTTCTGGAAAACAGTTCGAGGGTTCCTCAAACGCTAAACATAGAATTACCCTATGACCCATCAACTCTACTCCAAGGTATACAGCCAAAAGAATTGAAAGAACACACTCAAACAGATACTTGGACACCCATGTTCACAGCAGCATTCACAATAGCCAAGGAGTGGACACAACCCAAATGTCTATCAACAGATGAATGGATAAATTAAACATGGTAAAAACATACAACAGAATATTATTCAGCCTGAAAAAGGAATGAAACCCTGACCCATGCTACAACATGGATGAATCTTGAAAACATTATGCTAAGTGAAATAAGCCAGGGACAAAAGGTACCTAGAATAAGCAAATTCATACAGACATAAAGCAGAACGAAGGTTACCAGGGGCTGGGGCTGGGGGGTAGGAGGAAGGGAGAATATTTTTGTGTAAAAGGTACAGAGTTTCAGTTTGGGATGATGAAAAGGTTCTGGAAATGGATAGTGGTAAAGTTGCACAACACTGTGAATGTGCCCAATGCTACTGAATCATACACTTAAAAATGGTTTATATGGTAAATTTTATGTTATGCGCATTTTGCCACAATTTTATTAAAAACCTGTACTTAGACTATATAAATCTCTAAAATAAATATCTATAACTCCATGAGACAAATAACTGAACACCATGAAAAAAGTCGCTTAAGAGAAAAGCAACTGATAATTGTAGAAATGCAATGAGGTTAAACGATGAGGTGGCACCCAATACCTGTTAGCAAAATGACAAACCAGTATTTACAAGGTCAAGGGAAAAATAAACCTCATATGCCATGAGGAAAATTTTACAGTGCCTTGGGATGTATGATTATTTCAAACCTTTTGGAAGGCACTCTGGTAACACACTTTAGATTTTAAAAATTTGCATCCTTTGACTCGAGAACTCCATTCTGGAAGAAACAAAGTTGTATGCAAAGAATGTTTACATCAGGATTTTGTTTTACAAAAGGGAAATACACAAGCACTGCAAAATGGTTATATGAGTTATGGCATATTAACTATGAAATAGTATGAGGCCACTAAAAAAAGGTAAACAAGAAGACCACTGATACATGAACACGTGTAACAAAAATAATGAAATGGAAAGAAGAATACCTATTCACGCTGCATAATTATAACCATATGAAATTATTCTTAAAGACAAAAGCTAACTGAGAGCTTACTATGTCCCAGGCACTGTGCTAGACATGCTACATGTTTTATATAATTTATTCCTTATAACAACGCTATGAGATATATAATCTTGTCCTAATTTTATTAATGAGAAAACTAAGGCCCAACTAGTCCCTGGGTCTTACACACGTGCTATACACCGGGGGCAGAATCTGACTGCAGTCAGTGTGACTCCCCACCTTACATGCATGGAAATCACATTTAAGGGAGGAATGAGTGAGAGATGTAATTTTTTTTTTTGCGGGGGGGGGGAGGCGGGTAAAGTTTTCAAGAAAAAATTAGAAAGTAAATCATTGCACACAAGTCCCAATAAAGTGCTATACCATTAGCCTAGCCCTTGATTCCACCACTTCTAAAACTCAGAGATATAATATTTATACAGACAGACCGCCATTCACCTTCTTTTTATAAAAACGGATACTTTACAGTTGTGATGTGAAAAAAACACCTGGAAGTCAGCTCCGTCTTTGCCCCAAATGTCTTTTTCATGCATAGCTGCAGAGCACAGCCAAAAAGCCTTGCTAAATAAATCTTGTATGTCTCTGGAAACGTTTCCTGGAAGCACGGCTCTCTACCACCACCATTTTGGAACTGGTCCTAGCAGTTCGAACAGCAGTATATGGAGATGTCCATATACCTGTATGTCCATACAGGGATGGAGATGTCCTCAATCAGCGCCTCAACCCCCTTCTAGTTTTACGCTACCAAAGAGGGGCGCTTCTGTCTGCTCCCCAAGGAAAGGTGAGATCTTTCTGTACCCCTTGGATAGACATTAAAAAGCCTACAAAGTCCAGGCTGGCTGTGAGCCAAATGTGAACCGTCATCAGAGCAGAAAGGAAACAAGATAGGGGCCAAGCCCTGTATTTTAACAGGCAGAAATCCCTAACATTCAATGACTGTCCTTCACAGACATGTTTGGGAACAGTTTGGGCATTCAGACACAGCACCATAAGACATCTCCAAGGCAGTTTGGGGTTACAGATATTTGGCTTTCGGAAGACGTGGCTGGCACGTGCCTCATCTGCTGAAATACATGTTCCTGGAGATAAGGACAATACACAAAGGTACCTAAAAATAAGAGTAGGGGAAACACAGACCTGTTTAAATGTCCAATGAGAGTTACTCAAAGACCATCACCACAGAAAGGCAATTTACCCATAGGTGTTTTTTGGGTTTTTTTTTGCGGGGGAGGGGGTTGTTTTTTGGGGGGGGTTTGGCTGCGCCACGCGGCATGTGGGATCCTAGTTCCCCAACCCGGGATCGAAGCTGCGCCCCCTGCATTGGAGGCATGCAGTCCCAACCACAGGACAATCCGGGAAGTCCTACCCATAGTTTTTGTAAGACAAGCAGAGATGGCTGGGGGAGACCAGCATCACAACGATGCAGGCCCCTGGAGGAACAAAGAGGCTGGTATCACACCTGTGGCATCCAGGAAACAACTGGTTCCAAAGCCAGTTCCCCTTGCCCGTTTGTGAACACCGGCCCTCATCTATGAGTGGCTTTTTTATTTCATCACGCCACATGGCTTGTGGGATCTTAGTTCCCGGACCAGGGGTTTAACCTGGGCCCTGGCAGTGAAAGAGCCAAGTCCTAACCACTGGACCACCAGGGAATTCCCACAAGTGACTTATTTGCTTAAGAGAAACATGTTTACTGGTGCTCGCGGAGCTGCATACAGTATTCTGTAACGCAGTCCACAGCCCCCACCTCGCTGTCCCCACCACACAAACGGGAAGCCAGGCCACCCCCGGCTTCTGTAACTGGCAGTTCCAGCACTTGCACACGATGGTTGGCAAAGGAGCGCCAGGCAGGCTGAGACAGCTACCGCTTATGCCCCTCACCTCCAGCTCACCCTCGTCCTCAAGCCTCGGGGCGAGCTCGCTAACTCAATTCCTGCAGGCGGGTCCCAAACTCCAGGGAGAAAGTCAGGCCACTGCACACACAGTGAGCCTTGCGGGACACAGGCCACTCCACCCTGCAGTCTGCCGCAGACGACAGTATAGCCAAGCACCCTGAGCTATCAAAGGGGCTCTGCAGCCCTCATGCAGTGCTGCAAGAGAACTAAAAGTCATTAGAAAGTAACCCCAATCGACTTCTCCTGCTCAATAAGTTTGTCACACAAAGGGCAGGAACAGTACCATGGTAACGCTTATGTGAAGAAGCTGTGCTGCTCTGAACTTCCCGTCCTTCCTGCCACACCTCTGTTATCACGAGCATCTACAAAATTATTTCAGTGTCTCTTACTGATTTAAACACCTGCATTTCCCCCACCTCCAGCTTACCAAAGCAAACGCCCGTGTCCCTTCCCAACTGCCCCAAATTAAGACGAATTACCAAATGACCAGCAGTCACAAAAGATATGACAATCTTCAAGATGTTTAGGAAAAAAACCTTTTTTTTGGTCCCTTCCCCTTTTTAATTCAACACTGTCTGGATGAGACAGAAGGAAAATACGACAAAAATGGATTTGTTCTGAAATAGGTCCTTCTCTTCCCACTTGTGGGGAAGCAGGATCAAGTGCAGAGACGTTCCATGTGGATGTGGAAGCGCTATCTGCTCTCAAATGGACCAAATACTCTCAGTGGAACAGCCACAGGAGGCCCCCCAGTGGCAGCTGGGCTTTGCTCCTGGTCCAGCATCCCAACCTGCTCAACAGTGCTGCCATCTTCTCTAAGTCAGCTCTTCACAACAATACTTAGTCTTCTTTCTCCCTAGTCTGATTAGTCCCTTAAATTAAGGAAATGAAAAAACGTGTCATGTGTAAGTAAGATATCGCCCCCCCTCGCAAAGAAATCCAATGTTGATAAGAAATGAATTTAAATATCAATACTTTTCATTTCTGTACAAAGGAAGATTTCAGACGAGCACAGTCATGTGGAGAATAACCTTGGCTGTACACACTATGCCAGAGAGAAAAGAAGACGGGTCATGGAAAGACTGACGGATTCAAATTCCATCTTAGTGTGGGAGTCTTCTCTCGCCCACCCTGCATCCTGACACAGCAGGCAGGGTCCCGACTCCATGTGAGAACAAGTTAGAGGCCATGCTTTAGTCTGGGCTGGTGCTCTGCGCTGTCACTCACCTGTGCCATTGGCCAAGCCACTGTGGCTTGGGTTCTTGAGGGGCTGATGCTGCTGGCTGCTAGTACCGGGGCTCTGCTCACCAGTTGCTGTTCTGGCTGAACCACCTGAATGTCTGTGTGTCCTGGGGGTTCAAAATATAAAGCAGACAGATATAAGTCACTGTGAAAAAGACAGAGGTGTGCCCCACCTAACTCACTGTATTCCCTCTCTTGCTATTTATGGGAAATAAGCCCCGTAATAGTCCTTCTGGTCTTTGACTCGACAGAAGCTGGCCCTGAATGGAGAGACCCATGTAAGCTTCCTTCTTGGTAAAAGCACAGAAGGCAACTTTCGGTAAACTTTTCCATTTGAAGTAAACAAATCCAGAAAGAATTTCCCCCACATCTGAAATAACTGGCAAAATATCCCGTGACCATCACATTATTTTTATTGGGCTTGAATGTAAGAAATAAACAAGAATCACTGAACAGGCTACAGATGACATGTTTCTCCCATTGGCCAAAAAAGAGCCCAAAACTTACCCAAATCCATATTCTCTATGGCTAGAAACATGCTTGCCTTGGGAATAAAAGTCAAGGGGCATTAGACAACTGCAACCAATGTGTATGTTGACATGTTTTATCTAGGAAAGGTGATTCAACATCCATGCAAGTAAATGAGGAACAAATGCAGAGAGGGATCTGTACCGCAAGGAAAATGGTGGAATACAGCGGCAGAGGCTCGATCTAACATCTTCAGAGGACACAAGGCAACAGACAGTACATGTTCTCACGGTCCTGTGGTAGCTTGATTTTGTTCACTTGATGGAAATGTCTAAGCTTCCCTGCCTTTCTCAGTTTTGTCAAAGGAGGTTATTCTACTTCCTACTCATTATATACTACTTTTCAACAGTGAGATGATTTAAGTACTACCCAGTGAAGAAAAGACCACCCCTCTCCAGGCAGAGAAACAGAGATCCAGAGAACAATTTACAACCACGGGACTCGGGGCAGTGACAATACCACCAACAATAAACGTGAAAACAATGACTATGGAAGAATTTAATATTCATTGAGCTGGAATATTATGTTCCAGGTACCTGTGGTGTGCTGTGCACTTTGCATATATTATCTCATTTAACCTGGCAACCCTAGAGGTGGCTTACTATTATTATGCTCATTTTACAGGTGAAAACAGACACTGAGAAAGTGAGCAATGGAGCAAAGATTCGAATCCAGGTGCTCTAAGGTCAAGAGCCCACGCTCTCTGGTTGGAGGCTGGGGGTGGGAAGCCTGGACTTAAGCTGAATCCCTTCCAGGTTATTCATTGGTCATTTGGTCAATGGCGAGACGAAGACCTCTAATAGAAAGTTCCCAGAAATAGTCACAAATGTAGAAAATAAACTTATAGTTACCAGGGGATAAGCAGGGGAAGGGATAAATTGGAAGACTGGGATTGACACATACACACTACTATATATAAAATAGATAACTAATAAGGACCTACTGTATAATAGCACAGGGAACTCAACTCAATATCCTGTAATGGCCTATATGGGAAAAGAATCTAAAAAAGAGTGGATAGGGACTTCCGTCGTGGTCCAGTGGTTAAGACTTCACCTTCCAATGCAGGGGGTGCAGGTTCGATCCCTGGTCAGGGAGCTAAGATCCCACACGCCTCGGGACCAAAAAACCAAAACATAAAACAGAAACAATATTGTAAGAAATTCAATAAAGACTTTTAAAATGGTCCACATCAAAAATCTTTAAAAAAAAAAAAAAGAGTGCATATATGTATAACAGATTCACTTTGCTGTACACCTGAAACCAACACAACTTTCTAAATCAACTATACCCCAATAAAATTTTTTAAAAAATAAACAGCAACAATAAGAAAGAAAGAAAGAAAGAAAAAAAGAAAGGAAGAAAGGAAGGAAGGAAGAAAGGAAGGAAGAAAGAAAGCTCCCCCCACTGGGAGGCTCCATACCCACCAGAACATCTCTGCTGGTGAGACATTCTGGTCCCGTATGTTGGGACAAACTTACAGCGCAACAAACTCAGAGATTCCTGGAGGAATAAGAAGTGCCTCCACTGACTACCTTCTCCAACACGATGAGTATAAACCAAAATGCTAACAGTGATTATCTTTGGACGTTGGGAATATGGATGCCTTTAGTGTTTCCTTTGTGCTTTTCTGGGTTTTTCTGATTTTCTTCATTAAGCATGTCTACTTTTGAGCAAGGAAGAAACACAATTATTTAAAAAGAAAAAATAAAGTTTTTTCTTGGGGCCAAAACTACAAAAAAGAAAAAAAAAGAAGAAGAAAAAGAAACCTAGCAAACCCTGGAGCCCTTTGTACCTAAGGCTGCATGGCACTTAAAAATGGATAGAGAGAGTACGACTGAGCTGTGGAAATAAAGATTTAATTTGGACTCTCTTTTTCCGTCTTATTTTTCCCTGAGCTAATTTCATAAATCAAAGCTGTCAATCACACCTCAGTCAAGAAAAATATCTCAGAGTCCCCACTCCATGGGAAGGAATATTAATATTGAGCATTTCACCATAAGTCCTCTTCGAAAGCAGAATGAGTGCAGACTGTTCCAAAGGGAAAGATGGTCGTTAGCCACTGGTGAATGTGCGTATATGTGTTGAGGGCAGAGAGCTTGAGAGAGATCAAATTGGTTAATAGAAGGTTTATTTCAGACAAGAATCCCCTTAAAAGGAAAAAAGAAGGGCTTCCCTGGTGGCGCAGTGGTTAAGAATCCGCCTGCCAAGGCAGGGAACACAGGTTCAAGCCTTGGTCCAGGAAAATCCCACATGCCGCGGAGCAACTAAGCCCATGCGCCACAGCTACTGAACCTGCGCTCTACAGCCCACGAGCCACAAATACTGAGCCCGCACGACACAACTACTGAAGCCCGCGTGCCTAGAGCCCATGCTCCGCAACAAGAGAAGCCACTGCAATGAGAAGCCTGTGCACCGCAGCAAAGAGTAGGCCCCGCTCGCTGCAACTAGAGAAAGCCCGCACGCAGCAACAAAGACCCAGTGCAGCCAAAAATAAATTAATTAATTTAAAAAAAAAAAGGACAAAAGAAAAAAAGCCTCTGTGATTTTGTACTCACAGCCCACAGCAGAGGGCTCACCCCTCTGGGCGCAGCAGGCCACAAGGCAGGGGGTCGGGGGGCAGCATAGAAAATGCGACACTCGTTGTGTCACACGCACAGACTCTGACAGGCCCGTGATTCCTTCTAGGTCCTGGGCTCCTTGTCCCTCTGCAGAGCAGCTGGGCGTGACAACAGGGTGGGTCCCATTACTCTCCTAGCCCCTCCCTCCCTTCCCCAAAGGGGCGTGTGGTCAGAGTTGAGAGAGAATACTTTCAGAAATGTTCAACCACTAATGACAGCAGCACACTCTGAATGACAGGCTGGTGCAGAGCCGGGATTAGCCTGTAAGCCAGGGGCAGCTGGGACCACTTTGTGTGAATTGCCACCTCCCTGCCCGTGGCCCACGGCCACCCAGCTACCCACCCACCCCATACACACACACACACACACACACACACACACACACAAACACCCTTCCCCCAGATTCTTCTCTTGCCCTAAATCTGGAGCTTCCACTGTTTCCCTCTTGAATTACCTTTAAAATAAGACTCTTAGAAGGAAGAGAAGGCCTCAAAGTTTGAGGACAATCTTCTCTTCAGCAGTTTCCTCTCTGGGAGGTCACTCAACCCTTAAAAGATGGGACTGTGTTGTGATTAAAAGCTGGCCCAAAAGCTGAAACCACACACCATAAGCCAAAATAGTACCAGGACACAAGCGGGGCGATGGGGTGGAGATGAGCTGGGCCCCACCACAGGCAGCCTGGCTTCGGCTCTGCCAATGACTTCAACCTTGGCCTGATCCCTCCACCACCTTGGGGGTGGGAGGGAGGAGCTATGCAGCCCCTGGGGCAGTCAGAAGAAGGCAGAACGGCAAAATTCCATGAATGGTTTTAAGTCATCTAGTTACAGAGATTCAGCTCTCACTACCCCACGTGCCTCTCAAAATACTGGTGTGAAGTTACCTAAGTTCCTCCCTCAGATCAGAAACTAAGACCCCCCTAAGGAATGCCAGTCAAGGTCAGGGCCCTGGGATTCTCTCTCCACTCTGCAGAAAGAGAACTGAGGCAGGTGAGGTCCCCAGGAGAGGGCTCTTGGCTGTCCCTTGCCATTCAAGCTTTGACATTCGTAGCACTGGCCTCAGTCCTCAGCTGACCCTGAGAGCCACAGCCTCCAATGTTGTGGGACACCCTGCATTGCTCTGCATGAAGGCCAGAGAATTGCATTCAATCATTATCTTCTGAGCACTAGGTCCTGTTCTAGGGCTAGCAACAAAACAGAAAGAGTCGCTGATCTCAAGGAGCTTACATCTTAGTGGAAATGCGGTAATTTGTACTTCTGCTCAGAAACAAATTTGCATCACACCCTACAATGCCAGTGTGTGAGAGAGCCACTTGTCTAGTGAGTGAGCCTGCCTGATAACTTGGCATTGTCACCCAGTGCAGCTTTGTTGCTCATCACATATGTAATAGTTTATGTGGGGTAATTAAACAAAACAAAACTTTGTTTAAATAAAAAAGCCAGCCCTAGCATCAGTAATGCAAATGAAAACAAAATGAAGAGTCAAAAAAAGTGATGGCTCACAGACACGAAAACAAAAAGTTTTGCTAAATTAAAAAATGAAATTCTAAATTTGGTGGTCACTCAGAATTTGGGATTGATAAATCTACCACATCCTTTATGAGGAAATGGATTTAAAAAGTAGTCGGTGGCTTCATCAAAATTTAAAACTCCTGCTCTTCCAAAGACACTATCAAGAAAATGAAAAGACAGTCCCTAGACTGGGAAAAATCATTTGCCAGATACCTATCTGATAAAGGATTTATTTCTAGAAAAAAAAAACTCTCAAAACTCAATAATAAAAAGAATAAACCAATAAAAATAATCAAAAGATTTTAAAAGAGAAGATCTACAAACAGCAAATTAGCACATGAAAGATGCTCAACATCACTAGTCATTAGGGAAATACAAATTAAAACGACAATGAGGTACCATCACACAACTGTTAGAATGGACAAAGTAAAAACAAAACAAAACAAACCTAAAAAATCACACACACACAAACAAAAACAAAACAAAAAAACCTGCCAGTAACAGTAGTGGTGAGAACACAAAGCACCTGGGACTCTCAAACACTGCTGGAGGGAACACAACGTGGCACCATCGCTTTGGAAAAGAGTTTGGCAGTCTCTTATAAAGTTAGACATGCACTTAGCATACGAACCAACAATCCTATGCCTAGGTATTTACGCAAGAGAAATGAAAACGTTTACGTGAAACCTGTAGGCAAATTATAGTGACTTTATTCATAATTTCCAAAAACATAAACAACCCAAACTGGTGAATGAACAGACAGACTGTGGTACATCCACACAGTGAAATACTACTCAGTAAATAAAGGGATTGAACTACTGATGATGCAACAACATAGATGGATCACAAATGCATTATGCTAAGTGGAAGAAGACAGACAATGCAGGGGACAAGGGTTCGATCCCTGGTCGGGGAACTAAGATCCCACGTGCCGTGGGGCAACTAAGCCTGTGCGCCACAACTAGAGAGCCCATGCGCCGCAACTACTGAACCCACACGCTCTGGAGCCCACGCACCACAACTAGAGAGAAACCCATATGAGGCAATGAAGAGCCTGTGCACCACAATGAAAGATCCCGCGTGCCGCAGCTAAGACCCGACACAGCCATAAATAAATAAATATATAAATTTTTTTAAAGGCATGTAACTTATGGTATGAGGATAGCCCCCTCCCAAAAATAAAACACCCAGAAAACAAAAACCTTGATGGGAATGTGATTCAGGTAATACTCAGGACTCTACAAACACTCTGTATTAATAAATATAGGGATTCTTCAAAGCCTGGGGACACATCTCTCCCAAATGTCAAGAATTCGTGGCTGGGCTTCCCTGGTGGCACAGTGGTTGACAGTCCGCCTGCCGATGCAGGGGACACGGGTTCATGCCGCAGTCCGGGAAGATCCCACATGCCGCGGAGTGGCTGGGCCCGTGAGCCATGGCCGCTGAGCCTGCGCGTCCGGAGCCTGTGCTCCGCAACGGGAGAGGCCACAACAGTGAGAGGCCCGCGTACCGCAAAAAAAGAATTCATGGCTGACCGGATACCGGGTGCCAAGCATACTTTTCTATCTTGGTAAAAGAGGCCCAGGATACTAAAGGGAGGTTCTTTGACCTCAGAATTCAGGCCCATTAGCTCAGCAAAAGAGAAGTTTCAGGGTAGAACTACTGATGGTGGGGTTTTCCTCCATTTAAATTAAAAAAAAAACAAAAAACAAAAAACAGATACAGAAGTTAAAAATTGTCTAATAATCTTTTTTTCTACATCTTTATTAGAGTATAATTGCTTTACAATGGTGTGTTAGTTTCTGCTTTATAACAAAGTGAATCAGTTATACATATACATATGTTCCCATAGCCTAATAATCTTAAAACTCTTCTCACACTCCAATCCAGGGAATCGATTTTTGCCTGGATGACTAGAACCAAGAGGGCGGCCCCTCCTCCAAGTCCTCTTAACTGGGCATTGTCTTTTAATAGCAGCATGGAAACAAAACTGAGTGAGGCTGGGCTGGTTTCCAGTAAAAGAACCAGAAAAAGAAAAAAGAAAAAAACAAAAAAAAACACCAGCCACTTAAAATAGAAGCATGGAGGGAAAAAATGGGAAGTGGTGATGGGAAAAGAAACGTTTTCCACCATTCAGAGAGGCGTCACTAAGCAAACCTGCTCCCACCTACAGCCGCCTCAATTCTTCCTTCTCATTCAAATGTGGAGGGGGGGCGGGGGGAGGGGGATAAAAAGGAGAGGTGAAAAGGGAAAGGCGCAATTAGAGTTAAAAATGGGGCCATCCGAGTCATTCCAAGGGTAATTTATGGCTCCACTCCACACCCTACCTCTAGCTGCCAGCCTCAGAAACGACAGGAAAGGTAAAAATAAAACTGCTGCAAGTCCATTCTACGTGACAGAAAGACAAGTGATTTACTTTTGCCCAACCTGGAATATAGAGCAAGCTTCTCAATGGTGGCAGCTTCCTGAGACTAAAAAAAATCATTTTAAGAGAGAAAATACAATAAATTTTGACTCACCTCATCTCATCCCAGGTTGCATGTTGGGCTTCACTAAAAAGAACGCCCAAACGCCCTCCCAAACTTGACCGAGAGATGAAGTCCAGGGGAAGCGGTCACTGTCTCGTTCCACCCCACCCCCGCTCGGGGCAGGAGGGGATGATCTGAGGTTCCTTGAACACAGAGGGCAGCCCCTGACTTATTTGTCCCATGTCCTGAGATGGTACAAGGGCATGGGATGCTCTAGCAGCTCAGGAGATGAGCGTGGTGGACCATCTGCCTCCACTGACACGCAGGAGGAAGCTGCACAGGGCTGACCCTGAATACGGAGCTCCAGCTTCTGCTACAGGTGGGCCAGAAAAGTATCTCCACCTTCTTCCTCCCGGCATCACATCTTGTTTGAACCTGGCCCAGCCCAGAGTGTCCCTGTGCTACAGCCCCAGACCTGAAAGAGCCACAGGGGACCCTGCGGTACCAGGGATGACAGTATACGGGGCGTTATTTCTAAGTGTTCTGACAACGAATCGCAAAGGCAGGGATTCAGCAGGAGGGAGGTAAGCTCCTAAAAGAATATGTTCAACGGACATTCCTCCAAACCTCCCTCTAAACTCCTCCCAAGGAAAATTCAGAGCCTTTGCAGATCTACTCGCCTGGCATCCTCTTCTCTGGACTCTTCACCCAGTTGGCTTCTCATCCAAATCTTAGTCTAAATGTCCCTCACCTCCCAGCCTGCACTAAACTCCCTTTAATTCTTTTCACACAGCATTCTAAACTTTTCCCTTATGGCACTTCCATTTGTGATTATATGTTTATCTGTTTAATGTCTGACTTCAACGAGGCCCATGAGGGTAGGACCTTGTCTGTTTTGTATAACCTTTGTATAACCAGCACCTAGAATGCGCTTGGCCCCAGAGTAGGCATATAAAAACATTTGCTGAATGAATAAAAGAAGCAAGCTCTCAAGCACAAAAGCACTCTTGGGCCTGTAACCTCTAATACTTCCCATGGTTGTGGCAACCAGTCCTCACCTCCCCATCTCCCTCCACCCTTTTAAAGAATGGAATCCGTGCTAAGAGATGGAATCCACAATCTACCAGGTATTGAGAAGTGTCAGAGCTAGTGTCTTCCAGAAAGGTTAGCCCTGAACATCATGTAAAAACATTCTCTAGGGCTTCCCTGCTGGCGCAGTGGTGGAGAGTCCGCCTGCCGATGCAGGGGACACGGGTTCGTGCCCCGGTTCGGGAAGATCCTGCATGCGGTGGAGAGGCTGGGCCCGTGAGCCATGGCCGCTGGGCCTGCGCGTCCGGAGTCTGTGCTATGGGAGAGGCCACAACAGTGAGAGGCCCGTGTACCGCAAAAAAAAAAAAAACATTCTCTAGCATCAGGGTCTACAGATAAAAATCATTTCATTAGACTCATTACTAAAATTGCAAGACAATCTTCAAATCCAACCAAATTTTATTTTTCATGGTTTTTTTTGTTCTAGCTATAATTTTCAAGTGCTCTCCAACAGGTGAAGACTAGGCAAGTGATTAAATATGGGATTTAAGAAAGATACCTTCTGTGGTCGGCAGAATTTCTAAAATGCCCCTCCTCCCAAAGACACCCCACCCTAATGCCTAAAACTAGGGAATATGATGATATATCACACCCTTGATTATGTTATTATATGGCACATGATATTACCATAATAATATATGATAATATTATGATATTATATGGCACAGCTGACCTTAAGAAAGGGACATGAGGGAATTCCCTGGTAGTCCAGTGGTTAGGACTCGGCACTTTCACTGCTGGGGCCCAGGTTCAATCTCCGGTCGGGACTGCCATGCCGTGTGGCCAAATAAAAAATAATAAATGTATTTAAAAATAAGAAAGAAAGGGATATCATGCAGATGGGTCCAATCTAATGACATAATCTAAAAGCAGAACACTTTCTCCAGCAGTTGTCAAAAGTGGAGGGCAGAAGAGAAAATCAGACGGATTCAAAGCACGAGGGAAATCTGACACACCCTTGCCAGCTTGATGATGAGTCGGATGGGGGGGGGTACATATGAGAAGAAGTGTGGATGGCCTTAATAAGGAGCTGAGTAAGACCTAACTGAGAGCCAGCGAGGAAATGGGAACTCAGTCCTACAATGACTCAGTCAATGGCTCGAATCAGCTTTGAAGCAAATTCTTCCTTAGTTTCCAGATAAGCATGCAGCCCTGCTGACACCTTGATTTTGGCCTTGTGAGACCCTAAGGAGACCAGTCAGCCAGCTATGGTGTCCTCGTCTTCTGACCTACAGAACTGTGAGCTCACAAATGATGCTGTTCTAAGCCCTAAATTCGTGGTCATTTGTTACACAGCAGTTGAAAACTAATAGATCCTCTCAGCACAAATAAATGTCAGTTTCCACAGAAGAAGATACTAATTTTCAAATATACGGCTAGGTAATTCTTGCTGAGCACCCCACCTCACTCTGTTAGAAGGCCTTATACAGAGATGGAGATGCCCTATGGAATCAGTGCTCATCTCATAGGGACGCATTTCCACGATCCAAATGTCCTTTATGAGACACGCATTCCTCACATTCAACCATCACTTGGGGATTTGAACAGCTATATATATGTGGGACATTACTGTTCTCAGAGGGTAAGTAAGTAACTCTCTTTCCTGGTAGAGTTCAGGCACATGGACTTCACACATTCTTTTTCCAAGCAAGACGTATTTATGTGTCAACTTATCTCTGATTCCAACGTTAACCTTAAAAGTTGCAAGGATTTGAGTAGAACAGTCCATGTAAAGGGTTCAAAGTGGAAATATCAATCATGAAGAAAAAAACAGGAGGAACAGGAGGGACAGAGCAGGCAGTGGGAACCCACCACATTCTTGGTGGTCCGGCTAAGCCTTGGAAAGCACAAGGCCGTCCTGATAAAAAGTCTCCCCTGTAACCTGTGCCCCTGAAGCCGCCACTTCTCAGGGAGTCAGGGTGCCAAGGAATGTAAACCAGTAGGAAGACCCACCCCAAAGTCCTGGCAAGTGAGAAGCAGGAACACAAGACTCTTTCAACTCAACAAGGATTTATTGAGCTGCTGCTACGTGCGGCAAAGCACTATTCTAGGCCCTGGTAGGGACACAAAGATGCATAAGGTCCAGATGAGTTTGGCTGAGAACTCAGCACCACTCCCCCTGTACCGCTCCCCACCTCCAAAAGAAGGAGTGCTGTAGATGGAAGAGGAAAAACTAACTCCTCAGGAGTCCCCAGTTCACCATTCTTTTCTAAGTGTAAAGCAAAATTGTATGATGTGATTTAAAATAAAGCTTTTTGCTTACCTTTTTTAAGGTAAATTTTTTAAGGTAAAATTTTAAAGAAAAAGAACCATGTCCTCATCTCCCCTTCTCCTTCACAAAATAACAATTATTCATACCATCTCCTATTCTAGACTTTCGCTAATCTCATGTTAAAAAGTGTTGTTGTTTTCTCATTTTAAAGTTGTACCTTCAAAGGCCATTTATAAGCACACAAAATAGACGCAACACGTAGATGTGCCATAAAAGTCCAAGTAAAGTCCAAGTCCAAACAGAAAATCTTCAGACAGGGAGCCTGGGTAGAAATTCTTGTTCTCTTTACACTGTTAGGTGCAGAATTTCACACTACATTATCAAATAATCAGTGAGCCAAAGATACCTTCAACTCATCAAGACAAAGAAAAGGCAGGCCAAACACAAAGTTAGCTTAGCAAAGGGAAACAAGGAAGGCAGGACAGATAGCAATTAAAAGGCAAGAAGATAAAAAGATAGCATCTTTGGAGAAAACTCCAAAGATCTCGAGAATCACAAGAAACATAAATGGACTAACCGTGAGAGCTTAAAGATAAAAGGTATCATATTGGTTTGGGGTTTTTTTCAACCTTTTTTTTTTTTTTTTTTGCGGTACGCGGGCCTCTCACTGTTGTGGCCCCTCCCATTGCGGAGCACAGGCTCCGGACGCGCAGGCTCAGCGGCCGTGGCTCACGGGCCCAGCCGCTCCGTGGCATGTGGGATCTTCCTGGACCGGAGCACGAACCCGCGTCCCCTGCATCGGCAGGCGGACTCTCAACCACTGCGCCACCAGGGAAGTCCCCCAAACAGATTTTTTAAATGATTTTTAAAATTCAGGCATATTTATTAATACATATAGTCAAATTCACCCTTTTTAAGGGTGCAGTTCAGTGAGTTTAAACAAATGCATACAATCGTGTTACCACCACCACAGTGAAGACATAAAACATTTCCATAGCCCCCCAAAACTTCTTGGTGCCCTTGGCAGTCAATCCCCCCCTCAATTCCCAACAACTGCTGACTGATTTCTGTCCCAATAACTGTGCCTTTTGCAGTATGTTATGTAAATGGAGTCACATAGAATGTAGCTTTTTGTGTCTGGCTTCTTGCACTTAGCATAACGCTTCTGAGAATCACCCATGTTGTTGTAGGCTGTTCCTTTTTATTGCTCAGAGCAAATAAATTTTAAGAGAGAAAACTCTAGAAAAAGAGAAGATCGTGAGATAAGGATAAAAGGTTCAATTCGCCCACAAGACGTACTTCAAATTTGTATTGTGGACAAAATAACCTTGAAATACATAACGCAGAAATTCATGGGAATTCCCTGGTGGCACAGTGGTTAAGAATCAGCCTGCCAATGCAGAGGACACAGGTTCGAGCCCTGGTCTGGGAAGACCCCACATGCCGCGAAGCAACTAAACCCGTGCGCCACAACTACTGAAGCCTGTGTGCCCAGAGCCCAACAAAAGAGAAGCCACCGCAATGAGAAGCCTGCGCACCGCAACAAAGAGTAGCCCCTGCTCACTGCAACTAGAGAAAGCCCGTGCCCAGCAATGAAGACCCAACGCAGCCGTAAATAAATACATTTATTTTTTAAAAAAGGAAAGAAATTCATGGATATAATCTGGCCCTACCTGTTACTGCTGTCACCTCCTATTTTCCCTTCACTCCCTCCACTCCAGCCAGACTGGCCTCCTTCAACTCCAAAGGCACGCTCCCAGCTCGGTTCCTTTGCAAGAGCCATTGCTCTGCCCAACATTCTTCCCTGAGATAGCCTCATGGATAACTCTCTCACCTTCTTCAAATCTTTGCTTATAGGTCACCTTCTTAATGATACCTCTCTTTTTGTTTGTTTTTTGCGGTATGTGGACCTCTCACTGCTGTGGCCTCTCCCGTTGCAGAGCACAGGCTCTGGACACACAAGCTCAGCGGCCATGGCTCACAGACCTAGCCGCTCCACGGCATGTGGGATCTTCCCGGACCGGGGCACGAACCCCTGTCCCCTGTATCGGCAGGCGGACTCTCAACCACTGCGCCACCAGGGAAGCCCTAATGATACCTCTCTTGACTGCATTATATAATTGTGCATCCTGCTATTGTGTAATACATTTATATATATATATTTTCACGTGGATCAAATTTGTTTTTTAAATAATGAAGATCAATAAAACCAGAAAAAAGAGGAACACTCTGGGATTCCACACTACTATAGATGCCAAGGCAGGCAACTTTTCCAGAAGGGACGAGTCTACAAGGTGAAACCTGCAGACAAGTCAGCTGGCCTTTTGTGGCTGTAATTTTGGCAGAATGATAGAGGCGGATGCTAGAATCAAGCGAACTAATACACAAATAGAGATAAGGATGGGAGACCCATAGAATATTAAGACTAATATCTTCACTATATTTTCAGTAAGTTATGGGTACATAACAACTTCAGGAACCCCTGTGGCATGTAGAGCGTAAAGCAATATAAATTCCGTGCTTCAGTTCTGTGACTATTTTTACCTAACGCAAAATGAAAAAGCTAAATATAGAATTGTTCCAGTGTTTGAAAGGAGTCGTTCTATTTAGGTTATGGAGCATGCCATCATAAAGACAGTCACTAAACCAAACCCCAAATCTCCACTTCCACAGACCTTGGCACTTTCAAAAGGAGCCATCCAGTGCCAACAGAATCCTAAAGGAAAAGTCTAACCTCACCTCACCAAACCACAACCACAAACACCATGGCTTCAGCAACCCTTTCCCCCACCATCCACATCTGTCCAAAGCATTTGCAGTCAGTTCTATTCCAATCTTTGATCATCCCATACCCAAACTGCTCAAGCTCCCATGACCAAAAAATTCTTTCTCTGAGATGCATACTCTTTTTATTGGTTTCTCTCTAAACTCTTTCCCTTTCAATCACAATTTTCTGGGACTGAGAAGTGCTAAAATCCAGACACAGATCTAGTTAAAATACAATAGAAATTTCACCCCATCCCCTAAATCGTGGAGACACTTATATTGGCCCCGTTGTTCACTGTCAGGAATACACTTTGATGTGCTCTAGATCTCCTAAGTTTGTTTTGCTCTGCATTCCTCCTCCTATGGATACGCTTTTAGAGGAATGACTCCATCCCAGGTCCACAGAGCCTGCTAAGCACCAATCACAACCGTCATGGGGGATGCCACCTTAAAGTGACAGCTTCATAAGCTGCTCCCCTCCTGCATTTCTTATTTCCATGAATGGCGTCTCAATCCAAGAGCCTGGGAGTCCCCTATATGCCTCCTCATCCTCCACCCTGTCTCACTAGTGAGTCACCCAGTCTTGCTCAATGATTACACCTCCTATAGGTCTTTCTCCTATTTCCTCCCTAATCTGCCACCACCCACAGCTAGTCATCCACTCCTATCTCACCAGTTCCCACAGCAGTCCTCTTATTGGTCCCTGAGTCTAGCCTCAACCTCCACTGTGTCAGACATTCCTACCTTCTTCTATTCCACATGTGTCCCTTGTCGTGTCCCCTCACTGCACGGGCTAGAAAACTCTCAGACTACCATGCCCCTAGGTTCTGGAAGTGATTTAGGTTGCACCAATGAGAAGCTCTTGCAGGAGATTTGGAAAGCAGAAGAAAGGGAGAGACCACTCTTCTGGTGGTGGTGATGGCTGTCAGTAGTTCCAGCAGTCTCCCTGCTTCACTGCCTGGACACCACTTCATGCACATGCAGTGGTTGGAGGGGCAGAAGTTTCCTGACATCTGTCTGGATTGCCACCACAGGACTATGACCTTGAAACCAAGGATGGGGAGGGCCTCATTTCTCCTCCAGCCCACCCAGTGACTTTTATAAATACCTAATTCCCCATATTAAATCCCTTTCTGCTCAAAATACCTAGAGTGGTTTCTGTTTCCGGCAATGAACCCTAACTGATACAACTTCAAATTCATCCAGCAGATACTTACCTGAATAATTTACCACAGAAATAACACAACATGCCCTTGCTCAGAACTCAGTGGTTTCCTATCTCCAAAGAATAAAATCTGAAGTCCTCAGCAAAGCATAACCCTTTGTGAACTGGTCTCACCTTCTTACCATCTCCCACAGCGGGATCAGCATTCTGTAAAGGGCCAGACAGTGAATATCTTAGGCTTTGCAGACCATATGGTCTCTGTCACACCTATTTAACTCTGCCATTGTAGCGTGAAAGTAGCCATAGATAATATGTAAATGAATGAGTATAGCTGTATTCAAATAAAATTTTATTTACAAAAAGAGGTGGTCAAGAGAATAAGAAGACAAGACATAGACTGGAAGAAAATATTTGCAAAAGACATATCTGATAAAGGACTGTTATCAGAACTCTTAAAACGCAACAATAAAGAAAGGAAAAACCTGATTTAAAAAATGGGCAAAAGACCTGAACAGACACCTCACCAAAGAAGATATACAGATGGCAAATAAGTATTTGAAAACCTGCTCTACCGCGTACATCATCAGGTAAACGCAAATGAGATACCACTACATTCCTATTAGAATGGCCAAAATCTGGAACACTGACAGCACCAAATGCTGGTGAGGATGCAGAGCAACAGGAATTCTCATTCATTGCTGGTAGGGGTGTAAAATGGTACAGCCATTTTGGAAGACAGCTTGGCAATTTCTTACACTCTTACACTCTTACCATACAACCTAGCAATTGCTCTCCTTGGTATTATCCAAAGGAGTTGAAAACACATCCACAGACAAACCTGCACAGGGATGTTTACAGCAGCTTTATTCATAACTGTTAAAACTCAGAAGCAACCAAGATTTCCTGTAGGTGAATGAACAAACCATGGTACATCCAGATAATGGAATTTTATTCAGTGCTAAAAAACAAATGAACTATCAAGCCATGAAAAGACATGGAGGAACCTCAAATGCACATTACTAAGTGAAAGGAGACAATCTGAGCTACAAACTTTATGATTCCAATTATATGACATTCTAGAAAAAGGCAAAACTATGTAGACAGTAAAAGGATCAGTAGTTGCCAGGAATTAATAGGGAGGAAGGTATGAATAGGCAAAACACAGGAGATTTTTAGAGCCCCGAAAGTATTCTGCATAATACTACAATGGTGCATGCAAGTCACTATACATTTGTCAAAACTCACAAAGTGTACAACAGCAAGAATGAACCCTAATATAAACTATGGACGCTGGGGGGTAAAGTCCCTCATTATCATTTGGGATAATGATGTGTCAATGTAGGTTCAGCGATTGTAACAAAATGTACCACTCTAGTGTGGGATGCTGATAGCAGGGGAGGCTGGGTGTAAGTGGGGCAGGGGGTATATGGGAAATCTCTGTACCTCATACTCAGTTTTGCTATGAACCTAACACTGCTCTAAACAAACAAACAAACAGGTGGCAGCCTGGATGTGACCTGCAAACAATGGTTTGCTTCAGCTATCATCCTGAATATCTATGTGTCCACGTTACCAAATGACTAATATGTCCTCGAATATGCCAAGTTCTCTTTTTCTCCATTGCATTTTCCCACGCTGCTCCCTCAGCCTGAGTGACTTCCCTTACCCCCACTTCAATGGTCTGCAAACTCCTTAAAAGTACAGCTCAAATGTGTGAGGTTTTCCCCTAAACCCCACCAGGTGGATTTAGGTAAACTTTCCACTGCCTTCACTCACCATCACTATGGGGTCCATTGCACTAAACTAGAATTCTCACCTGTGACTCTGTCTCCTACTGGGTGCCAGTCCTCGATGTCAGGGGCTGTGGCTTTTCTTTTTTTTTTTTTTTGGCTTTTCATCTTTTTATCACCACAACCTAGCTCACAGCCTGGCACTCATGTCTGTGGAACAAATATTGCCTCCAATTGCAGATACTTCGGATACTTGCCTTACTTTCTGGCACATACCACACCTCTGTGGGCTCAGAAGAGATGCCCAGTAAAGACCAATGAAATAAATGGATCTGAATAAATAAACGTATAATAGGGAATTCCCTGGCGGTCCAGTGGTTAGGACTCTGTGCTTCCACTGCCGGGGGCCTGGTCGGGGAACTAAGATCCCACAAGCCTCGCAGCATGGCCAAAAGCAAACAAAAAAAATGTACAATAATGTATAATGCATAATTTTAATTAGTGCAGATTTAATAAATAATAATTGATTAATAAATTAATAATTAATTAATGTGTAATTAATCTCCAGGATGACTTTTCGATGTCTGCCTTTGAGAACGCAGTGGGGCTCCTGTCCACAGTCTCAATCCTATTCCTTATACACCACCTGCTCAGAAGAGAGCCCTGAAAGCTCCTTGTGTGCAGGGACCGGATCTTAGCTATCAATGAACGAGTAAATGAAGTACACGTATTCCTTTTCTTACTCCTTTCTCATCCCCAGTAATCGTAGTGAGGCTAGAGCTAGATTTTAAGTAAAAGCTATTGGATGGGAGGCCTGAACTGTAAAGATGCTGGGTTCAGTGTCATGCTGACAGGGTGACATCGCCACATGACTACAGTTCCAAATCAATTAGCCTTTAGTCATCTCAGTGGAAGGACAGGTGAAAGTGGCCAACAATGACAGAGTGCCTGAAGGCTCAGTTCCTATCCACCCCTCATTACCCTATTAGTTTTGCTTCCCAGGACTCCCAGCAGTGTTCCCAGCAGTCTCAGGCCCCGTTAAGTTTATTTTTCTTTCCTTTCTGGGCTAGGCTGTCTGCAGACACAGCTGATGAGCTATTTAGAGCTCGCCAGAGACCTTGCGCCTTTCTATGCCGCCGAGATTACAGCTCTTTTACATCTCCAGAGGTCACTGATGCCAAGGCAAGGGAGTCAATAAATCGGATATGTTTTCATCAAAGCAGGATAAAAAGGGAGAGAGGAAAGGAGGCTGGATGAAAACTTATTACAGGAGGGTCTGAACTTTCACATGTAAAAGAATCGTGGGGGGGGTTGTTAAAATCTAGATTCCAACCAACACTGCCCAGTAGTGACAGTTGATGGAGGACAGAGGCCTGCAGCCCTTCACACCAAACACATGCACACACTCACGCACATTCACATATACTCTTACAATAAATATGTACATAATACATAATAAAGAAAAATTAATTATTTAAGCCCCTATGTCTAGATTCTTAACCAAGATCCCTTTCACAGTTTTCAGACCTATTAATGAAAAACTTTAGGAACCTAAAAGCAAGTTCAATGCATTCTTCCATTTGTTGGTACCGTTGCCCTGTGTGACGATGGAAAATCTACGGGGATTCTGGATGGAGGAGCTAGTTACTCAAGTCAGAAGAAATCTTAAGGCTATGCTTGGAGCAGCAGCAGTGCTCACGGGCAGTCCTATGGTTTCACCCATTAGGTGACATCACCTTAACTCCCTGGTTTCATGTAATAGCTGAGGAGTGGGGAAAAAAATCACAGGTGATGAAGAATCAGCAAACCACAGAGGGACTCCAACGCCCTGGCTTTTCTAACCTAGCGGTAGCTCTGAAGAAAGCTGCCGGTACCAGAGTGGATCCCCTTGCTGGGTTCTTTCCCCCTCCACGTCCACCACAGCACTAGCTCTTCTAGTTCACTAGTTAGCACCCTCACGTGTTAGCCCCTAAGACACTGTACTGAACCTTTGGACAGTGGACAAGTCTCTCTGCAAACCCACGCCCCCCCTCGCCTCGGTCTCTCCCTCTCCACGTGCTCATCTCTCCTCTTTCTGAGCTTCCCGTGACACTCGCCATTTCATATACATCGTGTACACCATGAAGACTGTGCGCTCACTGTGGAGAGCAGACACCATGTTTCTGGCAGGCCTCGTGCAAGGCGAGGTGTGCACGACACCGCGCACACATGAGAACTGCAAAGCCTGAATTGACTTAGGCACGGTTCCCAAGCTGGCCCTCATTCCAGCGAAATAAAATAAACACTGGGGGATTATTAAAGGGTGTGGTAGGCCCTCCCTGTGCCAACTAGCACACACTCTCCCAGGGGACTCCATAACACACTGGAATAAGGAACGCTGGCTGAGGACGCAGGGCAGGACGGCACACTCACAGACAGAGCCCTGGGTACACCACGTAATGGCCCCTGCTCCAAACACCAAAGGGCCTCCTGGGCCCCCAACATTACTGCTGTTCTGACACATGATCTGGCAGTGACCAGCTTTCATCTGGAACCCTTTCCCAAGGCCCAAACTAAATTCTCCCACCTGAGATTTCTAAGTAACAGGAGCACAGCCAACAAGGCCAACGTGAAGCATCGCCTTAGAATCCCTGGCTCCACTGCTATAAAGATAAACTGGGCAGAAGAGAAATGAGTGGTCATTATCGAGCCTGGAGAATCCCTAAGTTCTGAAATCTGTCTACCTCGATGGCACACAACAATTTCTCCAACCTAACACCATCACTATACAGTTTACCTAGGTTGGTGGATGACAGTTTTTGTATTATGAAGAATACAGTGTAAACCAAAGAATATATTAAGTATATAGTCAATTGAAAAAAGAATAATAAAATGAACCCCCAGGGCCAAGAAATAGCATCCCCCATACCCAGAAGCTTTCACTGTGCTTTTTCCTCATTAAGCCCACCAGTGACAACCATCTTCCTGAATTCAGGGTTAATTCGCATTCCCTTCCAATTTTTATAGTTTTACCACCTATGAAGGTATCCATAAAAAATACATGGTTTCAGTTTACATTTTTGAACTTCACATAAATGACATCATACTATATATTTTTTCTGTGATCTGCTGCTCTTGTTCAACATTATGTTTCTGATATTCTACCACAGTGATGCAACTATCTTTCCTCCATTTTTGTTATGGGACGCCATTTCATTGTAGGACTAAACAACGATGTACAATATTAACTCTTTCTTTACTCAGCCAGACCCACCGACTGGATACTAACATGGTCTGTCTGCTAATAAATTTATGCCATCGGTGGCGATCCTGTGCTGGCTTCCATGTGGCAGCTCAGATGGCAAAACAACTAGAGATGTTTCACCTGATGATCCCTAAATAGTGAGAAAGATCCCAGTAAGAGACGGAGCTTTGAGGCCTTGTTTAGCAAGCACGTGGTAGCTTTGCTGGATGAGCTTGGGTAGATGAACCTTTAAGATAAAACTCTTACACGGTTCCGGTTCTATGGCTGTATAAAGCAGGGGAAGGAGAGGAAAAGGCTGCTTTCACATTGTAATCTTCACCTTCACGGGCACATCAGAGCACCTTTGATCATGGAGAACAGCACCCAAGTCCAAGAAAAACCAACCATTCAGACGGCGAAAGCTAAATATTTAGTCTGGGAGGCGGCAAGCAGAAGCCCGTCATTCTCTCTGCCACAGGAAACCAAGGACAGCGGAGGACTCTCCCTGAATCCTGAACGTTAGATTCACCACCCTCCTAACTACAGTCTCCTGGACAGGAATGCTTCAGTAATGCCGTGCTTCCCAGGTTTGGGTGTGGGAATGTGGGGCGCAAAAGACCGTCTCCAGATGCAATTCCTGGCCACCTTCACTGAGCGCTCCCAGTGTGCAAGGCTCTCAGACTGACAGAACTCATCTCAGTTAATTCCTACAGTGACCCTGTGAGGCAGGCGATGTCCCCATTTCATGCCTGAAAAAACTGAGAGGCTGAGCATTTCAGTGACTTGTCCAATATTGTATAGCAAGTAAATGACAGGCCAGGATTCAATCTACATCTGATTCCAGAGCCTCACACTCATCCAGCAGACTACTCTGCTACCCCGTGTGCACGGTGACCTTCGTAACTGCGGCAGCAGTGGGGAAAGGGGGGTCTTAAGGATGCAGAAGAGACTGCCTTTGGGCCATACATCCAAAAGTGTTTGCTGCTGAATGGCAGCAGGTTCCATGCGAACACACAATAAATACTTAGATGGAAGAGGCCTGTGAAAATTCAGAGGCCAGGCATGGAAAATGCTGCAGTAGCTGGGCAGGCGGAGGAGGACTCCCACACGGCTTCAGCTACCTAGAAGGCAATTTGCCCACTAACAATTAACTAGCATTGAACGTCCGCCATGTGTTATGGGCAAAAATGCGTCCGATTTTCTGCTGAAGTCTGCCTGCTGTTGTAACACTCAAGAATCCTCAACACATCAGCAAAGAAGCGCTATCCAGACACGTAAATTTCAAGACCTATCAACTAGAGAACTTCAGAGAGCAACAAATAGGTCAAGAACTTAAGTCCAAACGTTAAGAGCTGAACACTGCCCTCCAGCCCCAAATTAAGTGACATCAGTTGTGTTTGACACCAATTTTCCAAGTCAGCTAAAAGACTAAGATGGTAGTTACTAGCACCAGAGCTAAGGAGGCATCATTCTCAGAGTGAATGTCTGAGGTGTTCCTCTCCACCAGCTACTCACCATTGAAGAGATTTTCTTTTCTCTAACTCTGGGCGCCAATCATGCCTTTGTTGATATAAGATTTGCCAGTTATATCGTTGGTCCTTACCCTGTGAGAGTCGACTACTTATCTCAACCTTCAAATCACTCTTCTCTGTGACTCGCTAGATGACTAGTCTTCATGGTATGAGGTAGTTAAGACCTTTGCAGAGGCTTGGAGAAAAGATGACAGGCAAATAGCACCTCTGCTTCTAATGATGCTATAGACAAAAGATCCAAACATCCAACCCCCTCTTGTTCCTGACGCCTGCCAAGCATCAAGACCTCACAAACCCTCAAAACAACCAAATCCAGAGAGGCTGAAGGCTGTCCTCAGAGGGATCTTTCCAGATGTTGTGGGTATTGGCTAAAATATGCTTTGTTTCTTAAAGCATTATTCCCCCACCGCCCGGGATTTGTTTGGGAGGATTTTTACCAGTTATTCGCCTACTCTCTGCAGATACAAACTACATTCCATATGATTCTTTTCCTTAAAATTTCCTTAAAATGTCTGGGGATTTTGTACATTGTAATAAACAATAAAACAGGTTCCCGGGACTTCCCTGGTGGTGCATTGATTAAGAATCTGCCTGCCAATGCAGGGGACATGGGTTCGAGCCCTGGTCCGGGAAGATCCCACGTGCCGCGGAGCAACTAAGCCCGTGTGCCACAACTACTGAGCCTGCGCTCTAGAGCCCGCGAGCCACAACTACTGAGTCCGTGTGCCACAACTACTGAAGCCCGTGCACCTAGAGCCCATGCTCGGCAACAAGAGAAGCCACCGCAATGAGAAGCCTGCGCACCTCAACGAAGAGTAGCCCCCGCTCGCCACAACTGGAGAAAGCCCATGCACACAGCAACGAAGACCCAACGCAGCCAAAAATAAATAAATAAATAAATAAATTTATTTATTTAAAAAAGCAGGTTCCCAACCTCCTCCCCATCTCTCAAATACACTTAAAATTATTCCTCTGCCTGGGAATTCAGTGACCGTGGAGAGGAGTTTGCACCATTAACACAGGTATAAGATGGGAATGTCGGTAAATAAAATTAAGTCATTTGGGATGTATATAACAAGTATAATACAGGTCAGACTCTGTGTGCAGGAGGTCTTAACCAACACTCCAAAGGGAATCATGGATCACCCCCCGCAAATAGAAATGTACAGACAGAAAATTTCACATACAAGGAACCACTGCTCTGAGTGTTCCTATGTGCATCCTGGAAGGATAACTGTGGCTACTGTACCTGATGCATAAAAAGCAGTCAAGCTCTGTTCAACAGTTCCTCTCGGCCAAATAACCCACTGAGTCAGTCCCAAGCTTTGTCAAGGCACCCCTGACCCTTCCGAGAATCCTGAGTTTTGTATTCCTCTCTGGGCCATCTTAACATACTTATAAGTCAGTTATAAGCTCTCCGGAAATTTCCAACAGTTTCTAACAAAAATTGTTCCTCGCCGCTTCCCAACATGTTTTCAAGAGCTCTAAGCAACTTCCAGGCTCCTCCTCATTCACAAGGAGGGAGGTGTCTTACCGGGATCTCCCACCAAAGCAGTTTGTGCTGGGGGGCTGGTGCCGGTTCTCTGGAGTGACAGCCGTCCCGCTGGATTCTCTCGAAGGCGGCTGTGAACCTGGAAAAGGGAACAATCACACAAAAAAAAGACAGAAACGTTGAGAAGCTCACACCTCTGTTTGAGATGTGGGTACAGGAACAGCGGTAAGTGCATGTTTTAAAGTTACCCACCCCAGGGGGACACCAACGGTCCAGCAAGCTGCAGCCTCCAGCATGACAAGGACAGGGACGGCTGGGTGAGGTCTGATCAGGGCTGCGGAACAGAGGGGCTCAAACCTGGGAAACAGCTCTTCCCAAGACCTTCAAGAATGTCTAAGGCACTTACAAGCGTGTTGCCTTATACGTTAAATGAACCACACCCCGTGAGACAGAGGATAGATGCTGGCCATGCAAAGTGGAAGCAAGAAATTGGGCATCTCTCCACATCGCAGCAACCAGAGAGCTTTTAAAAAGCCAAATCAGATTCTATCTAAATCAAATCATGATACTCTCCTGATTAAAAACCCCTCAACAGCTTTCTACTTCTTAGGTTGAGGTTCACAATCCTTACCAAGGTCTTCGAGGCTGTGTGACCTGACTGACCTCACCTCCCAGCACCTCCTTCTCGCTCCCCACGATCCAGCTGCCCTGGCTGACTCTGTACCCGCTGCAGGCCACGTTCGCTCCCACCTCAGAGCCTCTGCATGTGAGACCCCTCCACCTCTTACTCAGCCGCCCCTACACCCCACACCCCCTGCCTTGGCCTGTCCAAACTCCTTATACTCCAGCAGGACTCAGTTTCCTCAGGGAAACCTTCCCTGGCCCCCCAATTTAGATGAGATTCCCCCTCAAGTAAAGGAATCTCATACCACCCAGTACTCTTCCTTCATAGATTTGTTCACAGTTACAGTTATATAATTATTTCTGTGTTTACTCATTTGATATCTAACATCCCCTGCCCCTGCCAAGTAGATCACAAGCTCTAGGGAGTAGAGACCGTGTGAATTTTGCCCCTGACGTCTGGCTAGCACCCGGTCCAAGAGCTAGTACACACCAGGTGCTCAACTGTGGATGTATGTGCTGAATGAGTGAATGATGCAGGTTTTTCTAGATGCACCAAAAGTACCCCAAGCACCATGGAGGTCAGTTGAGGGAGGATTCTCAGACGTCAAGGCCCATCCAATCACTGAGATTCCGAAACTCAAATGCCCTTCAGATAGAATTCAAACCCCACCCCTTGAAGCTACAGAAAGCCTGCTTGGGGCCTGGAAGGTGCCGTAGTTACATCACGCTTAACAAGAAAAATTATGGAGAAAGCCAACCGGTTTTGGACCTCAGACTTCATGAAGTAATTTCCTGCTAGATCCAAAAGTGACTAATTTCAAACTAGATGAAAAGAAACAAACCGCCAACATTCAGGACAGAGCAAGAGACACTCCAATTTCCCTGCTTCTTGCCTGTATTCAGCTAGTGTGAATCTCTGAGACACACAGTTCCCCTTTTCCAACCAAGGCCATCTCATAAAAGACACTCTCAAGCTCTCCAGGAAGTTTAACTGGATTGGGAAGAAGAAAAATGGGCCCAAGTAACATTTAATAAAGATGTTTTATTTTACAAAGTCCATGTGGGATGAAAACATGTTTTTCTCTGCTCTAGAACCAAAACAACAACACGCTTACAAAGGCTTGGTATTTATTTTGGTCCTTTAACAGAAAACAGTCCTTGAAAAATCATGTCCTGATTGTGATCCATGATGCTAAGAAGTGTCAGGGGGCTTCCCCAGTGGCGCAGTGGTTGAGAGTCTGCCTGCCAGTGCAGGGGACGTGGGTTCGAGCCCTGGTCTGGGAGGATCCCACATGCCACAGAGCGGCTGGGCCCGTGAGCCACAACTACTGAGCCTGCGCGTCTGGAGCCTGTGCTCCGCAACAAGAGAGGCCGCAATAGTGAGAGGCTCGCGCACCGCGATGAAGAGTGGCCCCCACTTGCCGCAACTAGAGAAAGCCCTTGCACATAAACGAAGACCCAATACAGCCATAAATAAATAAATAAAATTAAAAAAAACAAAAACAAAAACTGAGGCTCAAAGCAGTTAAGGGACTTGCCCAGGACCCCTAAGCCTCAGTTAAAAAAAAAAAAAGAAGCGTCAGGGCTGGCTGTGCAGTACCCAAACCCAGGTACCTGGTAGAGAACCAAGATCTGGGCACCTCCTCTGCCCCGCCCTGCCCCGCCCTGCCCCATCCCGGCACAGCCCTGGGGAGCAGGGCGGCACTCACCATCCGTCACGGCGCTGCCATTAGGCACGCTTCCCAGATCAACAGCCGGCCCGTCCAGGAAAATTGTCAGCTCACCACCCGAGACAACACCGCCTTTGTTCTCTGTCTGCAGGTTCAGGGTCAGCTGTGTGTTCTCCACTGTTGGACACAAAAAGCAACATGGATGGACAAAAGCAAATGCACACTGAGTTCAGATTCTGTAAGTTATAAGCTCCCACTTCACTGACTCTGGCTTTCCTGCCAACTTTCTTCTACATCTTCAAACTTGTCTCGTGGCACAGAAAAAGGAACGGGAAGGAATATGCCTAACTATCACCACGGTATCAGGCTGGTGGGGAAGGCTGTGCTCATTTTTTTCTGAACATTTTATATAGTTAGGTTCACTAGGTAATTTCTACTTTATTTATTTGTTTGCTTATACCTGCAGGACCGTAAGAAAAGAGTAAGAGATACTGACAGCATACAGAGGAAGAAAGCAGTTACAAATAGCGTCCCCCCACCCACAGGAAGAGGGGTGGCAAAAAGAATCAAAACAGGTCAGGAGACCCTAAAGAAACGTTATCAGGAGTCATCTCTAGATAAAGGATTTCAGGGACTTATTATTTGGGCTAAAAAGTGTTTTTTAATTTTCAATCCGGAAAATGTTTCACTTTGAAATAAGGCGGAAAGAAGTTTAAAACAACAAAAGTTCAGTACAAGCAAGTCAGCCCCGTCGTTACACGGTCCTGGGTAAGTCCCACAGGGAGAGACTAGTCAACACCTGGCTCCATCAGTGAGGTAAGAAGGCAGCTCAGAGCCACCCAGCCCCTGGAACACTATGAAAATTCAGCCCTGTGGGCGAACAAGAAACAGAACTAACTGGCACGAGGCAGAAGCACCAAACCCTAGGCAGGCTGGAAACTGCTGCACACACACCCCTGACCCCACCCACCAAGCCTGGCCGCACCGAATGGCCTCCATCCAGTTACTGCTGAGGACCCAGAGCCTCCAGTTCAGAGCCGTTCAATAATTACCAAGAAAGAGCAGCGTTTATGAGGATTTCCAAAGAGTATGCAGCCCTTCCATGCCACCCCACATCTTACAAAGCCAGACCAGGAAAGTGCCACATATTCCAACCTCCTTCCCCACCCACAGTATCCATCAAACCGCCGCTTCATTTTCTCTCTTTGTTGCTACTGTATTATTATAAGCTGGTTTTCTAGAACAAGGCAGGGCATGTATAAATAACTACCTCCATGAGCATTTCCTAGAGACAACCTCCCCTCACCAAAAAAGTCTACCCTGCATCTCTCCAAGAAACAGACACAGCCCTTTAAGAACCTAGCAAAAAAAAAAAAAACCAGTCTCGATCAATTCAAGGATCTACTATAATAAGGTAGAAACCAGTTTTCCCTCATGTTTTCAAGCTCTTGAAGCACCTCTCCCTCCCCTTAACCTTTCTTCCCTGTGATGGAGCTCTCCAAATCCTTTTGAGTCTGTTTTCAGTCAGTTTTACTAAGGGGCTTGGTGAGTTCCAAATATTTCTATAAAAGAACACTTGCAACCTGAAAACTAGCTCCTTCAAAAGTCCAAGAGAGGGAAAGAACTGAGGCCTTTCAACCAGCACCACATGCCCGCCGTGCAGATGAGCCACCTTGGAGATGGATCCTCCAGCCCTGGTCTAGCTCTCAGATGACTGCGGCCCAGCCAATGTATCGAGTGCAACCTCGTGGAAGATCCCAGGCCAGACTGCCCAGCTAAGCCGCTCCCAAAACCTGACTCACCGAAACTATGAGGTAATAAATGTTTGTTTATTTATTTTTCTAAAGTCAAGGAGCACCTCCCCACTCTATCATACTGAGATCCAGGGTATAAGTCCCTAGCAGGCAGCAAAGCACAGAGGTCGAGGGCGGGTACCAGTCAGACAGACTGCATTCAAATCTCAGTTCTATCTAGTACTATGCGGTACTACACAAATTACTTAACTTGAGCACTGGTCTCTCTACCTTGCAAAACAGGAGCAGTAAGAACACATTGTTCATGTAACACATGTAATGAATTAAACAGCACCTGGTAAATTCCCAATAAACTGTCATTTTTATTATCTCCCTGTTGACTCTCCTGTTTTTAGGCTGAAAAGTCCTGATTTCTCTCAATCTAATTTTTTCATTGTATACTTGCTCTTCTCCTGACCTTTCCAAGCCTTTTTCAGCTTTCGACAACAAACTCCAAGGTCAGCAAAAATCTTCCAAGATCAACCACATACCTATCACAAGGACGTATGGTCCTCTCATCTTGTATCTAGGACACTTCCTAAAGATGTCCGGTACACCACTCTCAGGAACATGCCAGGATGAGAATTCTAGAAGGGCTCCTTAATTCCCTTCTTGATATCTCAAAGGCCATCACTTTACAAATGGAGTGTGGGTACCTTTCCCCTCCTTTCTGGAAGAATGATAATGTTCAACAGGAAGCTGGAAGAGCCCAAGGCCTCTTGCTGCTAATTTCAACCTCCTAACAGCCACCCTGCCATGGTCCTCTGACAAAGCCAGGGGCAGAGCCCACATTTTCCTCTCCACAGTCTCAACTCAAAGCTCCAACTCAGCTCTTCTGTCTGGTTTACCTGCTCATCATGTCCAGCAGAGTCATTATATACATATAGGCTTGGAAGTTACCTTGCAACTCTTAGAGACACATCTGACCTTCAAAAAGAGCCAGTGACAGGGGAGATTTTTTTTTTCTTTAAACTAAGCTTTTGAGAACAAAACGCTCTACTGTTCTATTTACTTAAAAGAGAAACAGTTCAGAGAGACCTCTAAGCATCACTTCGATCATAACCAAGTGATCGAAGTGAGCATCACTCAGAGCAAGACAACTCAACACCCACATGCTTCCTGACATGATACAGGATGAAGTACACAACATCACTTTTTTTTTTTTTTTTTTTGCGGTACGTGGGCCTCTCACTGCTATGGCCTCTCCCATTGCGGAGCACAGGCTCCAGATGCGCAGGCTCAGCGGCCATGGCTCACGGGCCCAGCCGCTCCGCGGCATGTGGGATCCTCCTGGACCGGGGCACGAACCCGTGTCCCCTGCATCGGCAGGCGGGCTCTCAACCACTGTGCCACCAGGGAAACCCACAACATCACTTTTAAAGTCTTCTTTCAAAAGCATTTAACCTGAATCCAATCAAGCCTCGAAACCTCTTTCCCAGCTTACATGAAATGAGGGGATAGAGGAATAAATTCAGTGATACCACGAGGAAGCAATCAGACCAGCCCAGAATATGGGACATCCATACGGTAACCATCCCAGACTCCTCGAAAAGTCAATGTCATTAAATAAATTTAAAAGGGGAGCGGGGGCAGGCAGGAAGAAGACTCTTTTAGATTTAAAGGAACGTAAGTACCAAATGCCTTGCATAAATTTTGACAAAACCTTGGTTTGAAAAATACATTCTTGGGACGATTGGAGAAATTTGCATCCAGACTGGATATTGAATGGTGTCTGAAATTACTGTTGATTTTCTTAGGTTCACTAATGGTACTGTGGCTGTATTTAGGAATGGTCTCATTCTCGGGAGATCCAAGAGTATATTATGATGATGTCTGCACTTATTCTCAAACTGTTTTGTAGGAAAATAGGCTGAAGTTTTCAGGAGTGACGTGTCACGATGTCTGCAGTTTACCTTCAAATGGTTCAGGGAAAAAAACACACACACACCCACAGGCTCACACATACAGGTAAAACAAATGCAGCAAAATCTTAAGAAGTGTTGGTTCCCGGTGAAGGGCATTTGGGCATTCATTGTGTTATTCTTTCAACTCTTTTGTATGTTGGAAAATTGCATGATAAAACATTGGGAAAGGGTTGTGTTTTTTTTTTAATTGGCACAGCTATTAAAGAATTAAACCTCTGACAATAGAACATTGTTATTCTCTTAAAAAACAAAAAGAACACACCTGAGCCAGGGGAGCACTACAATGCATAATGGGACTAAAGAAACCATTAGCTAATTGAGTGACAGACTTGAGCATACAGGGGAGGCTGAAAGGAGTAAGTGTGGCTGGAAAACATATACTGGAATCTGAGCTATAAATAGCAGCATTAGCCACCTCTCCTCTGGGGCCCTCGGGTTTCACTGCGGCAACGCCATCAACTCTACAAAGGGCCTTTCTCTTGCACCAGGTCTTCCCCCACCTTTTCAGGCACTGCTCAAAAATCAAGAAACTGATGAAAACCTGGGTGTAGCAAGTCAAGTTCCAGAACTAGAACCAGATTGAGCGTAGGAGGCTCACCAGCCACCGTCCACCTCATCCGGCCCTGCTCCATCTGTAATCATGCAGTCCACACGTGTGCAGCGAGCACAAACTCTTCTGGTCAGTGAGATTCAACAGGCACAGAACAGACAAAAAGCTGTGCCCCGGGGGGTTTATATTCTGGTTGGGGCAAACAGACACTAGGAAATGTTTTTTGTTTTTAAAGTAAATTGCACAATCTGTTAGTGGCAAATGCAGTAGAAAAAAAAATGAAAGGAGGGGAACGGATGAAGAGTGCTAGAGGTGGAGGAGGGTCTGGGGTGGTGAGAAAGTCTCGCCAGGAAAGTGACAATGGAGCAAAAACTTCAAGAAGGATGAGGCAGGGGAGCCACGTAAGTATCTGGAGGAAGGATATTCTAGGCAGAGAGAGAATAAGACACAGAAGCCCCAGATGGGGGCACGCCTGGCAGATCTGAGGAATGGCAGGGAGGTCAGTGTGGCTGGAGTGGATGGGGAAAGAGAGGAGCAGGAGAGGAGGGTGGTAGGAAACCGGAAGCTCACAAGGAAGGCCTCGGAGCGCTGGCATGGTCGCTGGCATTTACTCAGCGGGAGATTGGGAGCCACTGGAGGCTCGTGAGCAAGGAAGGGACGTGACTTCTGTTGCAGCGCAGTCACTCCAGCTGCAGGAGGAGCAAGAGATGAAGCAGACAAGACCGGGGAGGAAGTCACTGCAATACTCCAGGCGGGAGTAGCTGGTAGCTTGGGCCAGGCGATGGCAGTGTCTTCTGGGAGCAGGGTAGCAGAAGGGAGACTCGCCCTTTCCCCCCTTTCCAGCACATGTTAGGAAAGCCCCATGGCTCCCCACTGAGCACACTGGTCAGTCCCCACAGGCCCATCAGGCCCTTGGAATCAAAGCTTTGGGCAAATCATAGGCAGGGGCTGCAAAAAGCACAAACGTAGAGCATGGCTGGGGGAAGTCAGATTCAAGTACGACCAAGTGGAACATATACAATGAAAATATTCCGATGGTAAGAGACTTTAGTTCCTCCGAAAAAGCCAAAGTCATGAGCTCACGCTAACTTCAGCAAATGTCCTTCTTCTCTTCTAAGTACCCACTGGTTACCAATACCTTGTAACGCTACTTTATGGAGGTCAACATACAGCGGTAGGGCTGGAGATTAGAAGCTAGGGGAAAAGAATTAGGAAAATCCTCAAGGACTGTGCCAGGAGATCCCTTTAAAAGCTGGCACACCAGAAGAGACAAGAAGACATAGCGTGCTTCCTGGTAGAAACACACACCACCTCATTAAAAAGAAAAAAATAAGAACCTGGATCAGATCAAGTCTCTAGATCTAGATCTCAACAGGTATGAGACTAAAAGAAACACAGAGGGACAGAGGAACATGTTAAAACACATTTCAGGGACACAAACAGCAAAACCCAATATGTGGGAAACTACAGGACAAACTGTCCAGTTTCTTCAACAATGAACTGTAAGGGATAAAAAGAGGAAGGAGAACATATTGGTTAAAAGAGAAAGAAGAAATTCCCTGGCAGTCCAGTGGTTAGGACTCCGAGCTTTCACCACCAAGGGCCCGGGTTCCATCCCTGGTTGCGGGGCGAGGGAGAGGGACTTAAGAGACTTATCAATCCTGTTTGGATCCTGATTCAAACAAACCAATGGTGGGGGGGAAATAATGTTGAAGACAGCTGGGGAAACGTTAAAAACTCTCTGAATATTTGATGAGATTAAATAATTACCATTAAGCTTCTCAGGTATGAAGCTGGTATCATGGTTATGGTTTTTAAGAGCCCTTATCTTTAAGAGATCCATACTGAAATATTTGTAAATGAAACATGTCTGAGATTTATGTGAAAATAACCCCGTGGAGGGTGGGGTGGGAATGGCCACCTGTAGCCCGCTGTGGATCTGAGTGATGGGCACATAGGGGTTCATGGACTATTCTTTCTACTTTTGTGTATTTTGACATTTTCCATAATAGCTTTTCTTTTTCAAGCCAGCATACCTAAAGAACAAACAGTGACTGTAAACTAAAAAACTTACACAAATTCAATGTTACATACACATTTTGAAATATGAAAAGGTAGAAAATATACAATCAAGCTGCTTAGGGAGTAGCTCTGATGGTTATTTTCCCTTACTTCAAAGCCTCAGATTTGCAAATAGCTTCAGGTTAATAATTTCCTATTGGGAAGAGTTGTTACGTGCAACAAGGATGAGTAATATTTTTCTAAGACTTACTTTTTCCCTTTCCTGACATGGACTTTTTAATATGCTGTTTGCATATGGTACCAATAAGTATAGATAAATAGGGCATGGAAGTTGCCTTCCTCATTCCGACAGAAGAAAAAAACTACATAAACCAGAACTGCCAAACTGTGCCCCTATAGTGCAATTCAGTTAAGTCCAGAAGCCCTGCCTGGGCAGTTTCACTGCGGTGTATGAAGGAACTTTCTGCTTTAGAATCTTCTATCATCGCTGTCCTTCCCTGCTCTCACACCACCAAAATGTATGTGCATGTATATGCTTATATCGTTTAAGAGAAAAAATATTTTCTTCCTAACTCAGAATACAAATGTAAGGATTTACCCGGAAATTTGAGAAAAACAAAACAGGACACAAAGTAGGATATTTTTAAGGGAGACCAAGTACTCTCCGGCCAAGAGTCTCAGAAGCCCGAGGAAGATGTGATTGATTTGGCCTTAACAGAGCTGTTCAGTGGAACAAACAAACCTCCTTCTTCCGGCCTCCTTCTGCCCTCAATCCCATAGGCCCATCAAAAGAAAGTGAAAATAAACAGGGCATTCATTAACAGGTCAGTGTTCATTCTACACGTAGCTGTGAAACACTGGTGCACAGAGGAACGGAACTGGAGGAAATTCCAGAAGGGCAGAGAGTAAACAGTCTCCTTTCCCTTCCCTGGCTCCCCGTTAACTCAGACACACACAGACTGGAGGCTACCCCAGGTTTAAAGAGAACACTGTTTCACATTCCCTTCGCAGTAAAGAAAGCCAGAGGCTTCCAGGATTTACTGCTACGATGTGTCTTTGGCTTCCAACCTTAGCCAGAGCCTAACAAGAGAAAGCCTCTTCTACCAAGCTAGTGGCACGCTGTAGACACTGGAATTCTTGTTAGGGTACCAAGGTTGACTCTGCTTCACCCACCTTCCCTCGGCCCCCATCACTCAAGCCTTGGCAGAGACTTCCCAGAACACATGGTGTAAGGAAGCGTCTACCTTGGCCTTGAAGCTTCTTCTGTTCGCTGCTGCTGGGAACGTATCCTTAATTATCTCCAAATTAAAGTCTTGGCTGGGGCTTCCCTGGTGGTGCAGTGGTTAAGAATCTGCCTGCCAATGCAGGGGACACAGGTTCAACCTCTGGTCCGGGAAGACCCCACATGCCGCAGAGCAACTAAGCCCATGCGCCACAACTACCGAGTCTGCGCTCTAGAGCCTGCGTGCCACAACTACTGAGCCCAGGCGCCACAACTACTGAAGCCCGTGCACCTAGAGCCCGTGCTCCACAACAAGAGAAGCCACCGCAATGAGAAGCCGCACACCACAACGAAGAGTAGCCCCCGCTCACCACAACTAGAGAAAGCCCACACGCACCAACAAAGACCCAACGCAGCCAAAAATAAAAGTTTAAAGTCTTGGTTGACTGACGGTTGCATAAACTCCTCTAAAAATGAAAAGAGCTTCATTTTACAAAGCCGGTTTTTAAACTTTTATTTTTCTCCTTTTTTTCTTGTGCATTCATTCAAGAAGCATTTTCTGGGCATCCTGACACTGTGCTAGAAGCTGGGTTATAATGAAGAAGGTAAATGGACATAGTCTCTGCTTTTAGGAACTTCACAAGTCAGTGGGAGAA
Organism: Tursiops truncatus; assembly: GCF_011762595.2. NCBI lineage: Eukaryota > Metazoa > Chordata > Mammalia > Artiodactyla > Delphinidae > Tursiops > Tursiops truncatus. Next base: position 16,990,430 of record NC_047052.1, read on the forward strand.
ACAGAAGTAACTAAATAATGTCACAAAGAAATGTAAAGTTGCAACTGTGAAACAGATTTCATGCAAGAGACCTTATGGTCCCATCAGTGCTGGATATTTGGCCTGGTCAGGGCATCAGGAAAAGTTTCCTGAGGAACTGACAGCTCAACTGTGATCTGAAGTTTCAGGCAAAGAGCTAGCACGTTGCGGGGTGAAGCAGGTTGGGGAAGAAGACCAGTCAGAGAGGCAGGAGCAAAGTCAGAAAGGAGCCCTGAGAAGGCAGGAAAGGGTGGGCTCCAAAGCATGGATGGAGAATCTGTCCTTCACATGGGAGGAAGAGGGACGGCTCGCCTCCAACCACAAGAATGATGGAGGAGAGATTAGGCACATGCATCCTCGTTTCGGTACATGACAGATTCGTCAGTCATGATCGTCCTTATTTCTCTTGATTCAGGGTCACAGTGTTCTACAGTCCAAACCCCTGAAGCTACACATGCTTTTCTTTACTTACAAAAAAATAAAAAACAAAAAAAATGGGGCTCCCCTGGTGGCGCAGTGGTTGAGAGTCCGCCTGCCGATGCAGGGGACGCGGGTTCGTGCCCTGGTCTGGGAAGATCCCACATGCCGCGGAGCGGCTGGGCCCGTGAGCCATGGCCGCTGAGCCTGCGCGTCCGGAGCCTGTGCTCCGTAACGGGAGAGGCCACAACATTGAAAGGCCCGCGTACCGCAAAAAAAAAAAAAAAATGCACTGACACAGACACTTCAGAACTGGCTATTCATCTGAGTCATCTATCTAATAAGGTACATTATAGACAAAGAGTCCCTCTTGAATCAACTGAGGGTCCCCTTCACGTAGGAAACAAAAAAAAAGCCTCATCTGTCTTGGTGAATCTCACTGTTTGTAAAGCTATAGCCTATTTTTAAAGTGATTTAGAGGAAATAAATACAGATCTGGGAAAGTTGCATTTTTAGGATAAACTGTCAGTTCACGTTAATTACTGTGGCCTTGTCATTGGAGCTCCTCTATCCCAAGGCGGGGGTGGTCCTCATCACCCATTAATTCGGAGGATTCCTAGACTAGTCCCATCTGAGCAGCTCATCCATTATCTGAGCAGCTCATCCATTCTCTGCGCCCTCAGGGAACCTCAGTGACTATACCACCTCTCCCCGTTGCACAGAATTGAGGACGTGTCTGTAAACACAGCAGAGAAAGGGTTTCAATGAACAAACCTCCTTTTCAACGGTCTCGGAATAGTGAAATGCAGGAGCCCAGCTAGAAGAGCGCTTTCATGGTTAAGGTTCTGCTTTTAAACAAATCAGCAAAGTGGAGGAATTGGATGAAGGTAGCCAAAAAGTACAAACTTCCAGTTGTAAAATAAATAAGGACCAAGGATGTGATGGACAGCGTGGTGACTACAGTTAACATTGCTGTATGATCTATTGGAAAGATGCAAAGACAGGAAATCCTAAAAGTTCTCATCACAAGGAAAAAAACCACTTTTTTCCTTTATTCTTTTTGTATCTACCTGAGATGATGGTTAACTAAACTTATTGTGGTAATCACTTCACAATAAAAAAAAATTCCCCCTTTTAGAAAATGGCTTTTGAAAAATTACAAATCTCAAATGAGTGAAATATTATGCCACAATTAAGATTTGGATGGGCCTTCCCTGGTGGCGCAGTGGTTGAGAATCTGCCTGCTAATGCAGGGGACACGGGTTCGAGCCCTGGTCTGGGAGGATCCCACATGCCGCGGAGCAACTAGGCCCGTGAGCCACAACTACTGAGCCTGCGTGTGTGGAGCCTGTGCTCCGCAACAAGAGAAGCCGCCATAGTGGGAGGCCCGCGCACCGCGATGAAGAGTGGCCCCCGCTTGCCACAACTAGAGAAAGCCCTCGCACAGAAATGAAGACCCAACACAGCAAAAATAAATAAATTAATAAACTCCTACCCCCAACATCTTAAAAAAAAAAAAAAGATTTGGATTAATGATTATGAAGAGTGAACAACATGGAAAATCATTTACACTACAAGGTTAATTTTAAAAAAAACAAGAACATGAGGTTATAAAAAGCACCCTATTATTAAAACCCTGTAAAAATAAGTATGTAAAGGGGCAAAGAAATAAATGAAGCAGAGAAAAACAATAAGTTGTGTTTGAAGAGTCAGATTACGAAGTAACGGTTTCACTTTTTAAATTTCCATTATCTGCACAGTGCATATGTATTTTTTCTCAATTTCCAATATCAGTTACACACGTATACAGAAGTGTTTACAAATGAAATGACATGATGCCTAAGATTTGCTTTCAAATACATCCCCAAAAAGTGGGGGCTAGAGATGAAAGACAACTGGACACGTGCTCCTCATTGTTCAAAGTGGGTAATGGATACAGGATGACTCAGTCATTATATGATTCTCTCTACTTTTATTTATCTTTGAAACTTTCCATAATAAAAAGTTTAAAAATTTCCCCATTTATGCTATATAATATTTGCTCCACAATAAATAACATTAACTTACAATTTTTTAAACAACATGCTTATTATTAAAAATTCAAGCAGAAATTCAAACTATGAAAAAAAGAAAAAGAAATTCAAAATATGATGTAAGCACACACATTCCAAACCCTTTCCCCATGACATAGGTCACTGTCATCAACTTTGTATGAAGTCACCAGACTTGCAAACACCAGCACAAAAACACACGTATAAACTATACATGCAAAAGTGAATTCACTCTAGGCCCACAAGTTGTGCCCCTTGACTTGTAAAGTATCCTAAGAATCTTTAAAAATATATACAGAAGCAATCTATCTGTTGAGGAGGGTTTTAGGATTGAGGGAACAGCACGTTCAAAGGGAATTCAGCCTTTACCACAAAGTCCCCGGCCCCAAAAGAATGAATTCATGTAATACACGTGTAAATAAACATTAATCAGTTAATTAGGAGTGGGAGGGAGGGAAGACACAGACGTCATATTCTGAGAACTGTGTGCCTTGCTATCCTGTACATAATAAACAGCATCCCCCAGGCCGGGCCTGACGCTAAGGTGAAAATCTCCGCTCTGTACCTGACCGTAGCACTGACCGCACCACGTGTGTAACTGTGGCACTCTCACTCTGATCCAGGATCGCTTTCCCTCCCAACTCACCACTCTCCTACAAGAGTAAGTCTCCTGCTCTAAGAAAAATGCGCCTAGAATCCCAGAAGACTGAAGGAAAAGAGGAAATCATGTACTCCGATGAGCTAAACAAGGTCTGATCTTCGTATGACCCCAGCAGCCGCGGTGTCTCCCCTGAAGAACCTGGGAGACTGGATGGGCAGGCAGGTGGGAGCCACTCTCAGGGAACTGGCACAAGGAAGAGGCCCCGTCATCAGATGCAATGTTTCAGGGTTGGTTTTTTTTCTGGCAAGCGGAAGGAAACTGCTCATATCCAGGCAACAGTCTCATTTTCCTATCTCCAGACTGAGATATGCTGGGCGTGTAAATGACACACCAGATCTCATGTGTTAAAATGATAACATTTGGTATATATTGGACTAAAGAAAATAGATCATTAAAACGAATTTCCCCCCTGTTTATTTCTGTTTTTACTTTCTCTAATGTGGCTACTAGAAAACTTTAAATTGTGTCTGTGGTTCACATCACATTTCTACTGGACAGCGCTGCTTGGGCGCCTCCTTCCTGCTGTTTTTGGTCATAATCTTGAGCAGCTGTCTGCCAAGGCCCGGCCAGCCCCGGGGGCCTTCTCTGTGTAACTTGACTGAACTAAGCTTTTTCCTGCCTCCAAGCTTCCTTCAGCCTGGAATGCTTTTCTCCTTGTTGGCCTGGACAATCGCTTGTCATCCTTCTGCAGTTCTGGTGTCACTTCCTCGGGCAAGCCTTCCTTGACACTCCCTGACCCCAGGTTGACTCAGGACTCAGGACTCTAGGTTGAGTCCTGAATGATATACTCCCAGAGCACCCTGCACTTTCCTCCATCGTATCTGTCACAACTGGAACAGTCTGCACCAGTTATTTGTCCAACATCTGTCCGCTTTCCTCTCTAGATCCTAAATTCCGAGACTGTCTGCCTTAGTTCACTGCTGCATCTCCGGCATCTAGCCCAGTGCTCAAAGGGATTTACTGTGCAAATGCTGGTAAATAAACTTCACACCCACCCTGCCCCCACCCCCGACTCCGCCGCAGGCCCCTCTCACAACCCTAAGAAAATGCCCGATAGAAAAGAAGGAAATTTCCAGTTATACAAAATCCTGATCCAACACTGACAAATTCACAAGTCTAAAAAGAAAAAAAAAGAAAAAGAAAAGAAAAGAGAGAGAAAGAAAGAAAAGAGGGGAAAACTGTCTGACCAAATACTATGGATTAAAATGCAAAAGTTTTCAATATACCATTAGAAAAAGAAAAGGGGGGACGACCTCAGCCAGCATTCGTGTTTTGAGGGGTGGCATCACTCTTTGTTCAAACAGGCATTCCCACGAGGCTGACGGCCCTCCAAAGCCAATAAGTTTACAGAACACTCTGGAGGCGGCCTTAAAGCCCAGGCCACACTGAGGCAGCCACGTACAGGGGATGGCTTTCCTGACAGAAAGCTTTTCTTCTTTTTTCAAGTGAGGTTTCACAAGGCAGCCTCCCAGCCGGTGACACAGAGAGCAGGTCTGTTTTACCCTGCGTTGCAGGGGCCTGTGTGTTTACTTTCGAGACTCCTGGCTAAAAGGACCTTTTCTTTCGACCAGCTCTCCACTGACACCAAAGCCGCGAGCTGGGCCCAGCTGTAACTTTGAGAAGCTGGGGGTCTGGGGTCGGGGGAGGGGGTGGCTTTTGGCTTCTTCAGAAATTCCTTGAGGTTCTGGCTTGGCCGTATCTGCCTGAGGTGCACAATGATGGAAAGCAACACACAGGGAGCTTTTCAGAGACTATTAAAGATGGTTTTAAATCCCAATGCCTGGCATCTCGTGCCCATCAAGGAAAGAGGAGTCACTGATACAACTGCAACTGGATGGAGGTAAAATGAAACAAAGCCTTGCATTTGGAGGCTGGGGACAGATTCTGCCTGATACCTCCCCAGAGAGGGCACCCAGCACTTCCCTGGTCCTACCTCTGCCTCAGCGGTCAGCCACGACACTGGCCACAAAAACCACAGTCACATAAAAAGATGTTCATCCTCACTAATCTAATTAAATATGTATATTATATATATACTAATATCATATTATTACATTACCTTGTATAATATCATATTATGTTATGGTATATATTATATTATATTATATTATATTATATTATTAGTATTTTCTTTGTGTTCTGGGCACAGGAATGAGGGGATGTACAAGAGTTAACAAAAACCAAACAGTGCCTGCCCCCATGGAGCTCACATTCTAGTTGTAGAGGCCAGTAAGTCAGATAAATAAACAAAATATATATATACTATATGGGGATACTGCTAAAAAGAAAATAAAGCAAGGAAAGGAATAGGGAATGTTGTGTAGGGAGGAACTGAAATTAAGGTGGTTTGGTCAGGGCCACATGTATGATTCCATTTGTATAAAGTGTCCAGAAAAGGCAAATCTACAGAGACAGGAAGCAGCGTAGTGGTTGCCAGGGGCTGGGCTGGGAAAAGAAACTAATGGGAACCAGAGCTAAGTGAGCAGGAGGGATCTTACTGAGGTGGTGGGAAAGTTCACGGTGATGTTGCACACCTTGGTAAAATTTTAAAAAAAAAATCACTGAATGGATCAGGGAAGCCCTCACTGAGGTGACATCTGAGTGGGCTGGAAGTGGGTGAGGGAGAAAGGCAGGAGGACACACAAGGAAGAAATATTTTGGGAAGAAGGTCAGGGAGGTGCAAAGGCCCTGAGGCAAGAGCTGCAGTGGGCTGGAGGAAGAGCACAAAGGCCTGTGGGCAGGAGGTGGTTTGGTGAGGGTGGAATGATTGAGATGGGGTAACAGAGAGGTGACAGAAAGATCAGGGAAGGCTTTTTAGGCCGTTTGGGAAGGACTTCAGTTTTTACTTTTAGTGAGAAAGGCAACCACTGGAGGAGGGATGTGATTCGACTTATGAGTTGGATCATTCTGGCTGCTGGGCTCAAAAATGAAGTGTAGGGAGACAAACGCAGATGATGCCGGGAGACCAGTTAGGAGGCCTTTGCCTCCTGAGTTGAGAAGTGGTGGTGAGGTGGACATGGGTGACGGCAACTGTCAGGGTGAGAAACAGTCAGTTCCTCCAAGGTATCTCGAAGGTAATGAGGGCAGGACATGTTGATGGACCGGGTGGGGGTTGTAATAGAAAGAATGGCGTCAAGGAGGACACCCAGGTTTTCAGCCTGAGCAACACCAAATCTCCATCTCCGTTGCCTTAAATGGAAAGCTGACAGCTCAGCTTTTAACATGTTAATTCGAGGATGCTGATTAGACATCTAGAAACACGGTCTCAGGTTGCCCGGAGAAAGGTCCAGGGTGCAAGTCATAGGTGAACGGACCAAATTTAAAGCCGTGAGGCTGGACGAGATCATGAAAGGAAGAGGTATAAATTAACAAGTGGATGCAGGACTAAGCCAACTTGGGGTATCCCAAGGCTTCTGGACCAGCGAGGAGAAAACCAGCAAAGGAGACTGGAAAAGAGTGACTGGAAAGATAGACAGAACACCAGCCGGGCGTAGTGTCCTGAAAACCAAGTGAAGAGTAGGTCAAGTTGGAGGGATGGATTCCTTGTATCCAGTCTGCAAGGCAAGTGAGTTGGAAGTGAGAACTGACCCTGGATGGAGTCACATGGAGGTGACCAGAGACCTGGTACAGCATTTGCAGCAAGGCAGCAAGGACAAAAGTTTACCCAGGAGTTCCTCAAGAAGGAAAGGGAGAGGAGAAAAGAAAAGAGATGCAAATTAAAATAACAAAGAGAAATCACTGTCACAGCTGAACAGACTGGCAGAGGTTAAAAGACTGGTAATGCCCAGCGCCACTGGGGGAAGGGAAACAAGTACACGTGCACACACACGGTGGGTTGTGTAAACGGGTCCAGTCCTTGCAGCAGACCCAGGCCACAGATATCACAGAACTTGCAGCGTGCCTGCCTTTTGACCCAGCAATGCATGCCTAGGAATTTACTACCCTAAGGGAAAAAAAGGACAGGAGAACAAAGATATCATTACAAGAATTTACTGAAAAGTCTTGCTTGTAGTAGTAAAGACTCAGAAACGGCCAACAATAAAAGATCTGTTAAACTATGGTGCATTCATACCAAAAAAATGCTGTTGTAGCCATTAAAAGGATCTAGTTTCATTGAGGTAGAAAAACTGGGTGAAAAAAAGCAAGTTATAAAGCAATATGTAGAGTGAGTTCCCAATTTGGGGAAAAGGTTAGACACTCACACACCTATACATATATATATTTTATATATATATATATATATATATATATATATATATATATATATATATGTATGTATGGTTGACATACCCCCAAAAAGCTGAGTGGATATATAACAAAGTATTAACCGGGTTAGCTCTGAATAAAAAAATTTCCATGTACCTTCTCAATTTTGCTGTGAACTCTAAAATTGCTCTAAAAAATTGTCTTTAAAAAATGCAAACAGGGGCTTCCCTGGTGGCGCAGTGGTTGAGAGTCCGCCTGCCGATTCAGGGGACACGGGTTCGTGCCCCGGTCTGGGAAGATCCCACATGCCGCGGAGCGGCTGGGCCCGTGAGCCATGGCCGCTGAGCCTGCGTGTCCGGAGCCTGTGCTCCACAACTGGAGAGGCCACAACAGTGAGAGGCCAGTGTACCGCAAAGAAAAAAAAAAAAAAATGCAAACATTCAATGGAGTTCATAATAACGGAACAAGATTTGCTAGCTTTGTGGGGGGAAAAAAAAATTTCCAGTGATTTTTAACCTTCTCCTTCTTTGGAAGGCAGTATATGCAGAGGTTGCAGGCAAAGTCTTTGAGACCAAAAAGGCCTGGGTTAAATCCCAACTCTGCCACCACCTACTATGTGATCTTGGGCAAGTTACATAAAATCTGCCTATTTCCTCATTAAAGGGGATGGCAGTACAACCTACATTATAGGTATGCAGGAGGATTAAATGGAAAGAATAGATATAGACATAGATAGATAGAGATCAAGAATTCAGAACAATGCCTGATACATACTTAGCACTCACAATGTTCTTTGTCTTTTTTTCAATAAGCATAAAACAACAATAATAATCAGAAAAATAACAGTAACATTTTCAGTTTTAGGAGCATACGTTGCTTTTATTATCAGAAAAAATATTAATAGTCAGCCTCCCCTGCCACATATCCACATGCTCCATATTCTCAGATACAACCAAGTGTGGATCAAAAATATTCAGGAAAAAAAATTCCAGAAAATTCCCAAAAGCAAACTTTGAACTTGCTGTGCTCCAGCAACTATTTACAAAGCACTTACATTGTATTGGGTATTATAGATAATCTAGAGATAATTTAAAGTATACGGGGGTATGTACATAGGTAATATGCAAATACTATGCTATTTTATATAAGGGACTTGAGCATCTGCGGATTGTGGTATGGGGGGTGGGGGGGGCACATCCCAGAGATACAATTATACTATTTTCAATTTGGGGAGCAAGAGAGAATTTCTCAGAAATCTTCTGTGAGTATTCCATGAGACTGAAATAACTAGGTCTTAGTGGTTTACCAGGCTCATAAAAGTAACTACTTGGCTATGCAGAACTGGTTTGGCCATTCTCCCATCAGGCCTAATCAAGGCACTGGAGTTTGTAGCTGTGCCCTAAATAATAGCTCCCTACCAGCTTACAGGACTGTCACATCCTTCCTTTCACTTTTGTCTCTTGCCCGCCTCCTCCTCATCTGAAGAAACAGTGAATAATTTCTCAAACTTAAATTTAAAATTGTTTTTAACTTAGGAGCAATTTTTTAAAAGTTTCTCTCTTCTCCCTCTGACTCAGGTTCCAAGGATCAGTGGTTTATTTCTCTTTTTGTTGAAAAACTGGAAAAACAGTGTGGTGTTTACTTTAAAATAAATGCATGCACTGTCTGTCAGGCCTGCCTCCTTGAGATGCATGGCCCACCCACCAGAACACTTCATCCTCATGGAAGAGGGAGGGAGGTGGTACAGCACTCGTGACTGGCCTATCTGTTCTTGGAACATAAAGTGCAGTAACAACCCTCTGCTTATAAGATTTTTAAATAAATAGGGAGCTGTTTGCTTTTTCTCCCTCTCTCATTTTTTTTTTTTTTTAAATCTGGGAGACACACATGGGGAAAGAAAACAGACACGCATAGAAAACGAAGAGCATAAGCAAAAAGCTTTTCGAAGGTACTTCATTTTTCACAGTGGTCTGGGGACAGCAATTCTCTAACCGCCTCCTGTGCATATAGAAATGAGTAAAGATGTGGATGATGGTGAGAGCCAGGGCTCTAGTGGGGAAAGGAGGAAAGTTAGGAAGAACTCTGTGAGGTTGAATTAGAATTGGAGATTTTAGCATAAACTCATCACCTTGAATATATAGACACAGAATAGATATTTATGTGTGTGTGTGTGTATACATAAAGTCTTTCAGGAAAAATGAAGGCTCAAGAGCCAAGAAAGTTTTGAAGAAAAAGAGCAGTGAGGGGATTTCCCTGGTGGTCCAGTGGTAAAGAATCTACCTTCCAATGCAGGGGACACAGGTTCAATCCCTGGTCGGGGAACTAAGATCCCACATTCCGCGGGGCAACTAAGCCTGCACGCCAGAGCTCGCGCACCTCAACAAGAGAGCCCGCGTGCCACAAACTACAGAGCCCACACGTTCTGGACCCCCGCACGCCACAACTAGAGAGAAGCCCGAGTGTGGCAACGAAGAGACAGTGCGCCACAACGAAAGATCTCGCATGCCTCAATGAAGATCCCGCATGCTGCAACTAAGACACAACGCAGCCAAAAAAATAAAAATTTAAAAAGAAAAGCAGTGAGAATAGGTATGTCCAAACTGATACTGGCACTCCCTCCAGTGAAAACAGTGACACCGTAAAACCCATAAGGAAAAAATACAACTAGATCCTTGGCCTACACCATACACCAAAAAAACCTCCAGATTGATTAAAGGGTTAAACGTTTAAAAACTAAATAAAGAAAACCAGCACAAGTGTCAGTGTAAGGAAGGTATCTAACTGTATTTTTTTCCCAAGTGGTAACTCAGTGGTTCTAAGACTTGAACCGGCATCAGAATGCCCTGGAGCATTTGTTAAAACACACATTGCTGGGCCCTATCTCCAGGTTTTCTGATTCTGTAGGACTGGGAGAGGGCCTGAGAATTTATGTTTCTAATATGTTTCCAGGTGACGCCTATGCTGCTGATCTGGACACCACACTTTGAAAACCACTGGGTTAACCAATGGTCCCAATTTGTTCACCTTTCTTTACTGATTTTAAATGCCACCTTTATCACATAGTAAATTCTATCTATGTTGGATGATGTTTGGAAAAAACTATATGATGGGGACATGTCCAAAGGATACAGGAGGGGTTCCCTGGTGACGCAGTGGTTGGGAGTCCACCTGCCGATGCAGGGGATGCGGGTTCGTGCCCTGGTCCGGGAGGATCCACATGCCGCGGAGCAGCTGGGCCCGTGAGCCATGGCCACTGGGCCTGTGTGTCCAGAGCCTGTGCTCCATGGTGGAAGAGGCCGCAGCGGTGAGAGGCCCATGTATCGCAAAAAAAAAAAAAAAAAAAAAAGGATACAGGAGCAAGCTTGAAGAGGCACCCACTGGCCAAACCAGGGATATTTTGAAGAGGCACCCACTGGCCAAACCAGGGATATTTTGAGCATAAAATAATGGCAGTAATAAATTATAACCCATGCATAAAATAAGAATCCATGAGTTGAGACTGATAATACATACCTACATAAAGGAAAAAGAAAAGCTCTTCCTGGCAGCAGTATGTCAACTAATAAATGTAGAAGGAATGACTAAATTGGAAAAAAAATTTTGCGACCATCAGAATATTAACTGATTCAGACAAAAATCATTAATGAATGCAAATACTAGTAGGTGAAGGTGTGATGAGGAACAGATATTTACATAGTCTCAAAGTATGGTATCTCCCCATAAAAAACGTCTTAGTTATAAAGAGAAAATAGTCATTTTACAGTGGAGAGCCTGGCAGACACAACCCTAACCCAATGGTCAAAGTTCACATCATCAATAATGAAACAAGCTGAGTTGTGTGCCCCCTGATCTGACACACTGAGAAGGACGCAACATCACTTCTGGAATGCTCCTGCCAAAAATGTGTAGTACTCTGAATCTAAACTGAGGAGATTCTACAAAAAGACAGCCTGAACTCTTTAACAATGACAGTGTCATCAAAGACAAAAATAGGCTGAGGAACTGACTCCAGATTTAAGGACAACCAAATGTAATGCACAATCTTGCATGGGATCCTGGAAATCACCTGAAGTGCATTTTTGCAACAATTAGAAAATACAAATTACATAACAATACTGTAAAAATGTTAGATTTCTTGATTAGGTTCATTTATAGTGGTTAGGCAAGAAAATATCCTTCTTAGGAAATACACATTTAAATATTCAGGGACAAAGATGTATAAGATTTATAATTTAAAATGATTCAGCAAATCACCATACATACATATACAGACATACAGACGATGTTAAGGCAAATGCATCAAAATATCACCACATGGATGAAGAGTATAGGGGAGTTCTTTGTCCTAGCCTTGTAACTTGTCTCTGAATTTGAAATTATTTTAAAATAAAGAAGTTTGGATATATTTTTTTAATCTACTTCAAGCCATATTTCCCTCCTTGAAAGCAGGACAATCTGGTAGTGCCAAGGTCTGCAGTGTTGATGAGTCCAACTACCAGAGAGGAGAGCTACAAGAGAAAAGTGGGTCTCAACTCCTATCTGCTACCAAGCCAGAAAGAAATGAAGATCATCCAGTGGGCGGGTACGGATGAAACATGCTGGTGACTACTGGGGGTTGGGGATTATGTTTGAAAATTCTCCTAATAAAAAGGTTTTTAAAAATCGGTGTTCAGGGCTTCCCTGGTGGCGCAGTGGTTGGGAGTCCACCTGCCGATGCAGGGGACACACGTTCGTGCCCCAGTCCGGGAAGATCCCATATGCCGCGGAGCCGCTAGGCCCGTGAGCCATGGCCGCTGAACCTGCGCGTCCGGAGCCTGTGCTCCGCAGCGGCAGAGGCCACAACGGTGAGAGGCCCGCGTACCACAAAAAAAATAAAATAAAATCGGTATTCAGGGTACTTCCCCGGTGGCCCAGTGGCTAAGACTCCGTGCTCCCAAGAACTCCAGACGGGGCCAGGGTTCGATCCCTGGTCAGGGAACTAGATCCCACCTGCCGCAACTAAGAGTTCGCACGCTGCAACTAAAGATTTTGCAGGCAGCAACGAAGATCCCACGTGCTGCAACTAAGACCCGGCGCAGACAGACAGATAAGTAAGTAAATAAATAAATAAATTTAAAATTCGTATTCATTCAATTTTTTTTAAAAATACATTTTATTATTATTTTTATTTTTTTAAAGCATTGGTTCTTGCTTCGGGGACTTAACTTTTTTTAAGATTTTTTAATTTTTATTGTATTGTATTTATTTATTCTTTATTTTTTGGCTGCATTGGGTCTTAGGTGCGGTACACAGGATCTTCATTGCAGCATGCAGGATTTTTTGTTGCAGCTCGCGGGCTTGTCTCTAGTTGTGGCATGTGGGTTTTCTCTCTCTAGTTGTGGTGCATGGCCTCTGTAGTTTGCAGCATGCAGGCCCTCTAGTTGTGGCGTGCAGGCTCAGTAGTTGTGGCACGTGGGCTTATTTGCCCCACAGCATGTGGAATCTTAGTTCCCCGGTCAGAGATCAAACCCCTGTTCCCTGCATTGGAAGGCAGATTCTTTACCACTGGACCACCAGGGAAGTCCCCAAAAAATAAATTAAAAAAAAGCAATAGTCAAACTCAAAAGCTGGCTTCCACACAGAGATGACTAGAACCATCCTTAAGAACCAAACCAGGACTTTTGGTCAAGTCCTCCATGCAGCCACTGCCAGGTCAATGTCCCTGCAGAGTCAGCCAAGGCTGACCATTACGTAACTGCTGGACTCGAGTAAAACCCTCCACTGCAGCATCCCTCGACCAGGGGGAGGCAGGAAACATCAGCTGGGTCTCCCAGTCAACCTCCAAGTCCACCCAGGGGAAAACAAGGGAGCAAATGAAAGAATGAATTATGTCCCATGGAGCAGAAAAACACCAGGTGGGGTAACCGCTACCCGTCACTCCCTTTCCCAGGAAAAGTGGTTTCAGGAAGACCCGGCCACAATGAGAGGAGTCACCTCACCTACTGTAACCCACTACCCTACGAAACCGTATTCATACTTAGACACCACTCTGCAAACATTTCCCGTCCAGCAGCTCCCCAAGGAGCGCAGGCTCCAAGACTGTGGTGCTGGAAAATGTCACATGTTAATAATGGCCTCCCCACTCCACACCCGCAAAGCTTTTGCATTTGTCCAGTCTTAGAATTCTCTCTTGGAACAACCTCAGGGCTGCCTCCCAGTTAGGCAAGGAGGTCCCATATCAGGAAACTGGGTCTCTGCTGTCCATCTCTGGGATTTGTACCTCCCAATCTTTGGGAAGGAAAGTATCAGAGGAGACAAAATAATAACTACCATTACTACTACTACTACTACTATAGTATGAACATGTGTCACATACTGTTGTTAGCTCACTTAATCTCAAAACAATATTTTACAGACAAGGAAACAGAAGCACTGAGAAGTTAAGTGTCTGATGTACAAAGCTGGTGGAATCAGGATTCAAACCCCGGGAGTCTGACTCCAGAGTCCACATGTTCTTAACCATTTCTCTACATGACAGATTTGTAATCATCAGAAACAGCCTTGCTCTATACAGAGGGCTTTAGGAAACACAGCCAGAATATTATCTATATTGTCATCCTAGATATGTTTTTCTAAGAAAAAGCAGCCCACTGCCCAAATTTTCCATCAGATTCGGATCTGATGTGCCTCACTACTAAACCCAGCCACACACTCAAAGTGCTAAGGCTGGCGTCAGCAAGAGCAGTAGAAGCTGCAGCCACTGCCACAAGCAACACAGCCCCTGGGAGCCATAGGAAACATCCTCCTGAATCACGCTGGGCTCAAAGAGAAAATCACAAGAGCAATTACAAAAAAGGAGCAGAACACAGCAAAATGTAGGGGATGGCAAATTGGTTCTCCACCAGACAGTCTCTACTAAAGCTAAACATACATCCACCCTATGAAACAAGTCCCCAAGATAGATATAGATAGATAGACACATAGATAGATTTAACAGAAGTGTATGTCTGTGTCTTCCAAAATTCTTGTAGAAGAATGTTCACAGCAGCTTTGCTCATGATGGCTAAAAACTGGAACTAACCCAAATGTCTACCAACAGGAGATGAGACAAATAAATTGTGGTATATTCATACAATAGGATACCATACCCCAGTAAAAAAAAAACAAACTCTCATTACATGCAAAAGCACAGATGAATTGATTTCACTGATACAAAATTCAAGAACAGGCAAAACTAATCAATAGTGATCAACAGTGATAAAATTCAGAATAGTTGTTATCTCAGGGCAGGGCAAGCAAGGGACATGGGGAAATTTCTGGGGTTCTGGGAATGTTCTATCTCTTGATTTGAGTGGTGATTACACAGATGTGAACACATGTAAGTATTCATTAAGCTGTCTCACTTAAGATTTGTGCACTTTTCTTTAACAGAAAAAATTTTGAATACAAAGTGGGGTAAAAATCAAAGACAAATTTAAAGCAAGAATGTTTTTATTATTAAATAAGATGGGACAAAAATAAATGCACTAAGCTTTCAACTCAAAAAGCTATAAATGACTGACTATTGAATAAATAAAGCAAAAAGATGAAAAAGATTAACCAAGTTAAAAATAGAAATTAACATTAGAAAACATGGTATAATTGATAAATAAGTCCAAGTAGTTGTCCTCTGAAAAATAAATTAAAAGCCAAAAGTTAAAACAAGAATGTTTATGCCAGTCAAGAAAAAAAAATGGGGAAAAAACACACAAATACCAACATTTTTAAGTGAGAAAAATTAGAAACATTTTAAAAAATGAGAATGCTATCTCAAATCTTTATATTAATAATTTGAATATCTCATGAAACAGTTTTCTTAGAATATATGAATTAACAAAATTGACACAAGATGAATCAGAAAAGCTGAACAAACCAATCATTATGGGGAAAGAACTGAAAAAGTCATCAAAGAATTATTTCAGAGAAAGCTGCCAGACCTAGTTGGTTTTATGGGTGAGCTCTTTCCTGCACTCATGGAACAGATAATTCCCATGTTATAGAGTCTATTCCCGAAGTTGGAAAGCACTTCAATTTACTTTATAAAATTAGCCTAGACTTGATTCCAAAGATGACAAAAATAGTACAAAACTACAAACAAATGTCACTTATGAATTAGATGGAAAACCCCCAAATAAAATATGAACATGTAATTCTAAAAAAATTTTCAAGGAATAATCTACCATGAGCAATTAGGTATATTCTAGAAATTCTAAGGTTGTTACTACAAGGAAATTAATATAATACATTGAAAGGAGAAACATATAATTATCCCAATGGTTGCTTAAAAGCTATTTGCTGCATGCTGCAACTAAAAGATCTCGCGTGCCACAACTAAGACCCGACGCAGCCAAATAAATAAATATTTTTTAAAAGATAAAATAAAAACATTTGCTCAAAATTCAACCCTTATCCTGATTTTTTTAAAAAGACAACAATGATTAGTAAACCAAGAAGACAGGTTACCAACTAATACCCAACCTGACACCTGAAGAAGTCACTATAAGCTTAGTTATTAGGGGAGAATGCCCACTCCATCACCACTAAAACAGGAAGTTGTATACAAAGCAATTAACAAAGAAAAAGAAGTAAAATTATCTCCTAAGACGATCAAAATTTTTGATCTTAGAAACCACATAAACGTCTACCAAGAAAATCCAAAAGAAACTGTTGAAAACCTATACTAAGAATTCAGCAAGTGACTGATTATATAAAAGAAAATACAGAAACAATAGTCATATACCAACAACACTAAGTTAGAAGACATAATAGAAAAAGATCCCACTGAAAATAATATCAAACCTCCTTTAAAAACTAAAAGAATCTATCTGAAGATAACTTCAAAATGATTTGAGTGAATTTAGAGACATTCCATGTTCCTGGTATGAAAATTCTCCATAAAGAAACTTTACATGTGATAGATTCCAACAAAAATCTCAAGAGATTGGGGGTAGGAGAATAGGAAGAGGGGAGAACCTGACAAAATAATGTAAAATTCATGTGATGATGTCATCCATGCAAAGAAAAGAGGCAGGAAGATTTTGAAAAGAAGAGAAACTTGAACTGTCAGGTATTAAAAACATAACATAATGTTATACTAGCTAAGGCAGAGTGATTTGAAAAGGCTGATAAAAAACAGCAATGAATGGAAAGTCCCAAACAGGCCCAAATATACATATGTTTTTAATATATGCTTAAGGTAGCAACTCAGATCACTGGGGATACAGATAGGTTATTTAATAAGTAGTGCTAAAGTAATCAGTTAACTATTCAGGAAAAATTAAATTAGATCCCTACTCACACTGTACACAAAGATAAATTCATTTGGATGAAGAATTAAATTAAAAAAATAAAATCACAATGAACTAGGGGAAAATAGAGATGATCATTTACCTGATCTCAGAATAAAGGAAAGCCTTCCAAAACATAAAAGAAAAGGCTGAAAATATAAAAGGTAACAGACTTGACTACAGAAAGTTTAAAACATCTGTATGGAAAAAAGAAAAAGCCTGAAAAATTAAAATGCAAATGAAAAACTGGGAAAACACAAATTACAAGACAAAGAATAACAGCCTTAACATATAAAGAGCTCTCTCAAAACCAAAAGAGAAAAATGCACATTTCAGTAAAAAAATGAGCAAAGGACATTAATAAGGCAATAAACACACTTTAAAAACATTCAGGGCTTCCCTGGTGGCGCAGTGGTTGAGAGTCCGCCTGCCGATGCAGGGGACACGGGTTCGTGCCCCGGTCCGGGAAGATCCCACATGCCGCGGAGCGGTTGGGCCCGTGAGCCATGGCCGCTGAGCCTGCGCGTCCGGAGCCTGTGCTCCACAACGGGAGAGGCCACAACAGTGAGAGGCCCGCGTAAAAGAAAAAAAAAAAAAAATCAGTCTCCTTGAGTAAATTACAGCTTTAAAAAAGGTGGAGTGGAGGTGGGGGGACTTCAAAGACATAACCACCAAATGCAATGAGGGGACGTTGCCCAAATCCAGGTTGGGGCAAACCAACTGTAAAACAACACTTTGAGATAGATGGTGAAATCGAATATGAACTGGGTATTAGGTGATAATGAGGAATTCATGTAAATATTGCCAGGTGTGATAATGGTACAGTAATTATGTTAACAAAAGTCCTTTTTTAATGAGATGCATGCTGAAGAATCTAGGATAAAAGGTTGAAACACCTGTAATTTACTTTAAATACTGCAACCAAAAAGAAATAGATGAAGCAAATCTGGCAAAATGTTAATTATAAAATAGGCTAAAAATATATATATATATTTTTACAAATAAATCCAATAAATGTTAAAGTGCAATAGAAACCAGCCATCTCAACTACTGCTGATGGAAGGATAAATGGGTAGAACTTTTCTGGAGGGTAATCTGGCAATGTGTCCAAAACCTTGAAAAATGTTTAAATCCAGCAAGACTATGTTCAATAATTTAATACACATTTTTAACAATTGGTATAAAGATTTGTAAACTTATAAGTTTATCAAAATAGCATTATTTGTGACTGAAATACTGAAAACTACCCAAATGTTCAACCTTAAATTTTCACACAGCCATCTGATAAGACTACTACCAGACAGTCATCAAAAACTGACTTTTGAGGAACAATTAAATATTTTATGGTACAACAGCTATGGAAAACAGTATGGCGGTTCCTCAAAAAATTAAAATAGAATTACCATGTGATGCAGCTATTCTACTTCTGAATATATATCCAAAAGAACTGAAAGCAGGGACTTGAAGAGATATTTGGACACCCATGTTCACAACAGCACTGTTCACTACAGGCAAAAAGTAGAAGCAACCCAAATGTCCTTGGATGGATGAATGGATCAACAAAATGCGGCATACAATGCAATATTATTCGGCATTAAAAAGGTGATTCTGGGGACTTCCCTGGTGGCGCAATGGTTAAGAATCCGCCTGCCAATGCAGGGGACACGGGTTCGAGCCCTGGTCCGGGAAGATCCCACATGCCGCAGAGCAACTAAGCCCATGCACCACAACTACTGAGCCTGCACTCTAGAACCCACGAGCCACAACTACTGAGCCGTCCAGCGGTTAGGACTCCGTGCTTTCCCTGCCGGGGGCCCAGGTTCAATCCCTGGTCAGGTAACTAAGATCCCAGAAGCCGTGCAGTGTGGCCAAAATAAAATAAAATAAAATTTAAAAAGAAAGAAAAAAAAGGTGATTCTGATACATACCACGTGAAAGAGGCTTAAGGACATTATGCTGAGTGAAAGAAGTCAGACACAAAAGGGTAAATACTGTATGATGCCACTCATATGCAGTACCTAGAGTAAGCAGATTCATAGGGACAGAGAGTTGAATGGTGTGGGTTGAGAGAAGGGAGGGAGTTACTGTTTAACGGGTACAGAGTTTGCGTTTAGCAAGATGAAAAAGTCCTGGAGACGGATGGAGGTGATGGCTGCAGAATCCTGTCAATGTACTTAATGCCACTGAATTGTACATTTAAAAATGGTTAAGACGGTAAGTTTTACGTTATGTGTTTTTTTTAATCACAATTAAAAATAAAGATATAGTAATACATTTTAAAGAGAAGAATGCATGTTGCAAAATAATAAGTTCATGTATGATCTCAATTTTGTTTCACTGATGTCTTAAATATTAATACACTGCACACAGGGAAAAAAGGCTCAGAAAGGCATGTATCAAAATGTTAACAATAATTATCACTAGGTACTTTGCTTCCAGGAGAATTTTATCTTCTTTGTGTGTCTGTGTGCTTTTGTGTGATTCCCAAGTTTTCAACAATTACTTTTGTAATTGAAAGCAAAAGTATGCCAACTGGACAAATGAAAAAGGAGAGAAAAGGACACTCATGTCGCTTGCTGATCCTAATGTGAGAATGCCCACAAGTCTATTTCCAAATGACATAGTAAATATAATCCTCCTTGAGAATCAAATTATAAAAGGCAGGCTAGCATTTGGGAAAATAAAGACCGACTCAGAAGACAGAGCAGCGGGGTGTTCCCTGCAGAATTAGAATAGAGGCAGATCCTCATTTCAGACGATTCCCGAGTCCAGAGTGGGTTCACCACATCAGTGTGTGCCCAGCAGAAAGAAAAAGACCGGGGGAGCCTCACACCCCATTCAAGAGGCCCATCAGAAAGGACAGGCTCAGAAAGGAAAGACTCTTGAATCAAGCAGCACTCTCCCTGGGACTTGGGGCTCCCCACCCACATATCTCTCTTAAACTAAATCCACGTTCAGAAAATATTTGCTAGACAGCACACATCAAGAAAAGAAGGAGCCTTTCTTTCTGTGGCATTCCCTCGCCACATCTGGTACTGCTCTGAATAGAGGCTTTATGAGGGAGGATCCAGATACCTCCGCCATGGGTTACTCCACTGACCACAAACAGCAATAAACAGACGTGAGGATTTAGATTTCCGTGCAGCCGAGGCATGCTGAATAATCATGATAGAGCTTCCACTGCATTCCAACAACCAGGAAATGTTTATCGAGCGCCTTCTAAGCACAGGGCACCATTTGTAACACCATTCCACGCAGACAGGCAGGCACACATGTACACACCCACCCACAGATGAAGCTCCTTTGTTGTGTTTGAGGGATCAGACTAGGAAAGTAATGATTTAGGCTGGAGGCATTTGACAGTTTGATTTTACACGTCACACATCAGGATCAGGAAAAGAGGGGCAGAGGGAAAGTATGCAGCCCTGAGGAAGGATCAAGGGGGGGACATCAGTGCATCCCACCACTAGGGGCCCTGGACCAAGGGGCTGAGTTCCGCAATAGAGGCAGAGAGTAGCTCTCAGCCTTCCTAGAACTCCACAGACCACATCCACGGGGAGTACAGTAACTGCAGCCTCTGGTCCTGGAGGAAACTGCATCACCAGGTTTATCTACCATGTGAGAGACATCCATGCCTTCACATTCTTTTCCCCACCCCCACAAATGAATGACGTCAGGTACCCCTTCCTTGTACATACTTTTGCCCCCATTGTTCTTCAGGACATTGGAGAGGTTGACAGAGGCGGTGCCTAGCAGTTCATTTCTCAAGGTGTGGCAGCTCCAGACCTTCAAATCTAAATGACTCTGGGCCGTGACATTCCTGGAAAACAAATACTTGATTCATCATATCCAAGCAGATCAGTCACTCCTGTAACTTAAAAGAAAACAGAGAAACTACCCTGCTGACATCTTGAAGGTGGGGGGAACCCCAAAGAGGAAGACACTCACATATACCCTTTCCCCCCGAGAGCTGACCCTGTAACCATCTAGCTAACAATGAACACTCTGTGAGCTCAATGATGTAGAAACACCTGAAGAGAAGGTGCCTCAGGTACCAAAGGCAGAAGGCCTAGAGGCTGCTACAGGAAACCTGGATCTCCCACAACCCCTTCCTCTATTCTCCCGGGGGGCCGCATTCGGAGAGAAGGGGTTTTCTCTTACAAAATGATGATCTCGTTCCAGAGAAGCTCGGAGCTCCCAATTCGCTTCCCAGTCTTCTTGGTCTCACTGGGGAGTCCATCCACTGCCACTTCCACAAACGAGTTAATTCGAGGTTGACGACTATGCACCTTGGGCTTTGCTGACACCACTGGACAGGAAAGACAGAAGAAGTCAAGGATGAGTCAGAGGGCTCCCAGCTGCCCCCCTGTGGCAGATGTTCTCCCTCTTTTTTTGTTGTTTCTTTTAAAAAAAGAAATTTTGTCTTTTCCTCATTCTAAAAAGACTTCTTTTTTAATGTGAGGATATAAAAAGAGCATAAGAAAAGAAGCATAAGAGAAAAAATCACTCCTAAACGGAAAACGCTGGGATAATTATCATTAAGATGTTGGTAAATACAGACTTTCTAGACTTTCATCTTTTATGTCTCCAATTCTTTAAAAAGTCCTCTCCCCCCAAAATCCATTTTAAAAAGCTGCAATATAAGCCCATTACAAGCATACACCATAATTTAGGCAACTATTCTTTCACTGTTGAATAGATTGCTTACAACTTTTGGCTCGGGGAAAATGACCACAAATGTATATAGTATCTGCATGCATTTCTGAGTATTCTTCCAAAGGATATGAACATTTTTTAAAGTTCTTAAAACTGCTCAGTTCCTTTCTAAACCCATGTAGACACCTATCAGCACTATAGGAATATATCCATTTCACCAAACACTGCATAGCACTGAGTACTATGTTTTTTTCACCCTTTGCAAATCATGTAGGTAAAAAAAAAATAGTATAAAGATAATAGCTAAGAGTTAATGAGCACTTATTACAGATCCTGTGGTATGCACACATTATCTAACCCAATCCTTACAATGAGGCAGGAAATACATCATCATTCCATTTCACCCAGGAGGAAACAAGCTTGGGGAAGCTAGGTCATTGCCCCAGGCTACACATCCAGGGAGCTTCGAACCACAATGTGCACCCGGCAGCCTGACTCCACACCATGCTATATGCCATTTCCAGACTTTGCTTATTTGTTCTAATGCTTTTCTTCAATTACTAGCCAGATTGAATAGTTTTTCCATGTACTTGTTAACCATCTGCATTTCCTCTTCTGTTCATTTCCTTCATGTGGCAGCATTTCTGATGCTTACACGGCACCAGCAAGCGAGGGGCCCAGCACCAACTAAGCAAGCATACGCCCAGGGCTGGGTGCTAGACAAGTTCCTTTTGTAGCACTTATCAGCCATGGTGGAAACTCCAGATCACTAGGACAAAACCCATCTGGATGTTTTCTATCCTATGCCCCAAATCAGAGCATGTAACTGACGTTCCTTACCCATGATGACAAGACTGCCTGAACCTGAGTTCCCATCAAGAGTTAGCAAACCTCTCCTCCTAGACCCTTCTGAGGGATGACAGTCCTATAAGGGTCCACAACTTGGCAAAGGGCAAAGCCACCTCTGATTGTTTTTTAGCAATACGTGTCTTCTCCAGGACCAAAAGAACACTAGAGAGAAAGTCAAGGAACAACAGCAACAAAAGCTGTCGTGAAGATTAAGAAGCAACAAGAGTTGGTACTAGGAAAAAAGGTCGTAGAGCTGGGAAATGTCGCCCAGAGTGGGAAAATGAAAATACTACACACATAGACCAAGGTTAACTGAGGCCACCTGGTGGTGTGAGCGCAGATCTGCAGGCAGACCCTTAAATGTAAAAATATAGATAAAAAATAGGGACTAGTTATATAGAGTCCTACCATTTTGAGCTAGACAGTTTCTTTGAAATCAACAAGTTCAAACCCTTTATTTAATAGTTGGGCAAACTAAGATCCAGAGAAGTGAGACATATCCAAAATCACGGAGCTAGTCAAAGGCAGTGCTAAGCCTGGAACCAAGCCTCCCAGCTCCCGGGCTGATTCTTTGAACCCTTCCATCAAATTTCCCTTTTGGTCCTTGTTTTTTTAGTATCTACTTTTAAAAAAAATTTTTTTTGATATAATTTCAGACATTTAGAAAAGCTGCAAGACTAATACAAAGATTTCTTATAAACCCTTCACCGGGGACTTCCCTGGTGGTACAGTGGTAGAGAATCCCCTTTCCAACTCAGGGGACGCGGGTTCAATCCCTGGTCGGGGAAGTAAGATCCCACAAGCTATGGGGCAACTAAGCCCGTGCGCCACAACTACTGAGCCCACGCGTCTCAATTAGAGACAGAAAACCTGCACGACACGACTAGAGAGAAGCCCACGTGCCACAACAAAAGATCTCACATGCCACAAAGAAGACCCAACGCAGCCAAATAAATAAATAAAATAATTTGATTAAAAAAACCCTTCACCCAAAGTCACCAAATATTAACTTTCTACGCTACTTGCTTTATTACTCTCTCTTTTCCTCTCCCTAAATACTTCAGTGTGTCTTTTCTAAGAACTAAGACATTTTCTAACGTTACCATAGTATAAATATCAACACTGGGAAATTCAACATTCTTTAATACTATTATCTAAGGTACAGACCTTATTCAAATTTTGCCAATTACCCTATCAATGTCCATTATAGCAAAAGAGAAAAGATTTTTTTCTAGTCCTGGACTCAATCTAAGATCACATGGTGCAGTTAGTAGTTTTTTGTGAAGTTTCCAATTTACATAAAAATTGAAAGAATAGAATAAATAATTGCACATTATTTACTAACTGCTATCATTTTGCCACATATGCTTTTCTGTCTCTCTCTCAGCGTCTATCATCAATATTACCCAGAGAACTTCCGCAATAATAAAAATGTTCTACACCAGCGCTCTCCAATACATTGCCATGAGATACATGTGGCTATAAAGCACTTGAAATATGGCTAGTGAGACTGAGGACTGGAGCTTTAAATTTTATTTAATTTTAATGTAAATAGTTCTATGTGGCTATACTTGCTACCCTATTGGATAGCACAGGACCCAGATATATATATGACATCTGTATTTAAAAAAAAAGTTAGTTGGAGATATCATGACAGATCGGCCCTGATTACTTTCAGAATGCAATTCCAAACAATAAGGGCATTCTTCCACCTACCACACCACCATTATTATACCTAAAAAAAAAATGTATAGTCACTCCTTCCATCATTTGATACCCATTCCATATTCAAATTTTCCCAGTTGTTCCCAACTTTTTTTTTTAATATTTATTTATCTGATTGTGCCAGGATTTAGTTGCGGCTCTCCAGCTCTGTAGTTGTGGCACGCAGGCTTCTTAGTTATGGCATGCCAACTCTTAACTGTGGCATGCATGTGGGATCTAGTTCCCTGACCAGGGATCGAATCCATGCCCTCTGCATTGGGAGCACAGAGTCATAACCACTGCGCCACCAGGGAAGTCCCCCAAACATATTTTTATAGCTGTTTTTCTCCCAACCCAAGATCCAATCAAGATGAACAAACTGTACATGTGGGATCTTCCCGGACCGGGCACGAACCCGCGTCCCCTGCATCGGCAGGCGGACTCTCAACCACTGTGCCACCAGGGAAGCCCCATGACAATGATTTTTAAAGACTTCCTTCCACCAGCTGTCTTATAGAATGCTAAATCCTGCATTCTTCTGATTGTTTCCTCATGGTTAGATTTACAGTGAACATTTTTGTCAAGAATACTAACTACACAGGTTAGGTTGTATACTTCTTACTGTACACACCAGGCCATCCTCCTACTGGGGATACTAATTTTGATCCCATGGTTAATGTGGGGTTTGCCAGGTCACTCCACTGTAAAGATACATTTTCCCCGCAGTAATTTATAATTAATAAGTGGGGTGATATTTTCAATGTTTCTTGTTCTTAAAAGACAAGCCAGGACTTCCCTGGTGGCGCAGTGGTTGAGAGTCCGCCTGCCGATGCAGGGGACACGGGTTCGTGCCCCAGTCCGGGAAGATCCCACATGCCGCGGAGCGGCTAGGCCCGTGAGCCATGGCCGCTGAGCCTGTGCGTCCGGAGCCTGTGCTCCGCAACGGGAGAGGCCACAACAGTGAGAGGCCCGCGTACCGCAAAAAAAAAAAAAAAAAAGACAAGCCAAAATACAGGTCTCAAGTTTATCTAGAAAGTTTATTTACTATTTGGTAAAATATAAATGTCAGTTTCTTATACATGGAGTCACATCTTCACATAGGATTTAGCTTTTAAAGTCAACAAATAAGGCAAAAAATCACATATTTCCAAAATTATACCCCTGAAAAGCTCTTAGGAAGGCAACAGAATAGAGTGTGGCATATTATCCTTCTATAGGTTCCAAACAGCCAGTTTTTTGCTTTGCTGTGCTGTGTTTTCAGTGTTCCTTCAGTTAAATATCAGATAAAATAGTTGGCTTACGTTTGAGGACCTTAGTGTGTTTAAAAAGTGTATTGTAAAACTCTAGGACTGGGGGAGAAGGATAAATTGGGAGATTGGGATTGACATATACACACTATTACTATATATAAAATAGATAACCAGGGCTCCCCTGGTGGCGCAGTGGTTAAGAATCCGCCTGCCAATGCAGGGGACACGGGTTCGAATCCTGGTCCAGGAAGATCCCATATGCCACAGAGCAACTAAGCCCGTGTGCCACAACTACTGAGCCTGCGCTCTAGAGCCAGAGAACCACAAGTACTGAGCCCATGTGCCACAACTACTGAAGCCCTCGTGCCTAGAGCCCATGCTCCGCAACAAGAGAAGCCGCTGCAATGAGAAGCCCGTGCACCGCAACGAAGAGTAGCCGCCGTTCGCCGCAACTAGAGAAAAGCCCGTGCGCAGCAACAAAGACCCGACGCAGCCAAAAAGATAAATAAATAAAATTAATTAATTTAAAAAATAAATACAATAGATAACTAATAAGGACCTACTGTATATAACACAGGGAACTCTACTCAATATTCCTTAATGACCTATATGGGAAAAGAATCTTAAAAAGAGTGGATATATGCATATGCATAACTGATTCACTTTACCATACACCTGAAACTAACACAACATTGTAAATCAACTATACTCCAATAAAAATTTTTAAAGATAAAAAATAAAAAAATAAATCTCTAGGACTGCACTAGAAGAGGCACAGGGAACTGAGGCAGAGAGGGGACAGCATAGCAACAGCTCCCAAATTACACCAGAGGCTCTATCCACAAAATGCACAGGAGGAAGAACCACCCACACTGTTTAAATGGTTGCTTCTCTCCTCTTTCTCCCCCACCATTTTCCTGGATGGTATTATCAACTCCCTATAGCTTAAGTGCATATATAACGAGGTGCACCTGTATTATCAAGTTAGCTCTCTCCACACTAGTGAGAAAATACACATCAGGGAAAGGCAAGAGAGAAACCTTTAGAAGTCAGAGTGTGTTCCTGAATAACATGGTCCCAAAACAGGGACCTCAGGATATCACCAGTTTCCATGGGCAGGCTTCTGTTCTGACCTAGCCCTGCTAATTATTAGATAGGCAGTAAAGGCTGTAGTCTCGAGTTCAAAACCCTACCAGTTCACTCTATTCCTTCTCCCTTCTCAAAAGGGCTGGAGCAGCCATGAGACACCAAGAAAAGTAATTAAAATATATGAAGACTATAAAAAAAATCAATAACTCAATAAGAAACAGGCAAAAAATAGACATAGGCAACCCACAGAAAAGGAAATACAGATTTACTTAAACATATGATAAGACACTAAACATCACTTATCATTTAATGAGAAGTAAAACTATGCTGAGAGCACAATTTTTTTTAACCAACCAGACTGGCAAAGATAAAAAAAAAAAAAAATCTGACAACATATCATGTTGGTAAAGGTGTGGGGACTACAGCCGTACCACCCTGAATGCCCCCAAACTCGGAAGCTAAGCAGGGTTGGACCTGGGTAGTACTTGGATGGGAGACCGCTTGGCAATACCAGGTGCTGTAGGCTTAAAAAAAAAAAAAAGATGACGTGGGGAAAGGAGCACTCACTGATAACAACAGGTTCCCTCCAGGCGAGGGAACTGGGGAGCTGCAGGAATGGAAACAACTGTAAACTATGTGAGTACATGAAATAAATGAATAACATTTCCATTTTTCAAACAATAATTTAAAAATTTGGACCAAAGATACAATTTTGTCTCCCAATGATCATGCTGAGAGGCCTGAGCCCAGATACTGAATGCCACTCCTCTCTCCCCGAGCATCTTGTGGTCCCGTGACTCCTCCTCCTAAAGCTACTGGAGCAGCAGGCTTTCATCCGTGTGATATTTACTGAGGCCTCACTATGTGTCAGGCACTGTTCTAGGCTTTGGGGCATCAACAGTAAGCAAAACAGACAAAAACCCCTGTTCTCGTGGAGCTTACATTCTACGGAAAGAGACAGTGAATAAATGAAATAGATTCCAATAGGTCAAACATTAAATAGTGACAGGGGCTGATAAGAAAAAGATAAGGTGATGAAGGGGAGAGACATGAGGGAATCAGGGTAGGGAGCCTTTAGATGGGGGAATCAGGGAAGGCCTCGTTGAAGAGAGTGACTTTGGGGTAAAAACCTGCAGAAAGTAAGGAAGCAGACCAGGTAGATAACTCAGCCAAAAGAGCATTTCATTCAGTGGGAACAGCAAGTGCAAAGGCCCAGGGGTGGGAGTGTACCTGGTAGAGGCAATGAATAGCACGGGAGGTCCATGTGGACCTGTGCATCTAGCCAAAGAGGAGTAAATGTGGAACAGGAAATGAGAAATGGAAGGGGTCATATCACGTGGGATCTTCAGCTTGTATGCGGAGTGAGATAGACAGTCCTTGATGTGTTTGAGCAGAGAAGTGACAAGAGCTGGCTTACACTGTAACAAGATCACTGGCTGCTGTGCGATAAACAGAATGAAGCGGGGCAAAGGGCAGAAGTAGGAAGCCAGGTTAGGAGGCTACCGCCTTAATCTAGGGCAGAGATGATGCCAGCTGGTGGGTCAGCAGGGGTGGTGAGAAGTGGCTGAACGCTGCCCACATTTTGAATGTAGACAAAACCAGATTTGCTGAATACAGGATATTGAGGGAAAAAAAAAATCAGGTCAGTTCCAGGCATGTCACATTTTAGACGTTTACTAAGCCTTCAAGTGGAGATGCCAAGTGGGCTATTGGATATACAAACCTGGAGTTCAGAGACAAGGCCAGGCTGGAGATACAAATGTGGCAGTGATCCTACTATTTGGTGGCATTTAAAGTGATAAGGTTTGGATGAGCTCACCAAGGGAATGAGCGTAGATAGAAAAGAGCCCTGGAGAAGGAAGGATTCGCCATTTTATATAATTCTTTCCAAAAGTTCTTTTTTTCCCCCTCCTCTTCAAAAACTCCAGCTATAATATGACAACCCTATAAGAATGAATAGTTATGCTCGTAAGCCAAAGTGTGGTATAATTCCACCTCTTTCCCAAAGATGGGGCTGGACCTGAAATGACAAACTTCACACAGTGCCACTCACCTTTCAGAATAAGCTGAGACTTCTCAAAAGGCAGGGCGACCCCTGCCCGGCTGGAGCTGGCAGATGCCATGTCATCACCAGGAAACTGAAAGACAAACAAAGCAGCAGGTTTAGAGGATATCTGATAAGAGACTGAGGAACTGAACCCAATTTTTATATCTAAGTCTAAAGAGATAGAAGCAAGAAAATATAAACATCCAGGACTTCTCTAGTGGTGCAGTGGTTAGGAATCCACCTGCCAATGCAGGGGACACGGGTTAAAGCCCTGGTCCGGAAAGATCCCACATGCCACGGAGCAACTAATAAGCCCGTGTGCCACAAATACTGAGCCCGTGTGCCACAACTACTGAAGCCCACACGCCTAGAGCCCGTGCTCCTCAACAAGAGGAGCCACCGCGATGAGAAGTACATGCACAGCAACAAAGAGTAGCCCCCTTCACCGCAACTAGAGAAAGCCCACGCGCAGCAACAAAGACCCAACACAGCCAAAAATAAATAAATAAAATTTATTTAAAAAAAAAGAAAATATAAACATCTAAGCAACTGCAGCCACGCTGCTTCAGGCAGAGTGATGTCTGTCTCATAATGACTACTGAATCTGGGTAGGACTTGGATGGGCTAAGAAGGACACAGCACTGCTATATCAACCTCTTAAGGATGGAGAGCCTAAAATAATATCTCCAAAAAGAAAGTCACAGTTCAACAATTTTTTAAAAAGTAGGGACCTTCCCGGCAGTCCAGTGGTTAAGACCCTGAACTTCCACTGGAGGGGGCACGGGTTCAATCCCTGGTCGGGGAACTAGATCCCAAACGCCTCATGGTGTGGCCAAAAAATAAATAAATAAAATTTTTAAACATTAAAAAAATTCTAAAGTAATATTAAACCAATTTTTTAAATGGACAGAAGATTTTAATAAAAGTTTCTCCAAGAAGATATACCAGTAAATGTGTTTATTGGCCAAGGAAATGACAGACCAGGATTCAATCTACATCTTCTGATTCCAAAGCCCAACATTCATCCAGTCGACTACTCTGCTATCACCTGGATGTGCACATGGGCCTGGCCAACAAAGCACATGAAATAATTTTTGATGGACCTCATTAGCCATAAGGCATCCCTGTCACTCCATCTTGGCTAGAAGCAGAAGTCTATCTTGCATTTTGAGTGGATCTTTTACTCATACATAATTGTGTAACATCGTCATTTGTCATTTGGAAAATATTTGGTTCACTGAGTTCTATAGATATTCCAAATGTTGACCCATTTCATTATACCCTATCCAAAATATCACATTTGTGAATGTCACCACTGATCTCATCAGACAAGTTTTTGAGTATTGGGAAGCTGTCAAGCTCTTTGTGGTAGATGGAAGTCTTCCAAATTTCTAATTTTCACTTAAAAACTCATATTCTATCATTGGCAATAAGCACTGTCAGTTGTTTTCCTTGAAGTGACAGGCTTACTTCATTCATCTTCAGGAAAATGTCTGCCAAACACCCAAATCTATTAACGCTAGTTCATCTGTTGATTTTTTTTAAGTAAAAATGGTATTTCATGAAAAAAGCAACTATGTAATACAGCTTTTAATTGAGTCATACAAGTACTTTTTCTCAGCACAACAATTATACTTCAGTATGCAGGAGAACCTCAGGTCCTCTTTGCACATTGACAATACTGAGCTTCTGATACTCGCCCTCAATCCTGTTCCACATCTCAGTTAATGACAACTCCCTCCATCCAGTGGCTCAGGCCAAAATTCTGGGGCTCATTCGTGCTTCCCCTTTCCCTCTCACACCCCACATTCAACCCATCAATAAATCCTATTGATTCTACCTTTAAAATATTTCCAAGCTCAAACATTTCTCTCCATCTGCACTGTCACTGCCTTGCTCCAAACACCATCATCTCTTAGCTGGGTTATTGTTTTTCCTGCTTCTGCTCTCTGTCCCCTTCAATCCAATTTCTACGTTCAGCAAGAGTCCTGTCTTTTAATATGTAATCAGATCATATCACTGTGCTATTCAAAAACTGGAAGCTATCCAGGGGCTTCCCATCTACCTCAAAGTCCTTGTAATGACCTTAGAGGGACGGCGTGATACACTACCACCCACCTCTCTGACCTGGCCTCCCATTTCTTTCCCCTCTCCCTACCTTCCCCATGGGCCTCCTCGCTGTTGCTTGAACATGCCAGCCACGTTCCCCCATCAGACTTCTACCTCTCTGTCTAGAATTCTCTTTTCCCAACTGTCCACATATACAGCTTATTCCTTCACTGCCTTCAGGCATTAACTCAAATGTTGCTTTCTTAAGGGGCCTTCCCTGGCCACCCTGTCAACCTCACCTCTCCACACACACTGTACCCATCCTTCCCTAGTTTACATTTCTGCCTTAGCATTTATCACTGACACGGTTCATAGTGTATTGATTTCTTGTGTGTACTGTCTCCCTCCTCTAGAAGGTAAGCTCCATGAGGGCTGAGATGTGTGTCCCCCTCTTAGCCCTGTAGCCTACTATCTGGAATAGTGCCTGGCTCCTAGTAAGAACTCTATATTTATTGAATGAATGAAGAGGTGCATCAACTTTCTGAAATTCAAAAGGATAATGTTTTGACTCCCTTGAAGTTTTTTTGGTAAAGCAATAAACATATCAACTCTTTTACCCATCAGATTAGCAAGAGATCAGAAGTCTGACAATAGTGTTGCTGAGAAGTCTCACAGGCTTCTGGAAGCAGTGCAAGTTAGACGGTACCTGGCAACCTCCGATAGAGTTAAAGATGCATATATTGTAGTTCCCAGGATTCCACTCCTAGGTATTTGCCAATAAAGATGCATATATTGTACTTCCCAGGATTCCACTCCTAGATATTTGCCAGGGGAAAATCTTCCAACAAATGCAGAAGCAACCGTGTTCAAAATGTTCATCATGGCAATGTTTATAACAGCAAAAATTTATAAATAACCTAAATGTCCATCAATGAGGGAATGCATAAATTGTGAAATAGTTATAAAATGGGATGCCATATAGTTCTTGAAATGTATGAATTCAACTGATATGTACAAACCCCAAACTATAATACTAGAACTAAAAAAAAAAAAAAAAAAGCAAGTGATAGCTTAAGTGTAGGGCAGTGCCATTGGTATACACTTGAACTTTCACAAAACAATTGTATCTACTGTTGTGGACACACATAAATGGTATGAAAGTATAGAAGCATGGATGGGAAGGAACCACACCAAGTTCAGGACAGAAGTTACCTCTGGGGTAGCGGAAGAGGGAGCAGGGGAACTGGAGTGAACA
Source organism: Tursiops truncatus (assembly GCF_011762595.2). Lineage (NCBI taxonomy): Eukaryota > Metazoa > Chordata > Mammalia > Artiodactyla > Delphinidae > Tursiops > Tursiops truncatus. The sequence goes on from NC_047052.1 coordinate 17,021,987, forward strand.
GAGAGACCAAGGGAACTTCGACTGTATCTGCAACATTTCATGTTTTAAAGGAAGAAGTTCTGAAGCAAATATGGCAAAATGCTACTATTCATTAAATCCAGATGGTGGTTTTTATGACTGCTTGTTATCTTATTCTCTGAACCACTTCATATGTTTGATCTTTTTCATAATTTAACAATAGTTTTAAAGGGGATAAAAAGATGATATCTTGAGTAATGAAGGAAAGATTAATGATTGTAAATTAAGCCTCGGGGCTTTTAGTAACAGGTTAAAGCACTAAAAGCTGGAAATCCATTATTTATAGACTTTAAAAAGAAAACAATTTTAAAATGTTTACATCTACTGGGACTCATTCTAAGGGTAGAAGCAACTTGACTAAGGGTAGTTTTTAAACTAGCTTGTTCTCCCTGAGCTTTAACTGTTTTTAGCCTTTGCTATGAACTAGAGAGAATTCTGGAGAATGAAACGCAAAGCCCTCGCATGGCCTGTTACATGGGAGAAAGACCAAACCTTTCGATCTATACTTCGTGGCTCCAAAACAAAACCAATCAGATAAATTCCAGAGGCGGCTCAGAACAAAACCAACAGGGAAAGTAGTAGAAATAGAGTAGATAAGACTACCATGTTTTCTTCCTCCCATGTCTTTCATAATTACAGGCCACTGTTTACTAACAATAGCCCATGTTATTTATGCACGGCTTTGTCTCCAGATCCATTAGCAAGATACCACCCTGACACTACAAGGTAGGTATCTTTTCTTTTCTTTTTTCTAAATAAATTTATTTATTTTATTTATTTATTTTTTTGGCTGTGTTGGGTCTTCCTTGTTGCGCACCAGCTTTCTCTAGTTGCGGCGAGCGGGGGCTACTCTTTCGTTGCGGTGCGCGGGCTTCTCATTGTAGTGTCTTCTCTTGTTGCAGAGCACGGGCTCTAGGCGCATGGGCTTCAGTAGTTGTGGCCTGCAGGCTCAGTAGTTGTGGCGCACGGGCTTAGCTGTTCCACAGCATGTGGAATCTTCCGGGACCAGGGCTCGAACCCGTGTCCCCTGCATTGGCAGGCAGATTCTTAACCACTGCACCACCAGGGAAGTCCGGCAGGCGGATTCTTAACCACTATGCCACCAGGGAAGCCCCAACGTAGGTATCTTGAATTGAACCTTTGCAATCCATGTATAAAGACAAATAACCATTACTGTTGAAGGGAAAGTACCCCAAAGTACCTATAATTTCTGTCTCAGGGCCCCATATTGGACAGGATTTCCAATGGGCATGAGGTCCAAACTCCTACTAGCCACTTTAGGAAGCTTATGAAACCTGAGACCCAGATTTTACTCTACACCTGTCTCAGCAACACAAATAGATGACTCTGTACATGCACTCAAGTAATTTTTTCCCCTGCTAATAGTGATGAGAAGTGTTTGCATTCAAATCACTTCCACAAAAACTGAGTTAGCATAAGCCTGGGGCAGGCAGGGGGAGGAGGGAGAACATGTTTAAAACATCACCAAAGGTTATAGATGCTCAATGAATTTCATTATTCAAGGAAGTCATGGATTTATCAGGAGAAAAAGGGGGAAGCCAGAACTAAGTGTGGTAGATCTACCCAAATTTCTTGAAAAAAAAAACAAAAACATTATCCTCTGAACTTAACCTCTATGTAAATCTCGACAAGCACTTTTTAAAATAAAATATAAAATAACAGAGTAGAAAATATTAAAGTACACCATACATAAAGGAAAGTATTATTTCATAAAAAGTTTGTTCAGATAAATGTACATTTACATCTTCATGTATATTGGGTCATGATATAAAATATGTATATGTCTTACTAAAGATTGTAGTCAAAACCTCTTGAGAACAACTGCTCTATAACAATCCTATCTTACTTAGGGTTTTGGATTAGAGAGACACAAACACTAAGCAAATAGACAAACACTAGATTGGGGACTAACTAGTCACTCAGAGAAATGCCATCGGTTTATTATTATCATTTTAGGTCTGAGAAATTTTCCCACATCTATGTAAAACAGTATTTATTCAATCATTCAATACATACTGAGCATTTATTCTGTACCTTATACTGTTTTTGGTGCTAATGATACATCAATGAATAAAACATTTAAAAAAAATTCCTACCCTATAAGAGTCTTCTGGTAAAGAGCCAAGAATGCTCCTGGCTCTGGCAGGGGGATGGGAAAAGTAACCATTGTGCTGTATGCCCAGAGTGTTCTCTAACAGCAGCCTTCACTCCGGGAAAAGGACTCTACCAGGACTTATCCCAAGTGCGGGGGAGGAAATTTCCCTGAGGCCCCCTCTAGACTTCTTATCGCACTGAGAAAGGAAAACAGTTCATAAACACTTGTAAAGGTCACAGCCCAGGGACAGAGACCCACTAAAAGACTGAGATTTAATCATAAAATTATAAAATGCTTTCCCTCTCCCATACTCTGCCACCATATCGAGGGTCCAATAAAGTAACAGTGGATTACAGCTGAAAGAGCTAAAAGGTGTATACTCTATTTAAGAAAGAGTTCTTAGGGAAGACCAGAGATTACAGGGGAGACAAAAACAAGGATACTAGCATAATTTGAGGCCTCTGGTACCTACAATTACATCAATCATTAAACACAAGCCAACTCCTAGCCAGATTACACAAAACTCCCAACTAGATAAAGGCCTATTCACCTCAGTTCCTATTACCTAATACATCCTGCCTGGCTTTCAGTTAGAAATTATAAGTTATGCTAAAACGTAAGAAAAAATAGTGTGAAGAGACAAAGCAAGCATCAGAATTAGACTCAGATATGACAGACTTTGGAATTATCAGACAGGGAATTTTAAATAACTATGATTAATATGTTAAGTGCTCTAATGGAAAAAGTAGACAACATATAAAAACAGATGGGTAATGTAAGCAGAGACATGGAAACTCTAAGAAAGAATCAAAAGAAAATGCAGAACATGGTAACAAAAATGAAGAACGCCTTGATGGGCCCATGAGTAGACTGGATGTGGCTGAGGAAAGAATCAGTAAGCTTGAAAATATATTAACAGAAACGTCCCAAACTAAAATGCAAAGAGAAAAAAAGAATTAAAAAAAAAAAGAAAATACAGAACTGCCAAGAACTGTGGGACAATTTCAAAAGGTACAAAATACACATGACTGGAATATCAGAAGAGAGAACAGAGCAAAAGAAATATCTGAAGTAATATGGTCAACAATTTCCCAAAATTAACGACATAACACCAAATAATAGATCCAGGAAGCTCACAGAACATCAAGCAGGATGAATACAAAAATCAAAAAATAAACTTAAAAAAGAAGCAAGGAGAGAGTGCAGTGAAATATTTAAAGTGTTAAAAGAAAAAACCCGGGACTTCCCTGGTGGTCCAGTGGTAAAGACTCCGCGCTCCCAATGCAGGAGGCCTGGGTTCGATCCCTGGTCAGGAAACTAGATCCCGCATGCACACTGCAGCTAAAGATCCTACATGCCACAACCAAAGATCCCGCACGCCGCAACGAAGATCCCGAGTGCCGCAACTAAGACCTGGTGCAGCCAAATAAATAAATAAATATTTTTAAAAAGAAAAAAGAAAAAACCCACCAACCCAGAATTTTGTATCCAATGAAGTTACCCTTTAAAAGTGAAGGAGAAAAAAAGACTTTCTCAAACAAAAACCTGCCCTGCACGAAATGTTGAAAAGAAGTTCCTCAGAAAGAAGGAAAATGATATAGGTCAGAAACTTCTACCTACACAAAGAAAAGAGCATGGCAGAAGGAATAAATGAAGCTCCCACCACTGGCTTCTTTATACAGTAAAAGACTAATGCTTAGGGGAACGGCATATGTGGGAAGCGGATGCCAAATAGGGAACAGACAAGAGAACTAGAGAGGTGATGAGAGATATGGGGAAACACCATGCAGTGAAAGAACACAGGAATTTGGGAGGGGGTTGGAAGTAGAAATGTTGAACATTGTGGACAAGGCAAGTCTCACTGAGAAGGTGACTTCTGAGCAAAGATCTGAAGCAGGAGAAGGAGGGAACTGAGGATATCTGTGTTAGAACATTCCAGGCAGATAAAAGGGCAAGAGCTAAAGCTCTTGAGATGGTTGCATGTCTTGAAAGTGTAAGGAACGAAAGGGGGCCAGCGTGCGCGGCTGGAGGGCAGTGAAAGAGGAGGAGGAAGATAGTGATAAGAGATGCACCTGGAGAATCCCCTGGCAGTCCAGAGGTTAGGACCGTGTGCTTTCACTGCAGGGGCCATGGCTTGGATCCCACAAGCCACATGGTGCAGCCAAAAATTTTAAAAATTAAGAAAAAAAAAAGATGCAACTGAACTTATCCTGTTAGGTAAAGTCATCCTTAATGAACTATGAAATGCCTTGGAGCAGTGGTCCTCAATTCTTTCTACACATTTGAATACCTGGAGAGCAATAAAAACAAAATGAAACAAAAAAAGCCCCACTGACAACCAAACCCTAACCTCAGAGATTCTCATTGGATTGGTCTGGAGTGGGCCGGGGACAGCTGTGTTATTTAAAAGCTACCCAAATGATTCCAAAGTGAAGTTGTGGTGAGAACCACTGGATCAGTGTTACTGAATCAGCTGAGGCTTCAACTAATTTGACTGCACTGAAAGTAGGACTTTACCTCTGTCAGAAGGCTCAAGGTTAAACTAAAATTATGTTCCAAAATTGCAAATGAAAAAGTGGGGGGAACTTCCTGGTGGTCCAGTGGTTAAGAATCCACCTTCCAATGCACTGGATGCGGCTTCAATCCCTGGTCGGGGAACTGGGATCCCACATGCCGCAGGGCAAATGAGCCCACGTGCCACAACTACTGAGTCCTTGCGCCGCAACTACAGAGCCCACATGCTCTGGAGCCCGCATGCCACAACTACAGAGCCCGCATGCCACAACTACTGAGCCCACACGCCACAACTAGAGAGCCTGCATGCCACTCTGAGCCCGCACACTCTGGAGCCCGCATACCACAACTAGAGAGAGGCCCGCGAGCCGCAAATGAAGAGCTGGCACGCTGCAACAAAAGATCCCACTTGCCACAACTAAGACCCGACGTAGCCAAAAAAAAAGAAAAAGAAAAAGTGGGGTGATATGTAACTCTAGGAACAGAATACAGTGGAGGAGCTGTTCCAGGAGTGGTTCCAAGGAGACTAAGTATTGCACCACCTTCCTTGATGCCAACTTTTCCCACAGAGAGTCTTCCAGGGGCTCTCAATGAACATGACAGATTAAACACCTATATTTATCTCTGCTCCCTTCTCAAACCCCAACAAAATGTCAGGAAAGAAACACAAAGAATGTAAACCCACTAAAAAAGAATGGAAAAGGAAACAACAGAGATGGCAGCAACATTTTGGAAAGTGGCAAGTGAGTCAAAACTGAAATCTAACTGCCTGCGATGGGGGAAGTGGGGTTAAAAACAGGAGGGCTGGTAAAAACCTGCATGGAAAAGAGTGCCAGACTCCAGTCCCCACCCACTTCAGCTAGGCACTCATCCCTCCCTAATCCCAAACAGAGAGTTAAATTTTAATCTCTGGATAGGTTAAATCAGACCTGAGAACTTAAGGCATGGTTGAGAGTAGGGATAAGGCACCATATTGATCCAGGGAGATAAGAGAAAGTCTATATCATGAACTATGAGAGGTTTCCCCACCCCCACTTACCTTCCCTCATTTGGGTCCTAGCACGCTTAAGCATCCACAACTGTGGAGAGACTCAGACATAAAAGCCAAATATCAAAACAAAGAGGATAAAAAAGAACTCATTGGATAAGCTGATCCTCAAATTCATAAGGAAATGCAAAAGACCCAGAATAGCCAAAATATCTTGAAGAAGAAAGTCGGAGGCTTCACACTTGCTAATCTCAAAATTTACTACAAAGCCACAGTAATCAAGACCGTGTGGTACTGGTATAAGGAAAGACATACAGAGCAATGGTATAGAACTAAGAGTCCAGATACAAACCTGTTGCAGGAAGGGGGACCCCTTCCAGGGCCCGAGAGAGGGCTCTTGTCTCACACTCGGAAATGAATTGTCCAAGGAGAAACAAGTGCTGACAAAGCAAGAGACTTTATTGGGAAGGGGCGACCGGGTGCACAGCAGCAGGGTAAGGGAACCCAGTAGAACTGCTCTGCCACATGGTTCATAGTCTCAGGTTTTATGGTGATGGGGTTAGTGTCCAGGTTATCTCTGGCCAATCACTCTGACTCAGGGTCCTTCCTAGTGGCACACACATCGCTCAGCCAAGATGGATTTCAGTGAAAAGGAAGAATCCTTCTCACTAGAATCCAGAAGGGAGGTTGATAGGACATATGGACTGGAGTCTCCTCTCTCCTTTTGACCGGTTGCTGGTAGCTTGTTAGTTCCGTGTTTCTTACCAGGACCTCCTATTGTAAGATAACTCAGGCAAGTGGTTACTACTGTGCCTGGCCAGGGTGGGCAGTTTCAGTCAGCGGTTCCCTTAACAATCCCACACTGATGTTCAAGTGATTTTAGACACAAGTGCAAGATACAGTAAGTCCCCTACATACAAATGAATTCTGTTCCGAGAGCACGTTCGTAAGTCCAATTTGTTCATAAGTCCAACAAAGTTAGCCTAGGTACCCAACTAACACAATCAGCTACATAGTACTGTACTGTAATAGGTTTATAATACTTTTCACACAAATAATACATAAAAAACAAACAGACACAAAAAATAAAGAAAACATTTTTAATCTTACAGTACAGTAATCTTACAGACAGACACGTGAACTAACTTACATGACTGGACATGCAAACGCACGTTTGCATCTTTGAAAGTTCGCAACTTGAAGGTTCGTATGTAGGGGACTTACTGTAATTCAATGGGAAAAGAACAATAGTCTTTTCAACATATGGTGCTGGGGCAACTGGATATGCATGTGTAAAGGAAGGAAGTTGGACCCCTCCCTCAGACCTTAGACAAAAATGAACTCAAAATGGATCAAAGACCAAAATATAGGAGCAACTATAGAAGAACCAATTGGTGTAAATCTTCATGACTTTATCTTTTTTTAATTTTATCGAAATATAATTAATTCCATGACTTTATATTAAGAGATGGTTTCTTAGATATGATAGGAGAAACACAAACAATGGAAGAAAAACTAGATAAATTCAACTTCATCAAAAATTTAAAATGGGGCTTCCCTGGTGGCGCAGTGGTTGAGAGTCCGCCTGCTGATGCAGGGGACACGGGTTCGTGCCCCGGTCCGGGAAGTTCCCACATGCCGCGGAGCGGCTAGGCCCGTGAGCCATGGCCACTGAGCCTGCGCGTTCGGAGCCTGTGCTCCACAACGGGAGAGGCCACAACAGTGAGAGGCCCGTGTACCACAAAAAAAAAAAAAAAAAGGCAAAAGATTTAAACAGACATTTCTCCAAAGAAGATATACAAATAAACAATAAGCATATGAAAAGATGCTCAAACACCATTAATCACTAGAGAAATGGAAATTAAAACCACAATGAGATACCACTTCACACAAACCAAAATGGCCAAAACCAAAAAGCATACAATAATAAGCACAAGCGAGAACTTGGACAAATTGAAATCCTCATACGCTGCAGGCAAGAAATGAAAAATGGTGAGCAGCTTTGGAAGAGTTTGTTCAAAAAGTTAAACACAGAATTACCATTAAGACCCAGCCATTCCATTTTTAGGTATACACCCAAACGAACTGAAATGTGTCCACACAAAAATTTGTACACAAATGTTCATAGCAGGATTATTTGTAGTAGTTACAAAGTGGAAACAACCCAAATGTTTATCAACTGATAAATGGATAAACAAAATGTAGTATATCCATAAAGTGGTATATTATTTGGCCATAAAAAGGAACGAAGTACTGTTTCATGCTGCAATATGGATGAACCTTGAAAACATTATGCTAAGTGAAAGAAGCCAGAACAAAAGACCCAATTATCATATTTCATTTATATGAACTATCTAGAATAAGTAAACCCACATAAACAGTAAGTAGATTAATGGTTGTCCAGGGCAGAGGGTTGGGGGTCGGAGTGACCGTTAAGGAGTACACGTTTTCTTTTGGGTGATGAAAATATTCTGGGATTAGATAGTGATGATGGTTGCACAACTTTGTAAAAAATACTAAAATCCACTGAGCTGAACATTTCAAACTGGTGAATTTTAAGGTATGTGAATTATATTTCAATTTTTTTAACTCATAGTTAAATGTAACCGTGGTCAGAGAAAACCTCAAAACAATTCAGAGAGATAAGAGAAAATGTTTCATCCATGAAACAAAAACAGAATGTAATTTTAAAGGAAGAAAGGAAGGGAGAGAGGGAAGTTGGTTGGTTGGTTGATTCAGAGAATAAGCAAATGCTCTTGGAAAGGACAGATCTCATAGCAGAAATGAAGTTGATAAAGTGAGGACATATTCTAAGAAATAGAACCAAAAGAAAAAGAAGATGGTAGATAGGAGAGAAAAGACTTTTTTTTTAATTCTTCCTTTTTGTTTTCTTTTTTTTTTTTTTTTGGCCATGCAGCTTACAGGATCTTAGTTCCCCGACCAGGGATCAAACCTGGGCCCACAGCATTGGAAGCTCGGAGTCCTAACCATTGGACCACCAGGGAATTCCCAAGACTTTTTTAAAATAGTAGATTCATTTAAAATGTCCAATGTCTGACTTAGTCCAGAAATAGAAAAGAGGACAAAAAGAAAGACAGCAAAGAAATGTTACAGATTTTTCTTAAGCTGAAGGATATACATTTCTAGACAGAAAGAACCTGAGTGCCCAGAACAATGAATGAAAAACAAAAACAAAAAAACACACTAAGACAAAACGTCATGAAAGTTCAAAACACGAGAACAAAGAGTATACACGCTTCCAGCCACATTTACAAAGAACAGGAATCAGAATGGCATCAGACTTCACAGTACTACTGGATGCTAGAAGACAATGCAATGCTTCACATTTCAGATAAAATTATTTCCAATTATTAAATAAAATGATTAATCCCAATTTATAATTAAAATGATTTCCAATCCAGAATTCCATAACCATCAGTCAAGCATGACAGGAAAACAATGATATTTTCAGCTTCGTAACGTGTCAAAAAAATTGCTTCCAAAGCTCATTTTCTTATGAAGCTACTGAAAGATACGCTCTAGGGGAGTAAATGAGAAAGTTGGAGGACAGTGTGTATTCACATGGGAGAGGCAAAAGGAATTCCCAGATTAACGATGAAGAGAAATCCCAAGGCATTACTGTCCATTAGCCTAGAGAGCAACTAGTCCAGATGAGAGAGTTCATAAGACGTGTCATCTTTAGATGAAAGAAAAAAACTGACAAAATAGATTAGATGAGGCATCTGATTGCACTGAAAGAAGTATTATTTTAGCTCTATCAGAATGTTTGGGGCTGAGGTAGTGATAGGTACACAGAAAATTATGCGAATGAAAAAATCAGGAAATAAACAACTCTAGTAAAAACAAAAGCTATTATGAGAAAGGAAATGTAATCCTAATACACAGTGTGGCTCAGCTGTGAATAATATTTATAATCAAAATAGCATGAACAATTTAATCAAAACTTGTGATATGGCTGTAATCAGAAGGTGGGGGTAGATGAGTACATTTGTGGAGACTGGCCAGAAAGAGAGCTCAGCATCCATCCTCAGTGGTTAAAAGGCAACAGATAAAACTGACAAGCTAAGAAATGATGGTGTACGGATGCCATTTAGAGAAGCAGAAGTCTATACCAGAAAAGAGCTCAAAGAGTTAAAAAGCAATAGATAAGGGCTTCCCTGGTGGCACAGTGGTTGAGAGTCCGCCTGCTGATGCAGGGGACATGGGTTCGTGCCCCGGACCGGGAAGATCCCACATGCCGCAGAGCGGCTGGGCCCGTGAGCCGTGGCTGCTGAGCCTGCACATCCGGAGGCTGTGCTCCTCAACGGGAGAGGCCACAACAGTGAGAGGCCCGCGTACCACAAAAAAAAAAAAAAAAAAAAAGCAATAGATAAAACTGACAAGCTACACTATTTACAATAGCCAAGACATGGAAGCAGCCTAAATGTCCATTGACAGAGGAATGGATAAAGAAGATGTGGTACATATACACAATGGAACGTTACTCAGCCATAAAAAAAACGAAATAATGCCATTTGCAGCAACATGGATGGACCTAGAGATTATCATACTAAAGGAAGTAAGTCAAACAGAGAAAGACAAATATCATATGATATCACTTACATATGGAATCTTTTAAAATGATATAAATGAACTTATTTACAAAACAGAAACAGACTCACAGAGATGGAAAACAAACATGGTTACCAAAGGGGAAAGGGCGACGGAGGGAAGGGATTAAATTAGGAGTTTGGGATTAGCAGATATAAACTACTATATACAAAATAGATAAACAACAAGGTCCTACTGTATAGCACAGAGAACTACATTCAATATCTTGTAATAAACTATAATGGAATATATATATGTGTGTGTATATATATAACTGAATCACTTTGCTGTACACCAGAAACTAATAGAACATTGTAAATCAACTATACTTCAATTAAAAAAAAAACTGACAAGCTAAGAAATGATGGTATAAGGATGCCATTTAGAGATGCAGAAGCCTATACCAGAAAAGAGCTCAATGAGTTAAAAGTCATTGACTCTACAGAACAAGAACCAAGAACAAAAGGGAGTGAAACAAGGAAGTGCTGTTGCGTTATGAGCCGTGTAATGCTATTGGACTTTCTAAACTAAGTGCGTGTGTTATTTGGGGCATAAATAAAATTTAAATTCAAGAAAGGAAAAAGGGTCTCTTCAAATCAGGTCATACGATGATGTCCTTATTTAATTTTTACAAGAGCACCCAGTCTACATTTAATTAGTGTAGTGGGTTGAACTGTAGTCCCCAAAAGATATGCCTAGGTGCTTACCCTCTTGGAACCTGTAAATGTGACCTTATTTGGAAATAGATGTAATTACGTTAAAGCTCTCAAGATGAGACCATTCTTTAGGGTGGGCCCAGTGTCCTTATAGGAGACAGAAGAGAGAAGACACAGACACAGGGAAGAAGGCCATGAAGACTCGGACTGAAGAAATTCCCTGGGTGTCCAGAGGTTAGGACTCGGCACTTTCACAGCTATGGCCCGGGTTCAATCACTGGTCAGGGAACTAAGATCCCGCAAGCTGTGCGGCCAAAAAAAAAAAAAGACTGGGGCTGAGATTTGAGTCTCACAACCTCAAACCCACAAATGCCTAGAGCCACTACAAGAGGCAAAGCAGGATTTCTCCCCCAGTGCGCAGAAGGATCTCAGTTCTGCTGACACAGCTGACACTTTGATTTCAGACCTCTGGCCTCCAGAACTATACAGGAACAAATTTCGGTTGTTTTAAACCACCAAGTTTGTGATAATTTGTTACACACAGGAGGAATTGGAAATTAACATGATTAAGGACAAAGGCTTTTGAAAGATGTGGATTTCATGACAGCAAGCTGAAACTGAAAAGCCTCTTCCAACAACACATCCTTGGGGCACTAGATTTCCATATCCACCTGGACCCAGGTCCGGCTGTAACCTCCCTTAAGAAATAGCCCCTGCAGGGATTTCCCTGGTGGTCTGGGGGGTAAGACTCCACGCTCCCAATGCAGGTGGCCTGGGTTCGATCCCTGGTCAGGGAACTAGATCCCACATGCATGCTGCAACTAAAAGATCCTGTGTGCCGCAACTATAGACCCAGTGCAGTCTAAATAAATATTTTTTTAAAAAAACAATAATAATATTCCATTTGTAAGGACACACCATATTTTGTTCATCGATTCATCAGTCAATGGACAACTCAACATTTGTCTTATTAGGACGGGTTTTCCTTTTTTTTTTTTTTTTTGCGGTACGCGGGCCTCTCACTGTTGTGGCCTCTCCCATTGTGGAGCACAGGCTCTGGACGCACAGGCTCAGCGGCCATGGCTCACAGGCCCAGCCGCTCCGCGGCATGTGGGATCTTCCCGGACCGGGGCACGAACCCATGTCCTCTGCATTGGCAGGCGGACTCTCAACCACTGCGCCACCAGGGAAGCCCCCCCCTTTTTGGGGGGGGGGGGTTTGATTCTTTTTTGTTGTCGTTGGCTGAGCCACGCGGCTTGCAGGATCTTAGTTCCCCGACCAGGGACTGAACCCAGGCCACCACGGTGAAAGTGCCGAGTCCTAACCACTGGACCTCTAGGGAGTTTTCAGGATGGGTTGATTCTTGAAGCCAGGCGACTATAACGGTCAAGGGCACCTTCAGCAAGAGGGCAGCCAGCCTTCTGACTGTACCTTTTCCAGACCCCTTTGATTCACCTCATCCAGTCCTGAGCCACGGTCAGTCTTTCAACAGATGCTCATAGACCCCACTCTGTGCCAGGCCCTGGAAATACAAAGCAGAATGCCACGGGGCCCCTGCCCTCTGGGAGTTCAGATATCTTACTCTAAGAGTCCCCCATTAAATAAATCCTCGAAGAGCTTCTGGCAAGAGAAAGCAAACACATGTCAGATTTAGCAAGTGACAGTTCTTGCAAAATTTGAAGTACCTGATTATTCTTATCACCCAACTTCGGCAAGAACCTTTCAGACCAGTAAATCTTTTGGAAACAAATAGGCTTCACCAGTCACTAACCATTGAGTGGCACTGGACAAGTTACTTCTCATCCTCTCTAAATTTCAGTTTCCTCATCTGTGACATGAACCTAATGATAGCACTACCTTATAAGATTATCGTAGGGAATAAATGAGTTCAGGTAAAGCAGCCAGCAAATACTAAGTGCTCTTCAAGTAGTACTACAAGCTAAACTTGTTCTTCTTGATGCTGAAATTCTAGGCTCTTGAGATTCCTGAAATTCTTGACCCAGCTTTGAGTCAAGAAATCACTGAACACTGATCTTGAGACGAAAGAACCTGTGTAGCAGATGAGGCAGGGAAAAGCAAAAACGACTCACCAGCACCAAGAGTTTATTTTTAATTAGGCCACTGTGGAAACAGGCAGTGCTTCTTATTTATAAGTACAGATCCACCCTGTATCCACTTCTTGAAAGATGCGGATGAGAAGGGTCTGTTCAAAAGATTCTTCCTTCCCTCCACCCTCTCATGCTTTTCCAACGCTAATGCTTCTTTCTCCGCCTCTTTCCTCTGTTCAGCATTGAGTTACCTTCCATTCCCCGAAGGCCCATATTGAAAAACAATCAAACAGAACTGAAGTTGGCCAAATGCCATCTGTACAAAGACCAAGCACATAAGAAGAGAGGGAGGGAGGGACATGGGAAGTCACAGCATTGGAAGCGCAGTGGAATTATAAGCTAGTAATAAAAGAGACTGGGGAGTTCTCTGGTGGCCTAGAGGTTAGGATTCTAGGCTTTCACTGGCATGGCCCGGGTTCAATCCCTGGCTGGGGAAGTGAGGTCCCGCAAACCGCACGGCACAGCCAGAAAAAAAAGAAAAGAGAGAGAGAGACTTGAAAGCAGTTCTAAGGACAAAACAGGAAGCAAAAGGCATGGGTGACACAGAGAGAAAGAGGACCTGCCCTAGGTCAGGGCTGCCAAGTCTTGATATTCGGTATATTCCTAGAAATAGTGATTAACACTTGACTGAAAGCACTGAATGTTTGTTTTCAAGCTACTGGGGCTGAGGCAGGAACAGGGGACTACAACCTTCTCAAAAAGATTCAGTTGGGGGCTTCCCTGGTGGCGCAGTGGTTGAGAGTCCGCCTGCCGATGCAGGGGACACAGGTTCGTGCCCCGGTCCGGGAAGATCCCACATGCCGCGAAGCGGCTGGGCCCGTGAGCCATGGCCGCTGAGCCTGCACATCCGGAGCCTGTGCTCCGCAGCGGGAGAGGCCACAATGGTGAGAGGCTCATGTACCACCAAAAAAAAAAAAAAAAAAAGATTCAGTTGGCTCTTTTTAAGAGAAACAAGATCTTCCCTTTTGTCCCTACCTCTCAGAAATTCCAGAGTCTATAATAGTCTGAAGCAACCCAAAGTCACTCACTGACTTGATTCCAGTGGAAGGTGATGTTCATGCAACCACTACTGCATATCTTACTGACAGAAGCATCAGATCTGGGCTCAGAAGACTAAGGTTCAAATGCCAGCTCCTCCATCTCTTAGCTACGTGACCTCATGCGCAGGTCACTTCACCACAGTGAGGTTGTTTGTTTTAAGTCTATAAAACAGCAGGATGCCTGGCAACAACATACATTCAATAATGTTAGGTAGAACCAATATTTTAAACATTAAAAAGCCATTACCCATCCTTCCAAGCTGTCTCTTTCCCATCCTTCTTGGAGGTCTCTAAATTGGTTGCCAACCCAGAAAGCCTGACGAATTCCAGAAACTGGGACTTATATTGATTTCAGTGGCACTACAAAGATGCACGCTTGGAAGAGTAGCCTCCTTAGGAAGAAAAGAGACCCATTAGCTTGTGGTTTTCAAAACGGTCTTTAAATGAAAAGTGAAAAGGAGAGAAAACAAAGTTCCCCAAGATATAATGCAATGCTATACTTAAAATACCTACTAGTATAACAGTATAAACTGAGATTTTTGTCTCAAAATTGAACTTCTAGCACTCCTCTTGGCTATGTATCCACAGTATGCCCTAAGTGACCTCGCTCAGTCTCTTAGCTCTAAATATCAGCTTCCACATGTACATCCCCAGCCCAGCCCGGCTCCAGACTTCCCTATCTAACTGCCCATGACACCTTCACTTGTTTTTCTACTGGGCACTTTACAATCAGTGCGAAAGAAATTCAGCCCCAGCCCTGTTCCTCCTACAGTCTTCCCGTTTCAGTTAACGGCAATTCCATTCTTCCAGGTGTTCATGCCAAAGATTGCAGCGTTGCCGTGACTCCTTTCTTCCTCTCACATCCCACCTCCATACACCCTGTTGGCTGTACTTCAAAATATACCCAGGGCCCAACCGCTGCTGGCCACCTCCATCACTACCACCCAGGCCATCCTTCACCTGGATCACGGCAGGAGCCTCTCAACTTGTCTCCCTGCTTCTACTCCTCACTCCTCTTTGCTTTCTCCACAAGGCAATCAGAGTAAGCCTGTTAGAAGGCAGGATGAAACATGTCCACTCCACTGCTCAAAACCCTCCAATGGCCCAACTCACTCTGAGGGAAAATCAACATCCCCACGAGAGCCTGCAAGGCCCCCACAACTGTCCATCTCTCCCTTACCCCCAACGCCTCTCTGACCTCATCCTCTCCATCCCCCCTTCACCACCCCCTCCAGCCACACCGGCCTCCAGGCAGGTCCACTAACCTGCCAGGGGTGGCCCTTCCTTCGGGCTTTTGAACTTGCTCTTTCCTCTGCCTGGACCACTGTGTCCCCATTTAGCCACATGGCTCATTTTCTCACCTCCTTCAGATTTTTGCTCAACCGTCACCTTCTCAGGAAGACTTTCTAAGGACCCTCTTCAAAACCACAATGCCAGCCAATAACCCACATCCTGCCTCCCTCCTTTATTACAATGTAATGTGCATTTTTCTCGGTTATTTTGTTTATTGTGCCTTTCCTCACTAAAATTTAAGATCCACAAGGGCAGGGGTTTTTGCCTTCCTTGTATACTATAGTCCTGGTGTTCATAATAGCACTGTCCAATATAATTTTTAATTTTTCTAGGAAACATTTTAAAAACTAAATAGGGGACTTCCCTGGTGGTGCAGTGGTTAAGAATCCGCCTGCCAATGCAGGGGACACTGGTTCAATCCCTGGTCTGGGAAGATCCCACATGCCGCGGAGCAACTAAGCCCATGCGCCACAACTACTGAGCCTGCGCTCTACAGCCTGTGAGCCACAACTACTGAGCCCACGTGCCCCAGCTACTGAAGCTCGCGTGCCTAGAGCCCGTACTCCACAACAAGAGAAGCCACCGCAATGAGAAGCCCGCGCACCACAATGAAAAGTAGCCCCCACTCGCTGCAACTAGAGAAAGTCCACACGCAGCAACAAAGACCCAAGGTGGCCTAAAATAAATAAATAAATAAATTTAAAATAGGTACAGCTAAAAAAAAAAAAAAAATAGGTACAGCTTTAAAAAAATTTTTTTTTAAAAAAATAAAAACTACAGAGGAAATTTCAATTCTATTGTATTTAACCCAATAAACTTTAAATGTTATGATTTATAGCATATATTTGTCATTTATTATGATATTTTAAACAATCAAGGAGATAGTTTACCTCTTTTTTTTTTTCATATTAAGTCTTCAAAAATCTGGTGTGTATTTTATACTCATAGCCTACCCCCAGTGTTCAACACTGGAAAGTGACCACCATACTGGACAATGCAACTCTAGAACAATGCCTGGTAGAGAGTAGGTACTTATAAATATTCATTGAATGAAAAAATGTTTTCCCAGGAAGAGGCAGCTATGATATAGCATAGGATTTTCTAAATTTCAGTTACACTCCATATTCACAATTTTTGCTGTAACCTGTACTATTTTTCCCTTAAAATGTCATACTTTGTCCACTTGAAAAAATATTTTAAAATAAAACTTTATGTTGCCTCTATAAATGGAAAAGAATGGGTCTAAGGATAAAATGCCGGGGCGTGAGTCCCTACTCAATCACTCACTACTTCCAGACTCTAAAGCGAGGACTTCACTAAGCCTCAGTTTCTTCATCTGCAGAATAGGGACAATTCCAACCTTCACAGGATCATGGTGAAGATTAAATGAGATGCTGTCATAAGCTCTTTACAATTAGGAAAGTAGTCATTAAATAAAGGAGACTGAGAAGCCAACCCAAGCCTTTTCCTCATGACTGTCATGTTCACATGGACCAATAACAGAAAATGGCAAGCTTGTCTGACAAGAGAAGAGCTAAGACTCAGGTTCAAATCTCTTGTCCTCCACTTACAGGTCTGTGACCTTTAGAAACTCATTTATTCACCAAACACCAAGTGCCCACAACATGACAGGCACTAGGCTAGGAGCCAAATAAGTCAAATAAGATATGAACCCTGCCCTTGAGGAATTTGCAGTCTAGCAGGGAGAAAGAGACCAGCAGACAAGAAAAAGCAAACAACTGTCAAAAAATCAAGTCATCTCTCTTAGGTCTGTTTGTTCACTGTGAAATGGGAATAACACCTTCCCAATCTAACTCACAGAGCTGCCACAAAAATCAGTTTTTAAATGTTTGTCAAGTACTCCAAAAACCTGAACTCATTATACATTAGCAAAGTACTTTTCTTTTTCCTACTTGTAACCCAAAACAACTCCGGCTCCTGCAAATGTCCAGTTTGAACATTCACTCCAATTGTACCACATCTGTGAAATTCATTCCACTTTTGCAAATGTTAGTAAACATACAGAAAAAGAGGATAAACAGTTTTAGCACAGGTATTTAATCTCAAAATTATGATCCAGGTCACAGTTCTAAGGAACAAAACACAGACCTCTCAGTCAGCTAACTAGGTACAGTTTGTCAAGATAAGCAGTCACATGGTAAAGGAAACTGAATAATTTAAACTGAAGAAAGAGGAAAACTCATGAAGCAGGGTAGGTAGACAGTGTCCAAGGTTACAGCAGTCTCTGCATTGGTGAGGTAATGCTAGGATTAGGTCGTGCTCAACATGGTAGGCTAAAAGTCATTTTACAGCCAGAGCAAAGTGCCCACACTCTTTTTCTTAAGCCTAGAAGTTGATCTGATCTGAGAAAATCTCAAAGAAAGATGATCCCAAGGGCTAGGTTCCCAAGAAGTGGAAACCCTATCCAAGCAGGAGTAACTGGGTGTGACGAAAGCAAGATGATCAAGATTCTGTGATCCTCCCTGAAGTTTAAAAACTGAATGGGACCAAAATCAAAGTCTCGGGTACCAATCATTTACAAAGAGGAAGGAAAGAAAAGACTCTCAGGTGCGGTTCAGCCTGCATCTTCATACTGATTTCTCCTTCTTTCTCCCCATGTCACTCGCCCAATTTCAGGCGACCCATTCCAACTCAGTCCCAAGTCGCCCCTTCCCCTTGTTCCGATCCCTGCACAAAGGTCACTCCTCTTCATCCCTGGCACCTAAGATGCTTTCCCCTTGTGGGAGGACTTGCTGGCCGCCGCACCCATGACTGCCTTCGCGCCCACCTCTGAGCAGCCCCCGCGCACGACCCGCGGCAAGCCCACCCCTCTCGGGCGGGAACCGGGACACCCCTCCTCGGAGGCCGGAACCGCCGCGCCAGGCCCCTCCCACAGGAAGCCGCCGCCCCCCAGCGCCCTGGCCGCGCCTCCCCCGGCCCACCCCGCGCCGCCCGCCACTCTCGGACTTCCCCGCGCCCCCGCCCGCCCGCCGCGCCCCAGAGCCGGTGCTCGCTACCTGCTGCGGCCACAGAAGCGGCGCCCAACTCCTCTCCCACTTCCGCCTTCCACCGCCCGCACTCGGGCCAGGTCACGTGACCACGCGCGGTCACCTGACCCGGAAAAGGCTGGCCGGACCGCAGGTGTGTGCAACCTAGGCCAGGCCTGAGAACCTCTCGCCAGAAGGCCTTCTTATCCTCTGTAGGTTTAAAAGTGGGAGGGGTTTCCACTCGCTAGATGGTCTCCGAGCAATCAAATAAATTGAGGGCTCGCTGAGTTCCAGGCGCTTCATATACTCCTCCCATCAACCCCGAGGGCGGGCCTGTCTTAGCCCCATTTTACAAGTGAGAGGTGTTCAATCAAGTCAGCAGGTATTTACTGAACTCAGGGTTACCATATAAAATACAGGACGCCCGGTTAAATTTGAATTTTAGATAAACAACCATTAATACGTAGGTGTGCCCCAAATATTGCCTGGTACAGTACATGTTTATACTAAAAAACTACTTGTTGTTGATACTCATATTTAATTAGGCATCTTGTGTTTTAATTTGCTATATCTGACGACCCAAAGCCTACTATGTGCCAGGCACGGTTCTAGGCTCTAGAAACACAAAAGTAGCTTTTGTGGAGCGTCCGTTCTTGTGACATGAAACAAAGGCAGAAAGGCTCCAAAACTCTTGCTGGGGGTCCATAAAGTGCCCCACCACACCAGACAATCCCCATTTCCTTAGTATACAGAGTAGACAGACCTTTATGAACTAGAAAAAACATTTTAAATCAGTATTCTTTACTGATAGTTGAGAACTTCAGCTTTGACAAGTTGAATGAAGGCTGAATTTTTCACTTTTAATCACCATTAACTAAAATTAATACTAATCACCTAATTAGCTCTAAGCACTGTGCACTAATTATTCTGTTATTTTTGGTTCTTCCAGTTTGGATGGATCTTGTTATGCGTACAAATGAAACTGGTTGAGCATTTAGTAATTCCAAATCCATCCAGGAGATGGCCTTTCAAGGAGCTACAGCTCTCAACACCTTAATTCCTATCTAAAAAACTATTAAAATTTCTCTAGTAACATTGATGGGAGTTGTACTAATTCTCTTTTAGGGGAATTAGGGAAGGCCTCTTTGATTTGGTGGCATTTGAGTAGGTGTTGACCAAAAGGAAAAAAAGGACTAGGCAAGGCAGGCTCTCACTGTGCATTAAAGAAGTAAAAGCTAAATATATACCTGGACCTATAAAGGCCCTAGGTGATACCTCCCACCCCTCCCCTTTGTTTCATCTCATCTCCAACTACTCTTTCACTCAGTACCCTGCTTCAGCCACTCTGGCCTGAGGGCCCTTGGACTGGCTTTTCCCTCTTCCTAGAAAGCTCTTTCCCCAGGTAGTCAGTTGGCTCACCCCCCATCTCTTTCAGATGTTTTCTTAACTGTCCCTTTCAGTGAAGCCTTTCCTGATCACCCTATTTAAAATTGCAACTCATCTCTTCCTTCCCCTCCTACCAGCCCTTTCCTGCTTTATTTTTTCTCTTCATATTTCCTCAGCTTAGCACTATCTGACTTTCATATGAATGTGTGTACGTATGTGTGTGTGTGTGTATATATATATATATATATATATGTATATGTGTGTGTGTGTGTATATATATATATATATATATATATATATATGTCTGTTTCCCACTACAAAAATTATGAAGACAGGAGCTATAACTCAGCTCTCAAAGCAGTGCCTGGCCCATAGGAGGCCTCTTTAAACAATCTGTTGAATGAATAGACTTCATCAACATTTATTGAGCACTGAACTCATTGCTGAAGGTCCTACAATATAGGAGATTTTTTTTAAGACACAAAAAATCTGAAATATGTCATCATAAAAGTGCCCTGCAAAAGTTAAAAAGTAAATTGAAATGTTCATTTAAGGAGAAAGACCCCTAAAGAAAGACCCCTGATTTCCAACCTACTTAAAGAAGACACACAATTAACTACAATGCAAAGCAGAAGTAATAACTGCTTATTGAGTGATAGAATCAAAATGTCTTAAGTATGGTGAGAAAGAAGGGTTCATATCCGTCCTTGGAGAAAAATCTGATTTGAGTAATGAGGACCAGTTTACAAAGGAAACAATCGAGCTGCTTCTTGGAGACTAAGTACGCAGGGATTGGCCAGTAGAATTTTCAGGCAGAAGAGAAAACAAGGGCAAAGGCAGAGACAAGAAAGTCCAGGACACTCCCAGGAAAGTCCAGAGGAATTCTAGGGATACTTACTGATTTCATGTAGTTTTTCTCTCCCCTACCCCACTGTTAAGCATATAGTTTCATAGCTTGTACATTTTCCAGTCCTGGAAGTGAAGTCAGCTCTTCACTGGCACACAAGACGTTTCTTTCATAAAGGGCCTCACATGTAAAAATTGTCATTACCTCCAGATAAGTTATACATGGAGTTCTAAATATGTTTGAAAGTGTTAATTTGTTAAGGTAAACTGTTTCAAGTGACCATAATTTCATAATAATGTTTGAGATTTCTTCACTTTTTAAAAAACAAGGAGCTTCAAAAAATTGAAGTGTTTTAGAGTTCACTTCACTTCTGAGAGAACCTGTCCCCAGACACCCTGTGCTACCACAGGCACTACCCTCAACTCCCTGAACACTCCCTTTGGACTTTCATACCTCAATGCTTTTGCCCTACTCATCCTTCAAGATTTGGCTCCAAGGTCATAAGCTCGAAGGTGCCCCTAGACACTACACAAAATATCACTTTGTTCATAACTGTTATATCACCCAAATTGTGGTGGTATAAATTAGCTCTCAGTACTTATTTGTTCACTAAATAAGAGTCCTTCTAAGGCTTCAGTGGACTTGAAGACTAGCGAGCATTACAGGGAAACAGAAAAGGGATTAAACTATTACAAAAAATGACAAAAACTACAAAATGTCAAGAAACCTTTTATATTAACAAGTATTTTTAATATTTACTAGAAAGTGAATGGCTCAGAGCCTGATCTTTCTTTCCCTGGCTATTCCCCTAAATCAGTGGTTCTCAAGTGTGGCCCCAGGTCAGCAGCACCAGCATCATCTGGAACTTATTAAAAATGCAGATTCTCCCACCCTGCCCAGACCTACTGAATCAGAAACTGAGGATGAACCCCAGCTATCTAGTTTGCCAAGCTCTCCAGGTGATCCTAATTCACAGTCAAGTTTGACAGCACTGATCTAGATCATTCTTCTTCACCCTAGTGTCTACAGAATTATTGCCAACTTCAATAAACCTCTTTTATTGTGGAGTCTAGTTTCTATATACTCCCTCCCTTTTTAGGCAACAGGAGCAATTGAGGAAGAACTTAGAGATACAAATATTAGCGTTGAGTGGATTATATTTTCTAGGCATGAAATAAAAACTTGATTAGAGTAAGGTGAATGAATGGAGAGGAGACCCAGGCACCTCAAAACAATTCAGAAGTGACATCAATAAAGTTTAGGAAGAGTGGTATGGGTTGAGAGTGGGAATAAACATGACTCAGAGATTCTTACCTCGAGTGCCTTTTTTGGTAATGCCATTCGGAAAAATAGGAACTCAACCAGTGAAGAAAGTTTAAGCGGGGTCAGGAGAGAAAACTACCTTAGTTTTAACCTTCCTCCGGAGTGAAGATGCCAAAAATTTCAGAAAGATGTGGCCAATGGCTAGGCTAGGGAATAAACAGGGATTGGACCTGTAGATTCCAAAGGCATTCCTATAATGCGATAATTGTGATAAGCCTTGGGGATAGATAGTATTGGTGAAGGAGAAAACTTAAGATACAGAGGCCAAGACAGTTCTGTGGTGGGTGCCCCGTGAGCAACGCAGAAGAGATGACAGTGAAGGAGGGTGAGAGATCATCAGAGACACAGCGGGACCAGGATAGTGATGTAACACCAAAGTGAGGCAAGGAGACAGTCCAGAAAGAGGAAATGGTCAGCATTGTAAAATTCTGCAGAGAAACTGAAAGTATAGAGAAATAAAAACAAAAAAATTGATATGATAGGGAATTCCCTGGCGGTCTAGGCACTTAGGATTCGGCCCTTTCACTGCTGGGGCCGGGGTTCGATCCCTGGTTGGGGAACTAAGATCCCACAAAAAAGAAAAGAAAAAAAAATGGAGACATCTGGGGAAGGAAAAGGGATTTGGGCACCTATTAAAAGACCCCCGAGGGCAGTGAACAATTTTTGGAAGTACGATGGATAAAGTATAACCAAAGGGTGGGCTTCCCTGGTGGCGCAGTGGTTGAGAGTCCGCCTGCCAATGTAGGGGACACGGGTTCGTGCCCCGGTCCGGGAAGATCCCACATGCCGCGGAGCGGCTAGGCCCGTGAGCCATGGCCGCTGAGCCTGCGTGTCCGGAGCCTGTGCTCCACAACGGGAGAGGCCACAACAGTGAGAGGCCCGCGTACAGAAAAGAAAAAAAAAAAATTATAACCAAGGGGTAAAAACTAGAGTGAAGACTTGACAAAGAAAGTTTAGAATAACTCAACACCTCTGAAGATGGATGACTGAAAACTCAAGTCATCATTCAGCCAAAATTCGCCAGCATGAATTTCTAATAGACCAGATCTCATAATTATGAAATCTCAGCAAGTAATTATGAGCCTTATGTAAGTGGCGTAAGAGATCCTGGACCCAAGTTGCTCAAAATGAAGCGGGGGTAAGTAAGCAAGCAGCGGTCGGTATGACACAGTAGTAAGAAAGCGGCTCTGAGTCGGTTTGTTTCAGTGTTAATCTCGATACCTCACTAACTACCCATGTTAGCTGGGACTAGTTTTCTTGAGTAGCTACCCCTTACCCGTAAAATAGTACCTATTTCATAGGGTTGTTGTGATCTTTAAATTAGGGCATCTGTATTGATTGACTCTTAACAATGAAACTAATACAGACTATTTGCATTTAAGCGTAAAGAAGGCGCTAAGGAGCAGACGCCAAAGCGAATTTCCTCGGGTGGCCCCCCGCCCCTCCCAAGGTTTGACCCCGCCCACACCTCCCAGGCAGAGCTGGCGGCCTCACCGCGCATGCGCTCGGAGAGCCCTGAGCCGGAAGATGCTGCGGCGGCCGCCAGGAGACGGGGCCTAGCCGCGGCTGCTCTTCCCGGCTCCCAGATGCCCAGATCGGGACAGAGGGGCGGGCGCAATCTGCATGCGCATGCACGCTCCGGCCTCGATGGACCAAGATGGCGCCGGTGGAGCACGTTGTAGCCGATGCAGGGGCTTTCCTGCGGGACGCGGCTCTACAGGTACAGGGAGCTCCGGCGGAGAGGAGCGGGGTCTGGGCTGGTGGCCCCTAAAGGAGCTTGGGAAATCGTGCAGCGCGCTGCGTGGTGCGGGCGGGTATGAGTTGGGCCGATCTCTCCTCAGGACATCGGGAAGAACATCTACACCATTCGGGATGTGGTCAGCGAGATTCGGGATAAGGCCACGCGCAGGCGGCTCGCAGTCCTGCCCTACGAGCTGCGTTTCAGGGAGCCCTTCCCGGAATACGTGCGGCTGGGTGAGTGTCTCTGCCCGGTGTTAATGGCGAAGCTGGTTCCCGGGTTGCTGACTGAACCTGCTCTGGTTCTAATCGGAGTCTGGATACTTTATCAGAGTTGATTTAGAAACTGCACGGTCGGGCAGAAATAGAGACACAGATGGAGAGAACAAACGTATGGACACCAAGGGGGGAAAGTGGCAGGGGGTGGTGGTGATAGTGGTGGTGGGATGAATTGGGAGATTGGGATTGACATGTATACACTAATATGTATAAAATGGATAACTAATAAGAACCTGCTGTATAAAAAAATAAATAAAATTCAAAAAATAAGTAAATAAAAGAAACTCCACGGTCTAGGAGACCGTGGTGGGAGAGAGGAGTTCTGGGTCATGAGTCAGCCAGGCCTTGCCAGTTACTAGTTATGTGCCCCTGGGAATATCACTCAGACGCTCTAGGCCTCGGTTGCCTCCATCTGTAAAATGGGATTAACAGTACCTACCCGAGGGGTTGCTGGGAGCATTAAATGAGGAATAATGTCACTCAGCACAGTGTCCAGCGCTTTGCAAGTATTCAGTAAATTTGTTTGGATTAAAAATAGAAGATGGGAGGGAGCTGCAAGAGGGAGGAGATATGGGGATATATGTATATGTATAGCTGATTCACTTTGTTATACAGCAGAAACTAACCATTGTAAAGCAATTATACTCCAATAAAGATGTTAAAAAGATTTTTAAAAAAATGGAAGAACCCAGATCTCTTACTCTCGCCCATTTCTTTTCAGTAGATAAGAGTGATGACTGTTTTGGATATGGAGGCCAGCCTCAAGTCAGAAAAAGGGATGGCTTTTAGGCCTTACATTAGTCCTGAAAGAAAACTAAACAACTCTCACTTGGCTTAGGAGTCAGCGTTGTTCTCTTGTTAGGGATCAAGGCGATGATCCTGCCCAGGAAAGGACCTAGGTGGTTGGAAGTGTTTTAGGGTTTAAAGGCCTGATAATGGAGATGTTGTTACCTACACTATTTGTGACTTCTTTAGCTTTCTCCAGCATCCTAGCTGTGTGATCTTTGACAGGTTACTTAATCTTTCTGAGGAAACACTAACAGTACGTACTTCATAAAATTGGGCTGAAACATTCCCACTCCTGGGCATATATCCAGACAAAACTATAGTAATTCAAAAAGATACATGCACTCCTATATTCATAGCAGCACTATTCACAATAGCCAAGACATGGAAACAACCTAAATGTCCATTGATGATGAACAGATAAAGAAGATATGGTACATGTATACAATGGAATACTACTCAGCCATAAAAAAGAACGAAATAATGCCATTTGCAGCAACATGGATGTAACTAGAGATTATCATACTAAGTGAAGTCAGAAAGAGAAAGACAAATAACCATATGATGTGACTTATATGTGGAATCTAAAATATGACGCAAATGAACCTTTTTGAAATAGAAACAGAATCACAGACATAGAGAACAGACTTCTGGTTGCCAAGGGGAAGGGGGTTGGGGGAGGTTGGGGTGAGCAGATGTAAGCTTTTATATATAAAATGGATAAACAACAAGGTGCTACTGTATAGCACAGACAGCTATATTCAATATCCAATGATAACCATAATGGAAAAGAATATTTTAAAAAGGAATGTATGTATATGTATAACTGAATTACTTTGCTGTGCAGCAGTAATTAACAACATTGTAAATCAACTATACTTCAGTTTAAAAAAAAAAAAGATTTGGGGCTTCCGTTTTTCTTGGGATACTGATCCTAAGTTCTTTTCATACTTTCATTATGGTTATCCAAGGTCATATAGCTCTTTGCTTTTAACTGAAGTTGGGAATCTCTTGTTTACAGTGACTGAGTTTTCAAAGAAAACTGGAGACTATCCCAGCCTCTCTGCCACAGATATCCAAGTACTGGCACTTACCTACCAGCTGGAAGCAGAGTTTGTTGGGGTGTCTCACCTAAAACAAGAACCAGAAAAGGTAAATAAGAAAGATAGTTGGTTTTATCTGTTTTAACTTTTTTTTTTTTTTTTTTTGCGGTACGCGGGCCTCTCACTGTTGTGGCCTCTCCCGTTGCGGAGCACAGGCTCCGGACGCGCAGGCTCAGCGGCCATGGCTCATGGGCCCAGCCACTCCGCGGCATGTGGGCTCTTCCTGGACTGGGGCACAAACCCGTGTCCCCTGCATCGGCAGACGGACTCTCAACCACTGCGCCACCAGGGAAGCCCTGTTTTAACTTTTTTATTATGAGAACTATCAGATGTACAGAAGTAGAGGGAATAGTATAATGGACCCAGTGTCCCCATCATCCTGCCTCCACAGTTGTCAACTCATGATCTGTTTTCATCTTTACCCGACCCCAGCCCTGAATATTTTGAACTCAGACAGCCTAACATTTCACTGATAGATATTTCTTGGTGTGTCTCTAAAGATAAGGTATGTCTCTAAAAAAAATAACCACAAAACCAATATTACACCTACACAAAATTAATAGTAATTCCCTGATATCATCAAATATCCAATCTGTGTTCACATTTCTCAATTATTTTATAAATTTTTTTTAATAGTTTACTTGTTTGGATCAGGATCCAGATAAGGTTCATACGTTGCAATTAGCAAACATGTCTCAGTCTTGACCTGTAGGTTCTTGGTAACGTTGGTTAAATTTAAAAATGCAGGGACTTCCCTGCTGGCACAGTAGTTAAGACTCCACACTCCCAGTGCAGGGGGTCCAGGTTCAGTCCCTGCTCAGGGAACTAGATCCCCATGCTGCAACTAAGAATTTGCATGCCACAACTAAGGAGCCCGCTTGTCGCAACTAAGACCTGGTGCAACCAAATAGATAAACTAAATTAAAATAATAAAATGCAGAAAGAGTAAAAATATTCTCATTTTTTTTGGCTGTGTTGGGTCTTTGTTGCTGCGGGCAGGGTTTCTCTAGTTGTGGCGAGCGGGGGCTGCTCTTCATTGCGGTGTACGGGCTCTAGGTACGCAGGCCTCAGTAGTTGTGGCTCACGGGCTCTAGAGCACAGGCTCAGTAGTTGTGGTGCACGGGCTTAGTTGCTCCATGGCATGTGGGATCTTTCTGGACCAGGGCTTGAACCTGTGTCTCCTGCATTGGCAGGCAGATTCTTAACCACTGCGCCATCAGGGAAGCCCCTCTCGCTAGTTTTTTAAAAATAGAATTCTTTTCCAGAAGGAAGCAAGAAAGAACACTTTAAATGATTACCATTTTTTTCAACTCTTGCTACCTTCAAAATTCTGGGTTCCTGTTGTGCTTTTAGGGACTTGTCCATCTTGGCTAAGTTGAAGAGACTAATGGTTTTGTGCCTGGACCCCATTGCCTGTTTCTAGGCCAGAGGATTTTGAAAGATAGATTATTAACCTTATACTGTAATAAGTAATTTCAAGTAGTGTTTGCAAAGAATTACTTGATCTCCGCTGTCTAAGGTCATCAAAACTGTAGTGGGCTCATGATTCTATTCTAGTCAGAACTGCCTTCACTTGTTTTCAACCAAGTGTAGAGTCCTCCAATCCAAGAAGTCTAAAAGTGATGCCTAAAATATAGACATCTGTGTGTCACCAGAATGTTTTGGGGCGATGGGAGTGAAGGGAATAGTTTCATATAAACTCTGACTTTGTGGCTCAGCTGGGTTTCTGCTTTGGCTTCTGTCAATTTGAGATTCCTAAAAATTGCCCTTTCCTGCAGTCTTTTGGGCAGGAATTAGCTGTTTTGTATCAGAAGCTTTAAAACAGCCTGTCTTTTGACCCAGCAATTCCACTCTTAGGCATTTATCCTAAGGATATAACCAAAGATACTTCCAAGTTTTACACATAATGATGTTCATTAAACCTTTATGTCTAGGGACAAAAAAGAAATGTCCTAAAGTGGTTATTTGGTAGTAGTGGAATCCCTGAATAATTCTTTACGGGCTTCCCTGGTGGCTCAGTGGTTAAAAATCCGCCTGCCAATGCAGGGGACACGGGTTCAGCCCTGGTCTGGGAAGATCCCACATGCCGCAGAGCTACTGAGCCCGTGCACCACAACTACTGAGCCTGCACTCCAGAGCCCATGCTCCGCAACAAGAGAAACCACTGCAGTGAGAAGCCCGCGCACCGCAATGAAGAGTAGCCCCTGCTTACCGCAACTAGAGAAAAGGCCGCACGCAGCAACAAAGACCCAACGCAGCCAAAAATAAAAATAAATTTATTTTTTTTTTAATTTTTACATATATTTTTATGTTTCCCACTTTTTAAAAAACATTGAATATCTTTGATTTCAATAACCAGGGGGAAGTATTTTGTTTTCTGTTTTTTAAATTACTCTTCCATGTTGAATTTTCAACCTGCATTTCTTTGCTTAGAGCTGTCACTTTTTTCTTTTCTTTTTAAAGGTTAAAGTGAGTTCATCAATTCAGCACCCAGAAACTCCTCTACACATTTCTGGTTTCCATCTGCCCTCAAAGGTAATTTCTTAGACAGGCCAGGCTCTTCATGCTCTTTTCTGTTACATGTCAGATCTCCACAAATTGTCTGTTTAGAGGGAACCAAATTTACCTAGACAGATAGCATAGTTTGTCCATCCTTGTCTGATCTGGCTTGTATATCGTATATCATTTCATTTATAACCCTCTCAATTTTCAGGTTTTAAAATTATTTTTCTTTTAACTTCAGCCTAAACTCGCACGAGGAACAGTAGAACATGGACACCCAGTCGGTGAGCCTGAGGACCTAGAATTCAGTTCCTTTGTGTTCTGGAGAAATCCTTTGCCTAATATTGATCATGAACTGCAGGAGCTGCTGGTAAGGCCCTGCTTTATGATCTCCTGATGACAAGAGACTAGCGTCTCCCAGCTTCTCCTTTGGGCGAGAAGTTTGAATTCTGTTAACGTTTCAGATTGACAAAGGTGAGGCTATTCCAAGTGAGGAAGAGAACGAAGAGAATGGATTTGAAGAAAGGAAGGACCAAGACAGTGATGATGACGGGGGTGGGTGGATAACCCCCAGCAACATCAAGCAGGTCCAGCAGGAGATGCAGCAGTGTGCCATCCCGAAGGATGTGCGGGTCGGCTGTGTGACTACAGACTTCGCCATGCAGGTGGGTGGAATGGGCATTGGCTGGCCCTGGGCTTGGTGTCGTACCCGTTACAGGCAGTGGTCCTTTGGAGGTTTGGGGGTGTGTACAGGACTGTTGTGTAATGCTTCTTTTCCTGGCTCTAGAAACTTTGCCTGTGCTCTTTGGTAATTTTTAGTTTTGCTTGGAGGTTAGGGAATCCTAGTATACCTACAGAATGTATGTGATGTATTAAATTTCTGATGTTCAGTATTCATGATCTGTTGCTGCTTTTCTTTCAGTGTGTGTAACGTCCTGTGCTCAGTTAAGTATTTGGAGACTGTAGAGGTTTTGAGTCCAGAAATGAGTATATTTGCTCTCACACAATAAATGTCTCTGTTAAGAGAGATTGCTAAAGGAGGCCTTGGCGAAATGATGTTCTCGGTCCATGGCACCTGAGAGAAGAAAAATCTGGGTCCTTGTCCTAGTTTACATGTCTTGAGAGGTATCCTAAGCTTGCTTTTCTTTAGCAGAAGCCCTTTATGAGCCAAACCAGGGTTTGGGAAGTTCTTTTAACTGTGATTATGCAGATATTAAACAATTCTTCGTTTTGCTATGAGCTCAGTTTCTCTTTAACTTGTTGGTTGCAGAATGTCCTGCTCCAGATGGGGCTGCATGTGCTGGCCGTGAACGGCATGCTGATCCGCGAGGCCCGGAGCTACATCTTGCGCTGCCACGGCTGTTTCAAGTATGTAGCCAATAACCTGGGCTCAGTGCCCCTCTGTTGAACACTCCTCTGTTCCTAAACCTTCTAGAGACTTCTTGAAGGAGAACCTTGCCTTGTGTACAGGCATTCCCTCCACCTTGTCTTTCCTACTCAGGCCAGGTTCTGCCCCCACCAGGGCACTGAAAGCCCTGGGACAGAGGTGGCCAGTGACCTCCCACCTGACAAAGCCAGGGCGGGTGTTTTTTGTCCCTACCTTTGTGTATAGGATTAAGGGTGTGGGTTCTGGAGCAAAGAGCCCTAGTCGTTTAGCAGTAAGTGCCAAAATGTTTATGGATGGGATAATGTCTGGGACTTGCTTTGAAATAAAACAGAAGTGGGAGGAATGGGTGAGGGTAGAGATGAAGCTGGGTGGTGGGTCCATGAGGGTTCATTGTGCTCTTTGGTTTACTTCATGTTTGAAATTTTCTGTTTAAAAAAAAAGTGGACTCTGGATCCAGACTATGTGGGTTCCAATCCAGATTCTGTCTCCTAGTAGCTGTGTGACTTTGCAGAAGTTGGTCAGCTTCTCTGTACCTCAGATTCTTCTTATGTAAAATTAGAAAGGTGGTTGTGAGGAATTAGGGAGATCGTCACATAAAAGAGTGCTTGTCTGGCGCATAGGAAGTGCTCCATTGAGGTGAACTGTTTAGTTCACTGACCATGCACTCCTCCCCATTTCTTTTCTGCCTCATGAATTGGTTTTTCTCGTGGTGAGGGCTGGTGTTGTGTGGAAAGGCCCCCAGATCCGAGATCTGGTTGGAATGGAAGAGACTATACTGCAGCCCTGCTGTTGAGTGAAGCATGGCCCTGGGAACTTGGTGGCTTCCAGCCTTTCCACAGATTCAGTCTAGACATGGTAGCCATCATGTCAGGTATCTGGTGGAGCCCCTTAGTGTGGAGGCCTGTGTGCACTGCTTTCCGAAGCAGTAAGGTGTCTCTCCCTGTGTCCCCAGTGCTGTTCCACTGACGGTGGAGTAGCCTGGATGAAGCCCTCCCCCACGTGGCTCGGGGCCCATCTCTGTTACCGTCCTCTGCAGGTCTGCTGGGGAGCCACTCCTCAAAACTGCCTCTGCATTCTTTGAATCTTTAGTGTGTAAACGTGCCAGGCTCATGTCGGTAAAGCTTTTTGCTTCATGAAATCTCATTTCCCCCATTGTCCTTTGTTACAAAAGCTCTAAGTTCCTCAAATTAACATTCGTTCTTAGAAACACTTGGAAATGTTCTCCATTCTTGTTAGATTAACCCCAGTGACTGAGTGGTTTCTTGCACAAAATAATTATTTCCTAGCCCCTGTTGCTTAGTTCACTCGCAGAGACTTCAGGAAAGGGCTTGGCTTCTCTGGCAGTTTCACGCAGCTCTTGTGTCCTTACCACTGGGAACTGAGGGAGAATTCCTCAAGGACAGACACCAGGGCTCCTGCTTGGTCCCTGACAACAGCAGCTTTGCCTGTTCAGGTCCATCGTTGGGCCTTGAGCGGGTGCGAGAGAGGCAAGGCCTGTGGGTCTGCCTCAGCACCCATACCCATTCAGTCATAGCAGCTTTGATAGTGTATCCTGTTGGTTAGTAAATTCTCAGCACCTCCAGAGCCACCTCCTGGCTCAATGCCTAGGCTGATACTTGGGCACAAGGTGTTCAGAAATAGTTGAGTAATGTAATAATATGACCCTTGAGAAAGTATGGTGGTGGTAAGAGCACTGACTCTAGAGCCAGATTCCCTGGGCTTATACCTGCCACTTACTAGCTCTGTGACCTTGAGCAAGCTACCTTACCTTGCCTTCGTTTCCCCATCCGTAAAATGGAGATATATCAACTTCATAGGGTTATTTTGACATTAAACTTGTGGAATAATGCCTAACAAAATTCAGTAAGAGTTCATTATTACTGTAACAACATTCTGCTCAGTTTTCTTACTTACTAACTTGCTCCTTATGTCATTTACCTTTGCCGTGGGAGCCGTGCAGCAGCAGTGTGCTTATATCAGCAGCGTGAGGGCAGGTGGCCTTGGTCTGGGATGTGTGCGGTGCAGTCCAGCCTGTCCCCATTTCTTGTGTCTCCTCCTCTGAGGCCCGAGACTCACCTTGCGCTCTGGGGATGGGGTTTGCTGCCTCTGGCTCCAGTGTGATGCATCTCCTTTGTTCCTGCAGGACAACATCTGACATGAGCAGAGTGTTCTGTGCACAGTGTGGAAACAAGACACTGAAGAAGGTGTCTGTGACCGTCAGCGACGATGGAACCCTGCGCATGCACTTTTCCCGCAACCCTAAGGTGCTGAATCCTCGGGGCCTCCGGGTGAGTGGCGCATCTCCCGCTCCCCTAACAGCAGGGCCCAGGTCGGGGAAGCGAGACCTTTTAGCACCAGGATCGAAATGATCAGAGAGGACAAACAGACCCTCCTGGTTTCTAAAGATAGTTATTGAAAGCCTGTGATCCAGGGACCAAGGCAGGTGGGGAGAGCTCACAACTCAACCTCCCTGGGAGGTTTTTGAGGAGTTTGCAGTCTAAGGAGAAATAACCAGTAATTCCACACGGTAAAAAGCAAGGGCCAAATATATGTGGGGTCAAAGAGGGATGGTTTGCAGGACGGTGGAGGATGGATTTGTGTGGGAATTTGAGGATGGGTAGAATGTCTAGAAGCTTCAAGAACCACAAGGGAAGGTTGTGTAAATACTCAGCACAAGAGTCCTGGGCTGGATACACAGTGGGGTGGATTTGTTTTGAGGAATCAGGAGAGAAGGGTTGACAGGCAGGCAAGTATGAGTGTGGCTGACCTGGCTCTGAGTTCTCCAGGTATGGTGCATGCCACTAACGTTAGAAAGGTTGTTTTTTTTTTTAACTTTCTATTTTGAAATAATTTTTTTAATGGTATCTCGTAGTTTTTTTTTTTAATAAAAAGTTGCCAAAAATAGTACAAATAATTCCCATTTAGCTTTCACTTAGATTTCCCAATTTAATCATTCACTATATTTGCTTTATCATTTATATTTTTTCTTTTCCCCTAAACCATCTGAGAGTAAATTGTGCATGACGCCCTTTTGCACCTGGATACTTCAGTGTGTGTTTCCTGAAACAAGGACTTCATCTTAGAACCCACAATACAATTACCAAAACCAAGAAGTTAACATTACTTCAATACTATCTAATCTATGAACCATATTCAGACTTTTTTTTTTTTTTGAGTTTATTAATTAATTAATTTATTTTGCTGTGTTGGGTCTTCGTTTCTGTGTGAGGGCTTTCTCTAGTTGTGGCAAGCGGGGGCCACTCTTCATCATGCTGCGCGGGCCTCTCACTATCGTGGCCTCTCTTGTTGCGGAGCACAGGCTCCAGACGCACAGGCTCAGTAGTTGTGGCTCATGGGCCTAGTTGCTCCACGGCATGTGGGATCTTCCCAGACCAGGGCTCGAACCTGTGTCCCCTGCATTAGCAGGCAGACTCTCAACCACTGCGCCACCAGGGAAGCTCCAGACTTTTTTTTTTTTCTGGCTGTGCCACGTGGCACGTGGGATCTTAGTTCCCCAACTAAGGATCGAACCCATGCCCCCTGCATTGGAAGTGCAGAGTCTTAACCACTGGACTGCCAGGGGAGTCCTTAGACCATACTCAAACTTTGCCACAGATTTCTTTTACAGCAAGAGAAGGGGGTTTGTTTGGGGTCCAGGATCCAGTCTAGGATCACATGTTGCATTTCACTGTTGCATTTCATTGTCCTATCTCCTTAGTCTCTTTTAAACTGAAGTAGTTTCTCAGGTCTGCTGTCTTTCGTGACCTTGACAGTTTTGAACAGTTTTGAAGAGTACAAAGCAGTTACTTTGTAGACTCTCCTTTACCTTGGGTTTGTCTGGTGTTTCCTCCTGGTTAGATTCAGGCTGTGTCCAATTTACTGCTGATAATAACTTTGATCACTTAGTTGGAGGTTTCTTGTGTAACCACAATATAATTAACAAAACCAAGATTACCAAATTTCCTGTAAGGTTATTATCCGTGATTAATAAGTAACTTAGAGAAAGATAGTCTGATACTGTGTGAATACTGTTTCTCATCAAACTTTTACTTGTTAAAGTCATCTGAATCAGTTTTTACAATGAAGGTTGCCAAATGGTGATTTTCTAATTGCATCATTTCTTCTCCATATTTATTACTTGCCATTCTGCTGTAAAGAGGAACTTTCCCATATATCATTTATATGAGTGTGGTCGCATGTATTTTTATTGTAGTCTGTAGGCTGTGATCCATTGCTATCCTTATTTATTTTGATACTCAAACTGTTCATGGAGCCCCTTCAGGATGGCTTCTGTGTCTTTCTGATGTGCCCCAGTTATTCTTTGAACAATTTTACTTTCTGGCACAGCAAGCTGTTCCGACTCTTATACCTCCCTGCCTGTGCCCTGGAATCAGCCATTTCTCTAAGGAGCTCTTAAGTTTTTAGAAGCAAAGATCTGGGCACTGGACAGTGGGTATGCTTATTGTCCTAGGGTGGCATTAATTCTAGGTCCACAGTGGACAAAGATGGGAAATATTATATATAAATACACATAGTAATACTTTTTCTCTTATCTGTATTAAAAATTGAATTTATAACTTCAGATTCAGTTCAACACCAGAGTTCATTCTAGCCCTCCCTCTAATATCCATAACACCCTTCATAACACCATTTTCCATAATTATAATTTTGTTCAACTGGAGTGTGTGTGTGTGTGTGTGTGTGTGTGTGGTTATTTCAGAAGTGCTAACCTATACCATTATGAAAATGGTACCTGCCTACTAGGGTTCTGTGTTTTAGTGTAATTTTTTCCGTCTTTTGTTGAGGGAATGTAGTCACAATACCGTGTTGCTTTTCATCTGTGAGGTGAGAGTAGGCTCAAGTGGGAAGATGCATGTCATGTACTCAGTGCACAGTAGGCAGTGACGATAGACTCCGTTGGTGTCGTCTGCCTGCGTGCAGAGTTGTCAGGTAAGCTTTACGTAACAGGATCTGATGTGTATAAATACGAATCCCCGTCCTCCTAATGGCCTTTCCTCGTCTTATTTGCAGTATTCACTCCCCACTCCCAAAGGGGGCAAGTACGCCATCAACCCCCACCTGACCGAGGACCAGCGCTTCCCTCAGCTGCGACTTTCCCGAAAGGCCAGGCAGAAAACTGACGTGTTTGCCCCTGACTACATAGCTGGGGTGTCTCCCTTTGCAGAGAATGACATCTCCAGCCGGTCAGCTACCTTGCAGGTCCGAGACAGCACCTTGGGAGCCGGCAGGAGACGGTTAAATCCCAATGCTTCCAGAAAGAAGTTTGTGAAGAAAAGGTGAAGCATGAGCTCCACAGGCAAGCTGGACTGATGCTGTGACTGCCCAGGAGACCCATGTCTCAGGTCCCCAGCTGTGCCAACTCCACAACCACTTGGACACAGAAGAGGCCTGGCTTCCATAGTGCTGCCCCAGGACTCACTGTGGTGCCTCGGGTTGGGTTTGTGGTGGAACCCGCCATCCCTTGGCCTGTGTGTATCCAGGAGGTTTATGTGAACATTGTGACCTGACCTACTTGGACATGGACAGCTGCAAGAGCAAAGGATTCCAGCACCAAGAAGTTTGCAACAACCAGCCACACCCCTTCCCTCTTTAGTATAAAAGAAGCCTGAATTCTGACTCAGGTAAGATGGTTCTTTGGGACAGGAGTCCACCATCTTCTTGGTCTGCTGGCTTTCCGAATAAAGTTGCTGTTCCTTGCCCCACAACTTGTCTCTTGATTTATTGGCCTGTCATGCGGTGAGCAGTATGAGCTTGGACTCAGTAACTCCTTCTACCTATAAAAGTCCTTTATTTTGTACAGCTCCTTGGAGCTCCTTTCTTTGTGCTAGATGGAATGCTGCCTGATTCATGAATCATTAAATAAAGCCAATAAGAGCTTTAAAATTTACCCAGTTGAATTTTGTATTTTAAGTTTTGGTAGTAGTGGTGGGATCTGAAGACTCCTGATGACTTCATAGACAACAAGAAATACACGTGTTGATATCCACAAATGCTTTGAGTTCTTTTTTTTTTTTTTTTGGCCAGGCTGTGCAGTATGTGGGATCTTAGTTCCCTGACCAGGGATTGAACTTGTGCCCCCTGCAGTGGAAGTGCAGAGTCTTAATCACTGGACCGCCAGGGAAGTCCCTGAGTTCTCTTCCTTTGTCACTGTTTCTGAGGGCCGTGGGTAAGTTCCTCTTGATACGAACTCCACTCTCTACATTGAGCTCCTGGTCTAATTGGCTTTCCAGTCCAGGATTTATGGGTTGGTCTAGACTGACAGGAGTCTCTAACAGAGCACCAGTCCTTAGCCCTTGGTTAGTCTGTGGTCCCAGGACACAGCATAATGGGTCAGTTTGAGCTGACACCTGGAACCCAAGTCCCCAGCTCTCAGTTAGTCTGAGGGCTCAGTTAGTCCCCACCCCTTTTTTATTTAAATTTATTTATTTTTAGCTGTGTTGGATCTTCGTTGCTGCATGCGGGCTTTCTCTAGTTGTGGCAAGCAGGGGCTACTCTTCATTGCAGTGCGCGGGCTTCTCATT
The DNA here is from genome assembly GCF_011762595.2 of Tursiops truncatus. NCBI lineage: Eukaryota > Metazoa > Chordata > Mammalia > Artiodactyla > Delphinidae > Tursiops > Tursiops truncatus. The sequence goes on from NC_047052.1 coordinate 17,058,210, forward strand.
GCAGCAGCTTCTCTTGTCGCAGAGCACAGGCTCCAGGTGCGCGGACTTCAGTAGTTGTGGCACGCAGGCTCAGTAGTTGTGGCTCATGGGCTTTAGAGCACAGGCTCAGTAGTTGTGGCGCATGGGCTTAGTTGCTCCGCGGCGTGTGGGATCTTCCTGGACCAGGGCTCGAACCCCGTGTCCCCTGCATTGACAGGTGGATTCTTAACCATTGCGCCACCAGGGAAGCCCATTAGTCCCCTTTTGTTGGGTTCTGCTGGTTCGGTCTGTAGTTCCACTTTGGGAACCATTTGTGATGAGCACCTAAGGCCTTCTCTTGGCCAGTCCACAGTGCCATCTCCTTGGTTACTGCAGTGTCCACAGTTCCGTTTCCTTGGTTACTGTTGGTTTCTGTTAATGTGCATATGGGGTAAAGGAATAATAGATCTATTGTTAATGGGCATCTTGAAGCCAAAACCACAAAATTGGTGGGCACAGGTTGAGCACTTAAAAGCTGATAGAATGCTCGCCATCTAACTGTAAGAATCCTGTGTTAAGATAAATTGCTCATGGAATGGGATAGGTCAACACTAGGTCACCTGCCACCTCAAGAAAATTTCCATACAATGAAGTATATTGTAAAACACCACAAAATCCCCAGACCCGTGGCACATCCCTCTTAGGTATTAATTTGGCTCCAAGAGACCCAAGGCTTAACTAAAGAAATGAGATCTTCACGTTTCAAAGAACTGAGCATGCACCACCTGGCACAACTGCTTGTTTTATGTTTAAGAACTGTGGTCCCAGAAGCTGTAGATATCTACTAAAATGGCAAAATCTTACTAAGGCAATTTAGAGTTGCAATGGCCATTATGGGCAATGTTCTAATTACACAAGTTTGTTCACTTTACGAAGTGCACTTGAAAGAATGGAACACTTATTTTAAGTGGTATGCAGAAGGCTTGGAAAGGCTTTAAGATTCCAAAATAACTTCACTGAAAGAGTCATTGCAAAAGGCTAATGAAAAATTAAAGGTGCAGTAGGTACTTAAAACAAAAGACTTTAAGACGGAGGTAGCTTCTACTACTCCTCTCTATCCTTCTTTCCCTGAGTACTCAGTCTATTAGTCCTCTATCTGAATTGCCTTTCCACTCTGAATAAGCTATAAAACTGTAACAAAAGTCGACCAAGTTAGTGACCTCACAGCTGCAACCAGTTCCAAGACCAGAAACCTGAAACACCTGGGACTCCCTCACTGCGCCCTCCTAGGGGTCCATCAACAAAACACTGGCCCAGAATTGGTGTCTCATTTGCAATCAACCAGGACACTGGAAAAAAGATTGTCCTCAAAGGTTTTTGTCAAATCGTTCTACACCAAATTGAATGGCCCCCGTATCCACCCTTGAAGGAGGCCCCCAAGAGGGTGCCTCCCATGTGGATGGGACTCCAAGGGATTCTCTGGTAAACTCTACCAGTTATTCCCTTAAATATCCAAGGGGAAACTAAAATTAAAATTGGCAAAAAACCTTGCCAAATTCTGGTAGATACCTGGGCTACATTCTCTAATTTAAGCCCCATCTGCCCTGGAGCCTGCAGATGGGATCCTGGGAAAACTGACAGAAGTTGGCAAAAGATGAGAATTCTTACAAGAGCCAACTCTCCTGGATCTCTGTAGTGCCCAGTCAAGAGAGGAAGGTAAAAGTCCACATTGTCCCTTCCTTTCCAAATTTAGACTCTCATGAATTTGGTTTTTTTTTTTTTTTTTTTTTTAATGAATTTGGTTTTGAGGTACCCAATGGTTACTGATCTTTCTCTCTCAGGGACAGCTATTGCCTTCTCATTTGTCTTGTTTTGTCCTGTGAACTTGGCTTGGCTTTCTGTCTGGTTGTCAGTCCTTGCATAAGCAGGAAACTCAACCATCAGGTTGGCCGCCCCAAAATATGACTGGGCAGAAATGTGGGTTTCACCCTGTTTTCAGCTAGACATGGCCAGACAGATGTGGGTTGCACTCCATTTGCAGTGAGGATCCTACCGACTATTGGCAACTCTCAAGAGAATTGTCTTTATTTGGGCTGTCTTTGGGAAGGTTCTGGATCTTGGGGAATGGAGGGAGGAGTACCCTTTGCGCTCTCTTTGGAGACTCCTCTTGTATCCAAGTGGTTGTTTAATACTGACAGGAATATTTACTCTCTGTGCTGGCTGAAACCTGACAAAATATTTGAAAGGATTGTTTCTTTTTTTTTTTTAAGCAGCGCTATGGTCAGAATTGGCCAAAACAGAAGCTGATATTCAGATCCTGATAGGAATTTTGTGAGTGTTTTTTTTTAAGGCCTTTTCCGCTAAGCTAAATGAAACTATGTACCCAGGGGGAAAGAAAAACATCCCAAAGACAAACAGCTCTAAATCTAGAACATAGGAATCTAGGAACCTTTTGATTTCCATCTTAGTTGAAGAGCTTCTTCTTGCTATGAAGAAGCAAATTAAAGATAATGTAGTTGGACGGGTGGATCCAAACAAGTTGCAACCCAGTTTTTCCAGGAATTAAAAACAACTGTCCTTGTATTGAAGATTGGGTCTTTACAAGAACTGAAATGCAGCTCTAGAAGCAATTCAAAGCCCACCTTTCCTTTCTACCAATTCCCAAACCTCCCCTATCCATCTTAAAAGACTTGTAGATATTGTAAAGCATCTGAACTTAGGGAACAAAAGTCTTTCTTGGTGAAACTTACATTCTTTCTCTGTGCCTTTTGAGATGGAAATGTTCTACCTAGTTCCCTCTAGGAACCAAGGTAATTCTTATCAGAAGCCGGGGAAAAAGGTTATTTGAAAACTAGGCCCATGAAAAATCTTAAAAATCTTCACCACAAGTATGACTGAAAAGCTTTAGGTATCTAAGCAGGACACCTTAACTTATTCCATCTGCCAGAAATACAATTTGGATCCAACTGTTCTATTTTAAACTAGTAAATTTTGCATTATTGTACCTGTCCCATAGCTAAAATTATAAAATGAAACCTATAAGATCCTATTTGCATCTGTATGTTTATGTATGTCTATATGTTATAAATGTGTAATTTTTTTCTACCTCCAGATGGTATTTGTAAAGAGTTCTATTCAAGTTCATATGGTCTAGGATAATCTTTGGTAAATAAAAGCTAGTTTGTTTGTGGTTTAATTAAAACAGGCATGCCTTTAGAGTTGTCAGCATTAAATATAATACTTTTATTCTACCTAGGTTTATTAAAAGTCAGATAAGTTCATGTTATCTCTGTTACAGAATTTGTCAGCAAGAAAAAGAATTTAACATGATGGTTAGCTGTTTAATGTCTCATGAAATTTTCTTGAGTAATCTAAACATAATTTTTAAGAAAAAGTAAATTAAATAGAGGTAAGATAAAATTTTAAAAATCCTCAAAAAACTAACAATAGAGTTGCCATATGATCCAGCAATCCCACTCCTGGGCATATATCCAGACAAAACTATAATTTGAAAAGATACATGCACCCCTATGTTCATAGAAGCATTATTTACAATAGCCAAAACATGGAAGCAACCTAAATGTCCATCGATAGATGAATGGATAAACAATAAACAAGATGTGGTGTGTATGTGTGTATATATATATATATATATATATATATATATATATATACACATACACACACACATATATACATACACACACACACACACACACACAGTGGAATATTACTCCGCCATAAAAAAGAATGAAATAATGCCATTTGCAAGCAACATGGATGGACCTAGAGGTTATCATACTAAGTGAAGTAAGTCAGAAAGAGAAAGACAAATACCATATGATGTCACTTATATGTGGAATCTAAGATACAACACAAATGAAGATATCTACGAAACAGAAACAGACCCACAGATACAGAGACAGACTTGCGGTTGCCAAGGGGAAAGGGGCATGGGGGAGGGAAGGATTGGAAGTTTGAGATTAGTAGCTGCAAACTATTATATATAGGATGGATAAACGACAAGGTCCTACTGTATAGCACAAGGAACTATATTCAATATCCTGTGATAAACCATAACAGAAAAATATGAAAAAGAATACATATATGTAAAACTGAATCACTTTGTTATACAGAAATTGACACATTATAAATCAATATACTTCAATACAATTTTTAAAAATTTATAACTGACCTTTTCAACAATAATTATGCTTCACAGTATGTCAACTTAAAAATAGTTTCCAGGGGGCTTCCCTGGTGGCGCAGTGGTTGAGAGTCCGCCTGCCGATGCAGGGGACACGGGTTCGTGCCCCGGTCTGGGAAGATCCCACATGCCGCAGAGCGGCTGGGCCCGTGAGCCATGGCCGCTGAGCCTGCGCGTCCCGAGCCTGTGTTCCGCAACGGGAGACGCCGCAGCAGTGAGAGGCTCGCGTACCGCAAAAAAAAAAAAAAAGTTTCCAGGAATTCCCTGGCAATCCAGTGGTTAGGACTCTGCGCTTTCACTGCCGAGGGCCCAGGTTGATTCCCTGGTTGGGGAACTAAGATCCCACAAGATGCGCGGCGCAGACAAAAAAAAAAAAAAAAACAGTTTCCAAAATCTTTTTGGTACTTGAAACCTTAAAGTTATGCTGAGATAAGTGATGGATATTCATTAAATATCTAGGTCATTTCCAAACAAGATAAAATACTGAAACATTAATTACTGGTGTATCCACTTTTGGTTTCCTTTTACAGAGAAACTAAAAATATTTGGGTCTATCAGTAAATATCTTGTGTGCCACATAGAAACATTTACTATGAGAAAGAATATACTTCTAGAAATTATAAAATGTATTCATAAATTTGCCAATCCATGGAATGCTAGTGTAACAGACAGTCCACAGTTGCTTACTTCTTAGTTTCAGGAGGAATAAAAGATTCTACGGGTTAAAAATTCTAATATATGTAATTAAAATGACTTACTACAGCCATTATGAAAAACACTATGGTGGTTCTTCAAAAAGTTAAAAATTGAACAACCATATGAAACAGCAATCCCACTTCTAGGTACACATACAAAGGAATTCAAATTAGTATCTCAAGAGGATAGCTGCACAACGATGTTCACTGAAGAATTAATCACAATAACCAAGATATGGAAACAACCTAAGTGTCTGTCAACAGATGAAAGGATAAAGAAGATATAGTAAATATATACAATGGAGTATTATTCAGCCATGAGAAAGAAAGAAATACTGCCATTTGCGACAAGATGGATGGACCTTAAAGGTATTATGCTAAGTGAGATAAGCCAGACATAGAAGAACAAATACTGTATTATATCACTTACATGTGGAATATCGAAAAACTGAACTTGTGAAAACAAGGGCTAGGGGGTGAGGGAATTGGAGAGATGTTGTTGAAGAGTACAAACTTACAACCAGGAGATAAGTTCTGGAGATGTAATGCATAGCATAATGATTATAGTCAACTCTACTGTATTATAAATTTCAGTTATTAAGAGACTAAATCTTCACTGTTCTCAATACAAAAAGGAAATGATAAATATGTGACATTATAAAGGTGTTAGCTAATGCTACTGAATAATATTGCAATACATAAATGTACCAAAGCAACACACTGTATACCTTAAACTTATACAATGTCTATTACATCTCAATTTTTAAAAATTTTATTTCTATTTTTATTTTTTCATTTTTTGGCTGTGCCACATGGCATGCGGGATCTTAGTTCCCCAACCAGGGCTCGAACCTGCTCCCCCTGCAGTGGAAGTGCCAGAGTCTTAACCACTGGACCACCAGGGAAGTCCCTCAATTTTTAAAAACTTAGAAAAATTAACAGTTAAAGGCAACAACTGTATGAAAAGTAGATAAGGAAAGTAAAATGATTTATTGTTCCAGAATGAGAAAAAGGAAAAAAAAATAAACAGGACAAGATCTGAATGGACATAAAAAAGTTATGAGGTTTATAAAAAAGGAATCCTGGGAAAGGAACTTTATGTGTAGTCAAGCTGGCTAAGATTGGAATGAATTTAAGTTTTTTTTTTTAAATAAATTTTAATATCAACAGTACACTGGTGCAAAATTAGAATTTAATTTTCTCTCTGTTAAAAGAAAAAAGTTTTATTGGACTTTTGGTCTGCTTTTGAAAGACTATGGAAGTTTCCTTAAGTTTTAAGTAATCTGCCCAGATAGCAAAGATTTTGTGTCTTATCAAAATAATTTACTGTGCATGTTTTCTTAAGTAATCAAAAACCTGATAAAGACAACACTGTCTTCTCAAAAGAGCTAAGTTTTGTTTACACTTAGGTGAATTTCTGTATTTGCCTTTAACATCATCTATTGTCATTTTGGTTAAATAGATAATTCAGTATTATTTCATAATGATCTGTGATCCTATTTAATCAAATGTTCAAACCTTTTGACATTTTCCCCAAATCAGATTCTAAAGAGAACCACAGAAGACCCAGAATTGCCAAAGCAATCCTGAGGAAAAAGAACAAAGCTGGAGGCATAACCCTCCCAGACTTCAGACAATACTACAAAGCTACAGTAATCAAAAGAGCATGGTACTGGCACAAAAAACAGACATATGGATCAATGGAACAGAACAGAGAAACCCACACACCTAAGGTCAATTAATCTCTGACAAGGGAAGCAAGAATATTCAATAGAGAAAAGATAGTCTCTTCAGCGAGTGGTGTTGGGAAAGCTGAACAGCTGCATTTAAATCACTGAAGTTAAAACACTCCCTCACACCATACACAAAAATAAACCCAAAATGGCTTAAAGACAAATATAAGACATGACACCATAAAACTCCTAGAAGAGAACATAGGCAAAACATTCTCTGACATAAATCGTAGCACTGTTTTCTTAGGTCATCTCCCAAGGCAATAGAAATAAAAGCAAAAATAAACAAATGGGACCTAATCAAACTTATGAGCTTTTGCACAGCAAAGGAAATCATAAACAAAATGAAAAGGCAACCTATGGACTGGGAGAAAATATTTGCAAAAGACGTGACTGACAAGGGATTAATTTCCAAAATATACAAACAGCTCATACAACTCAATACAAAAAACCCCCAAACAACCCAATCAAAAAACGGACAGAAGACCTAAGTAGACATTTCTCCAAAGAAGACATACGATGACCAACAGGCACATGAAAAGATGCTCAACACAGCTATCAGAGAAATGCAAGTCAAAACTACAATGAGGTATTACCTCACACCAGTCAGAATGTCCATTATCAAAATATCTACAGGGGACCTCCTTGGTGGTCCAGTGTGTAAAACTCCACGTTTCCACTGCAGGGGGTGTGGGTTCGATCCCTGGTAGGGGAACTAAGATCCCACCTGCCATGCAGCGCTGCCAAAAAATATATATATATGTATATGTGTGTGTGTGTATATATATATATATGCACGTGCACACACACACACACACACACACACACACACACACACACAAATAATAAATGCTGGAGAGGGTATGGAGAAAAGGGAAACCTACATTGTTGATGGGGATGTAAATTGGTGTAGCCACTATGGAAAACAGTACTGAGGTTCCTTAAAAAACTAAAAATAGAGTTGCCATATGATCCAGCAATCCCACTCCTGGGCATATATCCAGAGAAAACTCTAATTTGAAAAGATACATGCACCCCAATGTTCATAGCAGCAATACTCACAACAGCCAAGACATGGAAGCAACATAAATGTCCACTGACAGATTAATGGATAAAGAAGATGTGGTGTATGTATATATATATATATATATATATATATACACACACATATATACATACACACAATGGAATATTACTCAGCCACAAAAAAGAATGAAATAATGCCATTTGCAGCAATATAGATGCAACTAGAGGTTATCATACTAAGTGAAGTCAGAAAGAGAAAGACAAATACCATATGATACCACTTATATGTGGAATCTAAAATATGACACAAATGAACCTCTCTACGAAGCAGAAACAGAGTTACCACAGGAGAACAGACTTGTGGTTGCCAAGGGGGACAGGCGTGGGAGAGGGATGGATTAGGAGTTCGGGATTAGTAGATGCAAACTATTACATATAGAATGGATGGATGAGCTCCTACTGTATAGCACAGGGAACTATATTCAATGTGCTGGGATAAACCATAATGGAAAAGAATATAAAAAAGAATGTATATATATGGGTAACTGAGCCACTTTGCTGTACAGCAGAAATTAGCACAACATTGTAAATCAACTATACTTCAGTAAAAAAAAAAAAAAAACAGAACATTTCTTTCCATTCTACCTTCCCTCTCTGTCCTTTTCTCAAATCTTTTTTTTTTTTTGGTTGCACTGTGCAGAATGTGGGATCTTAGTTCTCTGGCCAGGGATTGAACCCATGCCCCCCTCAGTGGAAGCACAGAGTCTTAACCACTGGACTGCCAGGGAAGTCCCTCCTTTTCCCAGTTCTTACACCATGAAGGTCTTTATGATTCTTTTGCCTTGCTCTGGCCTGGAAAGACAATGCCACTATTCACATATCTCAGGCCATTGCAAAGGGGGATAATCAAACCTCCAAATGACTGTTAGACTTGCCATGCTGCTGCAGATCCTGTAGTTCTACCCATCACAAACTTCCCCCAATTTCTTTTTTTTTTTTAATTAATGAATTTATTTATTTTTGGCTGCGTTGGGTCTTTATTGCTGTGTGTGGGCTTTCTCTAGATGAGGTAAGCGGGGGCTACTCTTCACTGAGGTGCATGGACTTCTCATTGCGGGGGCTTCTTTTTGTTGTTGTTGTTGTTGTTGCAGAGCATGGACCCTAGGCGCACGGGCTTCAGTAGTTGCAGCACGTGGGCTCGGTAGTTGTGGCTCACGGGCTCTAGAGCACAGGGTCAGTAGTCCTGGTGCACAGGCTTAGTTGCTCCACGGCACGTGGGATCTTCCCAGACCAGGGATCGAACCTGTGTCCCCGGAATTGGCAGGCGGATTCTTAACCACTGCGCCACCAGGGAAGTCCCCTCCCTGACTTCTAATGCCTCAGTTTCTCTGGAACAAACTTAGCTCCCTCTCTATTGTGTCAGACTCCCTAGCCCTGGGGTCCATTTCCCTGACTCTGGTTAACAACCCCAAACCTGGGGAAACTTGCATCCAGGCTTCATACAAAGACACAAGATAAGGGTAACCAGAAGAAAACTGCCTGTGCAGTCTACAGACCTTAAATTTTCCTGGTTGTCACCTTTCCAGTCTCAAGTCACAGAGTCATACAGAGATTACTAGGAGGCATCATGATTCAAACTTTGCTTCCGTTGGCAGATCCCTACTGCCCAGGCTAAGAGTAAGTACAAATGAGGCTATGATCAAGGATCTCTCCTTAACTCTTGAAGATATCACAGAATCTGCTGCTAAAGCAATATCTGCCCAACAAAAATCGCTAGACTCTCTGGTCAAAGTTGTTCTTGATAATAGGAGAGTCCCTGACTATCTTTTGCTGAGCAGGGAGGTAATTGCGCTGTAGCCCATACCACTTGCTACACTTGGACTGACACTTCTGGGAAAGTTGAGACTCAGTCACATAAGACCATTGGATAAGCCAGTTGACTTTAAAAAGTGACTCCTTCTGGACTTCCTTGGTGGTCCAGTGGTTAAGAATCCACCTTCCAATGCAGGGGATGTGGGTTCGAGCCCTGGTCAGGGAACTAAGATCCCACGTGCCGCAGGGCAGCTAAGCCTGCACGCCACAACTAGAAGAGCCTGCACGCCGCAATTAAGACCCAACGCAAAGGGTGAGCTGTGACAGGGCGAGAGAGAGTCATGGACATATACACACTAACAAACGTAAGGTAGATAGCTAGTGGGAAGCAGCCGCATGGCACAGGGATATCAGCTCGGTGCTTTGTGACCGCCTGGAGGGGTGGGATAGGGAGGGTGGGAAGGAGGGAGACGCAAGAGGGAAGAGATATGGGAACATATGTATATGTATAACTGATTCACTTTGTTATAAAGCAGAAACTAACACACCATTGTAAAGCAATTATACCCCAATAAAGATGTTAAAAAAAAAAAAAAGACCCAACGCAGCCATAAATAAATAGGTAGATAAATTTTTTTTTAAAAGTAACTCCTTTGACTTACATGATTCTGATTGGTTTGGGTCTTGGGGACCGTGGCTCTCAAATGCACTCCAGACACTCCTGCTTATAAAAATCATAGTTGTCTCCAGGTGTACTATATTTTCTCAGAAGTTTTTTTTTTAATTTATTTTTTATTTTTGGCTGCTTTTGGGTCTTCGTTGCTGCACGTGGGCTTTTCTCTGGTTGCTACTCTTCATTGTGGTGTGCAGGCGCCTCATTGCGGTGGTTTCTCTTGTTGGGAGCACGGGCTCTAGGCGCACGGGCTTCAGTAGTTGTGGTGCATGGGCTTCAGTAGTTGAGCCTCACGGGCTCTAGAGCGCAGGCTCAGTAGTTGTGGCACACGGGCTTAGTTGCTCCGCAGCATGTGGGATCTTCCCGGACCAGGGATAGAACCCGTGTCTCCTGCATTGGCAGGTGGATTCTTAACCACGGCGCCACCAAGGAAGCCCTCAAAAGTTTTAAATGCATATTTGCAACTGCTAACCACCAAGCTAATGATTTCCCTAAGACTAGAATCTCAGAAGAGGATCAAAGAGAAAGACCAACTTAAAGAAAGTGAACACGATACAGCATTGTCAACTGTGAATAAATACCACACACAGACTCAGCAAAAACTTCGAGAATTCCAGAGTTTAGTTTGGAGTAGCACTAGAGCCTGAACAATTTTTTTTATTTTTTAAATCACATCTCTCAGGCTGAGAGTCTGATCAAAACGAGGCATTGTTTAAAACAAGACAACAGGGACTTCCCATTTCTGGGGGCCTAGAGTGGAAGCATCTGGGAGCGGCTGTTTCCCTCTAGGTTATTCCTTCTTCAGCTGTCTGGAGGGCACCAATACCTCTCCTGAAATACTAGGGTGAAAACTATTTCCTGATTTTCTAATTCTACAGAATGTTCTGTATTTATGTGTAACTTAGACAAAAAAAAGGGGGGGAGCTAGTGAGGGAAAATGGGAAGATGTAGATCTTGTATAACTAGTATTAGCCTACCCAGCTAACCAAATCTCGAGGTGAACTGAATCATCCACAGAACTTGTTTGCAAGTAACAGATGCATCCAACCGGCAGCACATTCCTTGAGGAATTCAGTGAGCCCAGAGAGTAGAAGCAGAATGCATGAAACTATTTGAGGGTCTGCCCTTATTATATTTCCAATAGGTTTGCCTTGATTGCTTATTCTTCCTGCCAAAACGATCATGCGGGTAAGGTGTCTATTACTGCTAAAGAGATCTAGACATGCTTTACATTGACATGATGAACCACAATCCCTTTCTTTCTGTGCCAGCTTTATCTTTTTTGTCATTAAGTTCTATGTTGGTCATCAATGAAACTGCGGGTTGACAGAGTACAGTTCGATCTGAGAGGTTAGTAAAAACTCTTGGTTTCAGATTGGCCTGAGTATGAAGCCAGAGAATTGTAGGAATGTCAGAGCAATAGATGGGGACAGAGGTCAGCCCCCGAGAGACAGGATGATCTGGCCACCAGAATGTACTCTCCACAAAGACAAAGATTTGTGTCTCTTTTGTACACTGATATATTCCAAATGCCTAGAGCAGTGCCTGGTGTGTAGTAGGTGCTCAATAAACCATGGTGGAGAGGCTGAGAGGATGGGTCAGTGAGAACATTAGCATTTCAAGGCAGGGAAAGAAGGTTGGCTAGTGTGGATGTGGGGTGGAAATAGAAAATGTAGAATGGTGAAGAAGGCACAAGGGCTTTCAGGACATAAAGAAGTGACACTGGATTGGGGGCATATTACTTAGGGCCTGAGATCTGAAAGGGAACCGGTGCAGGGAGAGAGAAGTACTAACAAGATGTGCTTAGCTGTGTTAGATGGTCACTTCTGTCGATGTGCAGGATAAGAAAAACTGAATGATAAACTAGAGGTACTGGTAATAATCCCGTTTGTCTTTCAAGACAGCTCAGATGGCAACTCCTTCTGAAGGCCTTTGCTGAGGGGTCAGCCCTGAAGTGAACAGTTTTCCTCTATTAGTTATTAGTGTATGTGTCTTACGCCTTTCTTAGGGTAAATTTCAAGAAAGTCAAGCCTGTCATGTAGCTAGTTAAATGGCAGGAAGGGAAACTGAACCCTCCAAGTCCAAAAAAACTCAGATATGGCCGTGAAAAATGACTTGGAAACAAGCAACTCGGGCTTATGCTTTGGTAGTAAATCTCTTTCTTTACCCTTATCTCTGGCAAATACACATGACCTTTCTGTTAATTGCAAATGAATGCTCTGTTAATTGCCTATTCATAGCCTTTGACCATTTTTCTACTGGGTTGTTTTTAAGAATATATTCCAGATACTTAACTTTGTTGGTTATATTTCTTGCAAATATATTCTTCCTGTTTGTATCTCGTCTTACTTTTTTCTTATTTTTGAAGGTAACTGTCATGCCTATACTGTAGTTAGTAGATGGTAAGCTCTTTGAAAGCAAGGGATAGATGTCCTGATTTTCTCATTTTCTAGGAAGCGCCTTTATCTTTTACTGCTTACAAAATGCTTGTTAGGGCTTCCCTGGCGGCGCAGTGGTTAAGAATCCGCCTGCCAATGCAGGGGACACGGGTTCAAGCCCTGGTCTGGGAAGATCCCACATGCCGTGGAGCAACTGAGCCTGTGGAGCAACTAAGCCCGTGCACTGCAGCTACTGAGCCTGTGTGCCTAGAGCCCGTGCTCCGCAACAAGAGAAGCCACCGCAATGCACCATAACGAAGAGTAGCCCCCCACTCGCTGCAACTAGAGAAAGCTTGCACACAGCAACGAAGACTCAATGCAGCCAAAAATAAATAATTTTTAAAAACTGCTTGTTGGGCTTCCCTGGTGGCGCAGTGGTTGAGAGTCCGCCTGCCGATGCAGGGGACACGGGTTCGTGCCCCGGTCTGGGAAGATCCCACATGCTGCGGAGCGGCTGGGCCCGTGAGCCATGGCCGCTGAGCCTGCGCGTCCGGAGCCTGTGCTCCGCAACGGGAGAGGCCACAGCAGGGAGAGGCCCGCGTACCACAAAAAAAACCAAAAACAAACAAAGAAAAAAACTGCTTGTTAATGTTGATAAGTGAAAAAAATATATATATTGGGCTTCCCTGGTGGCGCAGTGGTTGGGAGTCCGCCTGCCGATGCAGGGGACGCGGGTTCGTGCCCTGGTCTGGGGGAATCCCGCGTGCCGCGGAGTGGCTGGGCCCGTGAGCCATGGCCGCTGGGCCTGTGCGTCCGGAGCCTGTGCTCCGCAGCGGGAGAGGTCACAGCAGTGAGAGGCCCGCGTACCGCAAAAAAAAAAAAAAAAAAATATATATATATATATATATATACACACATATATATATTTTAAAAAATATGTAGGTAAGGAGTAAGCCAAGAGAATAAAAACTGACAAAGCAGTATTTAGTAAACACTGATGTGACTAATGCAAAGATAAATCACAAAGAAAATGCATATCAGAGATTAATATACTCACATCGCTCTCAGTAGCGTTCAGTCCATGAGTTGATAATAAAGGTGGGGTGGGAATTTGTTGAGGCAGGCTCAGGAATTCCTTTCCATTTTCCCAGGCAGCGTCAGAAGCAGATATATCACTTCTGTAGCATTTAAATCCTCATCAAATTTATATTCCACCAAATCTGAGTTTATGGAGACTGAAACGCCAGGACCAAGCTTGGAAATCCTCTATTTTGGCAAGCGCCAAAAGCTTGCCTGAAGCTTACACGTGGCTGAAGCTTACACGTGGCTGAATTTAAGCCAGTAGGAGCTGCCTACACCAGGTGTGGTTAATACTGAAAGCAGCGCAAGAACTGAAGCCTCACACATCCCTTTCTAGTTAATTTTCTTCAAACAATAGCGAAAAAAGTTGCAGGTGCATTCTCTCCCAGCTCCACCCAGTCGCTGCTGTTCAGAGTTCTTAAGGTATGAAATTGTGGCACCAATTTTCGGGAGAACGGTGGTGGTAAACTTCCTTTCTCTGGTACTCCTCCCCACGCCCTACACGTTGTTGCATAGATTTATCTATGTCTATATATTTTTAAATTATTCCAGCTTCACCACTTAGTATGTACATTTGGGTAACTGCTTAAGGTTTCTGTGCTTGTTTTCCCATCCATAATATGAGGATACTAATTCTGTTTACCTCATAGGGTTGCTGTGACAACTGAAAAAGAATACAAAGCACTTAGAACAGTGCCTAGCACATAGTTAGCACCCTTTACATGCTGCTATTGCAAAAGTAAAGCAGGTTCGTTCTAACAAGTTTATTAACACAAACGAGGTCCAAGAAAAAGTTCACCTTTCCCCTCTGCCTCTACCCTCTTGCCATCTCTTACTTACCTAAGGAAACTAGTAACGGTTTCATGTGATCATTCCACATCTTTTTTTCCCCTCATACCAATATACTGCAAATCTACCTATATATATGGAGTTAATAAAAGTGGATTCACATTCACTCATTTTATCATTTAACGATATATCCTGGATATCTTTCAGGGTGACTATGTGTAGCTAACTCATTCTTGTTAAGAGCAAATATTCTGTAGTATGTGTGTATCGTAATATATTCAAATGTGCTCCAGAAATAGATAATCGGGGTTATGTCTAATTTTTGCCAATGACTAGAATGGTTCAGTACACATCCTTGCTCTTCCATCCTGATGCTTTCAGTCTGTAGGACAGATTCCCCGAAGTTGGACAACTAGATCAAAGATTTATGTGCCTTTAAAATGTTTAAAGATTCAGCCTGATTACCTTCCCCAAAGGCTGAGGCAACTCATATTCCCACCAGCAACGTGCCAGTTTTCCTGAAATCTTTTTTTTTTTTTAATTTACCTCACCCTTCCCCGCCTCCTCCATCTTCTTCTTCTTCTTTTTTTTTTAATTAATTAATTTATTTTTGGTTGTGTTGGGTCTTCGTTTCTGTGCGAGGGCTTTCTCTAGTTGCAGCGAGCGGAGGCCACTCTTCATCGCGGTGCACGGGCCTCTCACTGTCGTGGCCTCTCTTGTTGCGGAGCACAGGCTCCAGATGCGCAGGCTCAGTAGTTGTGGCTCACGGGCCTAGTTGCTCTGCGGCATGTGGGATCTTCCCAGACTAGGGCTCGAACCCGTGTCCCCTGCAGTGGCAGACAGATCCTCAACCACTGTGCCACCAGGGAAGCCCTTCCTGAAATCTTAAATTGCCCTTGATGTTATTTGTCTTAAATTGTTTTGCCAAGTGATCGGTAAATAATGTCTCATTTTATTTTTATTTTATTTATTTTTTTGCTACACCACGTGGCGTGTGGGATCTTAGTTCCCTGAGCAGAGATCACACCCGTGCCCACTGCAGTGGAAGTGTGGAGTCTTAACCACTGGACCAGCAGGGAAGTCCCATGATGCCTTATTTTAATTTGCTTTTCCTTGCAGGCCTGACAGGGCACGTTCTCATTTGTTTATTGTTGTTTGCAATTTCCTTCCCTGAATCATGTGTTCATATCCTTGACTTTTTCTTCTATTGCATTGTCTTTTCCTAATTATTTGTAGGCATTCTTTAGGATTTTAACTCTTTGTGATGAGTTCTGGATATCTTCTCCTGATTGTCTTTTGCTTCTGTTTATGGGACCTTTTGTTAAAAACAAATTTTTGATGTTTATGTGGCTTTATCTCTCAGGCTTTTCCTTCATGGTTTCTGAATCTCTAGTCTTTCTTAAAAAGTAGCCTCTGTCCAGAGGTTATACAAATTCTCCCTTTCATCCCATACTATTCTTTTTTTTTTAAAGGTTTTTAAAATAACATTTATGGGGCTTCCCTGGTGGCGCAGTGGTTGAGAGTCCGCCTGCCGATGCAGGGGACACGGGTTTGTGCCCCGGTCCGGGAGGATCCCACATGCCGCGGAGCGGCTGGGCCTGTGAGCCATGGCCGCTGAGCCTGCGCATCCGGAGCCTGTGCTCTGCAACGGGAGAGGCCACAACAGTAAGAGGCCCGCGTACCACACAAAAAAAAAACCCAAAACAAAACAAACAAACAAAAAATAACATTTATGTCTTAAAAGTTAACATGTGCATAACAGGAAACCAAAAATCATTAGAAGCAAAAAACAAAGTTATCCATAATCACAAATAGTTTACTGTTTGATGTGTCCTTCTAGGTCTTGTTTATGTAGGTAGCTACACAACTAAGCATCCATTTTTATGTAAATAAGACCATACAGTTATGTATCATGCTTTTTCACATATCACGAATATCTACCATTTCAAAGTCCCAAAGCTATGAGTATTTTCACAACCAAGAATACACTATACCAACTCAGTCTGGAAGGGAAAAATGTAATCTTGCCTTTCTTGGCGACAAAAATTTCATAAAAGACAAAATGGCAACAGGCCTCTAGATAAAGATATTGGCAAGAGTTATGATTAAAATACTGCAATCCCTTAATGTTCAATTAAAAATGAGACATAAAGCAACAGAGTACACAAAGCATCCTATACTATTCTTTTTTTTTTGGTGGGTTTTTTTTTTTGAATTTTATTTATTTTTTTATACAGCAGGTTCTTATTAGTCATCAATTTTATACACATCAGTGTATACATTTCAATCCCAATCACCCAATTCATCACACCACCACCACCACCACCCGCCGCTTTCCCCCCTTGATGTCCATACGTTTGTTCTCTACCTCTGTGTTTCAATTTCTGCCCTGCAAATCGGTTCATCTGTACCATTTTTCTAGGTTCCACATATATGCGTTAATATACGATATTTTTCTCTTTCTGACTTACTTGACTCTGTATGACAGTCTCTAGATCCATCCACATCTCAACAAATGACCCAATTTTGTTCCTCTTTATGGCTGAGTAATATTCCATTGTATATATGTACCACATCTTCTTTATCCATTCATCTGTCGATGGGCATTTAGGTTGCTTCCATGACTTGGCTATTGTAAATAGTGCTGCAATGAACACTGGGGTACATGTGTCTTTTTGAATTATGGTTTTCTCTGGGTATATGCCCAGTAGTGGGATTGCTGGATCATATGATAATTCTATTTTTAGTTTTTTAAGGAACCTCCATACTGTTCTCCATAGTGGCTGTATCAATTTACATTCCCACCAACAGTGCAAGAGGGTTCCCTATCCCATACTATTCTAATAGTTTCATTTTTTAAAATGTAGATCTTTAATCTGCCAGCAAATTGTTGCTGTATGTGGTGTGTTAGTGGGATAGTTAAAACCCAAAACTTTAATACAATAGACACACTGAAAAGCGCACAAGTTCTAAGTGAATTTTCACAAACGGAAGACACACTTGTGTAATCTGCACCCAGATTGAGAAATAGAATACGGCCAGCACCCCAAAAGCCCATTTGTCCCCTTCTAGTCACTATCCCCTGATGGAGGGTAATTGCTATACTGACTTCTAACACCTTACATTAGTCTTCTAAGGGGATAATTTTGTTTTCATGCAGATGGCTGTTTAAGTATGCCAACACCATTTACTAAATTAGCCACTGTTTTCCCAGTGAGTTAAAATGCCTCCTTTCATTGTTGGTACTTGTAAGGAGAAAATATATTTTTTGATGCAGTGGATGGATTGCATAACCCAAGGTCTAACAACGTCACGTCTTCCATTATGGATCCCAGCTAGGCTCACCTGTAGCCAGAGCTTTGCTGGTTGGTGACTGATTTTCTCCATGTTCCTTGTGTGTGTCTAAATAGTTAGAAAAGCACTGATCCTACTGGCCCACTCAGAGAGGACATCCTTCAACTATGCCATGAAGGAGGCCGCCGTAGAGGCTTTGAAGAGGAAAGGATGGGAGGTCACTGTGTCGGACCTGTATGCCATGAACTTCAATCCCGTCATCTCCAGAAACAACATCACAGGTGGGAGCAGCTCTCCCCTTTAATTAGGTCTTTGTGGAACTTCTCGCCTGTGGGTTCTCTGGCCCCACCTTGGCCCCTCTGGCGTCAGCCTCTCTTTTTCCTCTCTGCAGGTAAACTGGAGGACCCCGGGAACTCTCAGTATCCTGCCGAGTCTGTTCTAGCTTATAAAGAAGGCTGTCTGAGCCCAGATATTGTGGCCGAACAAAAGAAGCTGCAAGCCACAGACCTTGTGATTTTTCAGGTGTGGCTAAGACATCAAAAGGCGTGTTGGGACACTTGCGTTCTTTTTGTCCTAGACCTGGCACCTAATTAGCTATGTAATCTTAGGAAAGTAACAGCCACTTGACCGCATTCTCTGTAGAGAAGGGTGATTACTTCAAAGGCGCAGTGTTACACAGATTTACAGATGTCGTGAATCTGGCTGTACTACTCTTTGAAAATATGACTGTGATGGCAGAGATGACATTTGAGCCTTGAGCTTTTTTTCCCTAGTATGTTTAATCTTTTTCTTCAGTTAGTTATTTCTTGTGGAATCACTCAAGTTTGCAATTCTCCCCCGCCACCATCTCCATAGGCATCCTGAAATTAGTTTGTGGAGCTGCTATCTGGAGGATTTGGACTCCACAGAAAGTTCATTAATCCCCCTGAAGGGTCACTGAAAACGAGATACCTGAATTGGGCAGAGAATGATATTCATGTCCCCGTGGATACCCTGCAGAGAGTACATGGAGCCACTGCCACCAGTGGAGATGGAAAGCACTGCCTTCTTATTCTGTAAAAGAAAAGTCATTACCTTCCACATCTCCTTGGTGACAGGAAGTTAATGAAACAGCCCCAGGGGAAAGAACACAAAGGTCCCCCCTCCCATCTGTTGTTTATGTTACTTCATACATTGGCTCCTCTGAGCCTCACAGTATTGACTCTGCAGAAATACCAGCCTGGAAGATGGTACACAGAGGGGCAGGCCCAGGATTCCATACTCCTGGATGTGGCAAATCAGGTGAAGGTTGTCATGGTAACACAAAATCAGTGCTGACTGCTGGTGCCTAGGTGGAGTTATTTGTTGTTTTTTATCTATCTCCGCACACTGCTAGGCATGTATCTAGGCTTGTAATCCAGGAGCTCTAAAAATGTTTCTTGTATAGTTTTGGGTGTCTGCAAAATGAAGACAGACTGACTTTTTTATTACGGACAATTTCAAACATACATAAAGAAGAGAAAATAGTATAATGATGCATCCACCACCCAGCTTTAACTCTCAGTATCCCCTCACTCCTGTTTCTTCCTGGAGTATTTTAAAGAAAATCCTGAACATCATGTCAAAATATCTATGAAAATATCTATTAAAAATTTTGGGAGAGACATGCATCTCTCCCTAAGGGACCTGGAGCCTGATTTTGGTATCTAATTGTGCTCAAAACTCTGCCTCAGGACAGAATCTACCTAGAATCCAGGTGTTAGAAAAAGCAGAGCCATCAACCTACCCAGAAAGGTCCCTTGTCATACACGGCAGCATACGAGTAAGCAAACTCCCCTATGAGCACTCACTCAAACCAGCCTTTCAGGATGGCAGGGACTCCAAACCACTGCAGGGGGAACTGTGGGGCAGAGGACAAAGAGGTCAGATGGGGAACACCCCCAAAATAGAAGACTTAGGGTGCTTAGCTGCTGCCCATGATGTCACTGAGGGGCGAACTTTCTTCAGGACCTGTCATCCCTTCTGGAGGAGTTAGCACATTCAAGAAAAGAAAATTTTAAAGAAAAGAAAATTATTGTCCTTGGTCAGTCAACTTGACACTCCTGTTTCTGCCTAAAAATACAAATATTGGGTGGGTGTGAAGAAACACATGCAATAAGATTTGCTTCTATGAAATCACATTTGGCAGCCAAGTCTGAACAGCAAGGATTGCAGCCAAAGTTGGCTTCAGTGTGTGTTGCCTAAATCAATATTTTCCCAAGAGCTTGCTTTTGTGGGTGTGGTTTCAAAAATATGAAACCTGTACCTTGTGCTCACGGATTTAAAATCCTATCATTTAGAATAAACAGAACCACTCACATATGCAAACAAATGATCTGTGTGACTTAAGTTCATCAGGGAATTGCCATGAGAAAGACCTATTGGGCCTCTTGTCCTGGTAAAAGCTAAGCAAGGACATACCAGTATTTCTTCTTCTCCTTGACTCACTTAAAGGCAGTAACAACAGGAACATGCCCAGAGGTTAAAAAACAAAACTAGGACAGAGAAAGAATTTTTAAGACTTGATAGGTCTCTCTTTGAAGGGTGGTTGACCTACAGGAAAGGGGATAAGGAAGTAGAGTTTTAGGACACGACTGAGAATGAGACCTGTATTCTCACCCTGAATCTGCCAGTAATTTGCCTCATCAGTAAAAAGAGGGGCTTGAGGTATCTCTAGTAGCTTCTCACATTCCCACATTTATGATGCTCCAATTGTGACGGACCAGATCTGCAGCTTTTAGGATAAATGTGCAGGTTGTTTAGGCAAGTAGATTTGGTCCCTTGTGAATGTTCTACAGTCAGGGCTGAAAAAGAATTGGTTGGTTTGCCAGGTATTAAAAGTTTACTCTCTCAAGTTGTTCTTGGAGGGACTTCCCTGGTGGTGCAGTGGTTAAGACTCTGCGCTCCCAATGCAGGGGGCCTGGGTTCGATCTCTGGTCAGGGAACTAGATCCCACACGCATGCCGCAACTAAGGGTGTGCATGCCGCAACTAAGGAGCCCGCCTGCTGCAACTAAGACCCAGCGAAACCAAATAAATAAATAAATAAAAGGGGCCACCTATAGGATTAGGGAATTAATATTAACATTGGAGAATAAATGGTAAAAATAATTTATCAAGACTTGTCTAGTAATGTGGGGAGGCAGAGAAATGCACATGTGCATGCCTTGGCAAGGGTCAGTTGCCAAGAAGCTGAAACTCACCCTTAGGTAATAGAACTTTGGGCACTTTTGGCAGAGAATGCCAGGCTGGCACAGTTTCAAGGTTTTCTTCATTCAAAGAAGAGCACAGCTGAATAGGCTAAAATAGGTAACAACTAGGTACAGAAAGCACAAGGTGAGAGGGTGGAGCTATGAACTAATTTTCCAGGGTGCCTCAGGCCTCCACATCAGAGTGTCCTGTTGGGAAACCCAGATTAACTTTTGTTGTTTGTATATGGTACAAGGTCTGTGGGGTTTGATCTGTAACTCACCTTTGTGCTTTGTGTATCCCCAGAGTGGCACTCTGCATTTCTGTGGCTTCCAAGTCTTGGAACCTCAACTGACATATAGCATTGGGCACACTCCCGAGGATGTCCGAATTCAGATCCTGGAAGGATGGAAGAAACGCCTGGAGAATATTTGGGATGAGATGCCACTGTATTTTGCTCCAAGTAGCCTCTTTGACCTAAACTTCTAGGCAGGATTCTTAATGAACAAGGAGGTACAGGATGAACAGAAAAATAAGGAATTTGGCCTTTCAGTAGGCCATCACTCGGGCAAGTCCATCCCAACGGACAACCAGATCAAAGCCAGAAAATAAGATTCACAAGACTTGATTTCCTTCTAAAATATAGCCAAATCTAGACTTCTTTCTTGGGGTTCCTTGACTTGCTTTAGTTTTTAAGATTTGTGTTTTTCTTTTGCCACAAGGAATGGATAGAACAGACTATATTCATACATTTTTGTATAGTTTTGTTAAACATAACCGATTCTGTTTTTTTTTTTAAATTATTAATTAATTTATTTATGGCTGCGTTGGGTCTTCATTGCTGCATGTGGGCTTTCTCTAGTTGCAGCGAGTGGGGGCTATTCTTCGTTGCGGTGCACGGGCTTCTCATGTAGTGGCTTCTCTTGTGCAGCACAGGCCCTAGGCGCATGGGCTTCAGTAGTTGTGGCACGTGGGCTCAGTAGTTGTGGCACGTGGGCTCTAGAGCACAGGCTTAGTAGTGGCACACGGGCTTAGTTGCTCCGCAGCACGTGGGATCTTCCTGGACCAAGGCTTGAACCCGCATCCCCTGCATTGGCAGGCGGATTCTTAGCCACTACGCCACCAGGGAAGTCCCAAATGTAACCAACTGCTATCATGGCAAAATCTGATTAGGCTCAAAAGGCCTCTCAGGCTTAGGACGTAAAGCCGGAGAGAAGGGTGTAGAAAGATCCCAGACAGTATTCTTTAAGGTCCTCTACACAATTTAATTCCTCTCTTTAGAGATACATTTTTAGGAATAAATCTGGCTAGAGAGCATCCAACTCCTCAATGATCTATTTTTCTTTTAATTACCTCTCTGTGGTTTATGGCAGAAGGGAATTGCTCAGAGAAAGAAATGACGAAATCTGTCTGACCTAAGGGACTTGTTTAGTAATTACTACTCTCTGCTTGTTTGTGAGATATATTGGCTTTAATTACTACACAATGAATATTATGCCTAATACGAGTGTCATTCTCCTTCAGCTTTTGTTGTTTCTATACAGTGCACACAGACACCTTGAAATGAAAAGCTAAAAAAAATCTCTTTAATTCAATCTTCTAATTTAATGTCTGCAAATAAACCAACACCTCTAAACACTACATCTGCTACAATGAATGAATTCACGAAAGGAAACAGTACTCCCAGTATCTAAAAACAGCTTGCCACAAACAGTACTTTATTTCAGATCCATGTAACTAACCTTCTGGAAGTTTTTCCTGTATCATTGATAAACTGATGACTTGCCTTTTAAAGATGTGTTTTGGTTTCATGAATTTAGGGACAAAATTGTGAGCCTAGAGTTTCATTACCTTTGGTGAACAATTTTGGCGTAACATTCTAACTTCCTATTTAAATGATTGAGGTGCACCTCTACTCACTGTTGGTATAACCTAAGTAGAAAATGATGAAAGAACGCCCTCTTGTGGTGCACAGAAAGAAAACATGAGAAAATGATGCAAAGCAAGGTTGCATGAAACTGGGAACAGCCTCTTACCTGCCAAGGAAATGATGGCGTCAGGCTGGAGAACCTCATGTGCTAGATGCCAGCAGGCACTGGGTATTCTTTCCACAATATCCACAATGGCAGATGGCTGGGTGCTTCAGTTTGAAAACATATGAAAATATTTACTGTTGCCTTCATCTTCACTGTAGTTTTATGTAAATTTCTAAAAGTTCCAAATGAAATAAATAAAATCCATTTCTACAAAACAGACCCACACTCACTGGTTTCAGAGAAGCTAGTGACAGAGGCATTCAGGCAAAAGTGGAATCTACTGGGCAAGAAGCAATCAGAGGATTCAGTGACAAATTGTGGCCAGAAGCCTATATGGTGACTTGGCTTGAGAGCTTGCTCAATAAGGCTGCTTCATTCTGAATGGCAAGGGAACCTACTAAGATTCTCTCAGGGAATTTAAAGGACATTTAAGGAGATCCAGGAAAGACAGTGGTATAGAAATCAAGAAAAACACAGAATGCAATAAACAAATGCCAAGGAGCAATATTTATTCTGATTTCCCTGATTTATTCTGATTTATCTAATCAATGGGCCAGGCATTCTTCTAGAGGCACTGGGAATACAGCAGACAACAAAACCTAGCCTCATGAAGTTTGCATTCTAGTAAAGAATGAGAGAGGAACAAATGTCAGTCAGGTGGTGATAAATGCTACGAAGGAAGAGCAGGGTAAGAGGGTTAGAGATGGGATACGAGTTTTATACAGGGTGATCAAGAAAGATCTCTCCTATAAGGTTATATTTGGGCGAAGCCCTGATAAAGTGAGAGAATGATACATGTAGGTCCCTGAAGGAAGAGCATGCCAGGAGTGATGTGAGTGCAAACCCATGAGGCAGCAGCATGATCAGTATGCTTTAGGGAGAGCAAGGAGGTTAGTGTGACTAAAGCACAGAAAGCAAGAGAGGGATAGGTCAGACACAAAGCTGGAATCAGACCACAAAGGGCATTACAAGCATTGTGAAATGTAGAGATAGGAAGTCACTAGAGGGTTTTGAGCAGAGGTGTAACATATGACTTACATTTAAATCTGGCTGGTATGTGAAGAATCAAGTATAAGGGGCAATGATAGAAGCAGGGAGAACTGCTGGGAAGCTGTTATGACAATCTAGGCAACAAATGCTTTGGATCAAAGTGACAGCAATAGATGTATTGAGAAGTGGTTGGGTTCTGGAAGTATTTCAAAGGACAGAGTAACAGGATTTGATGATGGATTGGATCAAGGTCAAAAAACAAACCAACCAACCCTCAAAGGTATTTTGGCTTAAACAATTAGAAGAATGGAAATTCCATTTGCTTAGATGGGGAAGAATCTGGAAAGAGTATTGGCGGCAGAAGTTGGGAGTGGGAAGGGGAGAATCAAAATTTCACTTCAGACATGTTATTTCTGAGATGCCTGTTAAGACTGTCAAGTAGATAGTTCGATAATAGGAACCTGGAGTTAAAGAAGTTATGGCTGGAGATATACATTTGGAAATTTTCAACACATAGTCTATAAAGCAATCTGACTGGATGAGCACACCTAAAAATTGAGTTATGATAGAGAAGAGATCTGATGATTGACTTCTAGGGTTCTCCAATGTTAGGAGGTCAAGAAGACGAGAATGGAAAAGGCCAGTGTAGCAGGAGAGATGAGTGCGGTGTCCTGAAAGCCAAGTGAAAAAAGTGTTTCAAAGCGTGTCATATACTGTTGATAAACTGAGTGAAACAGCCCTCAGAATTAACTTTTGGGTGGCCATTGGTGATGCTGATGAGCTATTTCAGTAGAGCAGGGTGATAAAACCTGATTGGAATGGGTTCAAGAGGATGAATAAGAGAAAGTGGAAATAGTATGTATGGAGGATGTGGGGATGTGTGGTCAAAGAAAATTGTTTGATATTTTTAAGAGATGAGGGACATTACAGAAAATTTATATACCAGTGGATATGACTCAGAGAGAAAGGTTTTCATGCTGGAGAAAGAGGACAATTATATATGTATATGTATAATTGAATCACTTTGCTGTACACCTGAAACTAACATAACATGAAACTAACATATATAAAATCAACTATAATCCAATATAAAATAAAAATTAAATTAAAAATTAAAAAAAGAAAGAGGACAATTAAAGGAACAGGAGGATGTATTTGAAAAAGCAAAAGGATATGGATCCAGTGCACCAGAGGCAGAAGAGCAAAGTAGCAACAGGACTGGTACACTTATTAGGCACTTAGCTCCTGTGTGCCAGGAACTAAGTAGTTTTACACTGATTAATTTACTTAATTTTTTTTTTTTTTTTTTTTTTGCTGTACGCGGGCCTCTCACTGTTGTGGCCTCTCCAGTTGCAGAGCACAGGCTCTGGATGCGCAGACTCAGCAGCCATGGCTCACGGGCCTAGCCGCTCCGTGGCATGTGGGATCTTCCTGGACCAGGGCACGAACCCGTGTCCCCTGCATCGGCAGGCGGACCCCCAACCACCGCGCCACCAGGGAAGCCCTAATTTACTTAATTCTTATAACAACCCTAAGAGGATCATTCATTTTTCTTTCCACTTTATAAATAAAGAAATTGAGGAATGGAGAGGTTAAACAGTAGGTATAGGAGCCAGAACTTCACCCAAGCAGGCAAACTCAAGAGCCTATGCTTTTGGACTTCCCCGGCGGCACAGTGGTTAAGAATCTGCCTGCCAATGCAGGGGACACGGGTTCGAGCCCTGGTCCAGGAAGATCCCACGTGCCTAGGAACAACTAAGGCCGTGTGCCACAACTACTGGGCCTGCGCTCTAGAGCCCGCAAGCCGCAACTATTGAGCCCATATGCCCTAGAGCCCGCGTGCCTAGAGCCCATGCTCCGCAACAAGAGAAGCCACCACAATGAGAAGCCTGAGCACCACAACGAAGAGTAGCCCCCGCTCACCGCAACTAGAGAAAGCCCGCGCGCAGCAACGAAGACCTAACACAGCCAAAAGTAAATAAATAAGTAAATAAATTTATTTTTTAAAAAAAAGAGCCTATGCTTTAAATACTATGCAGGCAGGGACAATGACAACATGAAATAGAGCACAAGAGTAGTAATCAATTGTCTTCCTGAGAGAAAGACCATTAAGTGTTGCTGTCGAGAAACTATAGCTGCTTTTATACTTCTAGAGTCCCTCTGTGTCCTGAGCAGGGATAAATGGTGTTCCGTTCTTTTACAGGCCTAATTATATGGCCGCTGAGAATTGTCTGCTCCTCACAAGATAATAGAGCAGGACTCTTACCAGCTTGGAGTAAAGCAGGACAGCTATCTCCCTTGTTCTGCACACTGTAACTTAAATTATGTAACCCAGGATTGCATCAGCCTTTCCGGCAGCCACTCATATGCAGTCCCATTTTCGGATCAGTCTTTTGCCCACATATGCTGTTTTTTGGACCCCAGTACTTTTGATATTTATACTTATTTAAATTCATTTGGTTATTACTCCCTTCCAGTGCTGCTGCAGTCAATAATGCCAAAAGACAACTTTTAAACATATTTAGAACAATAGCAGCATTGTTGTCACTTTAGACTCCTAAAGTGACAACTCATTTATATATAAACATTTGGATGTGTTAAAAAAATTCAGTCACTTTCACAGAATCAACAGACACTGTCTATATTTGATAAGAAGGTATAAGCATACTGTTTAAAGCAGTGCTTCTGAAGCTTCAGTTATTTATATATCACATACATGATATTCATGTATCACCTGTATTAGTATTTATTTAGTATTTGTCTTTGACTCACATTTCCCCATAGTCTAGTAAGTAGACACATTATATATTTTCTAATGTACATCCAAACCTTATATATATATATATATGTTTAAAGATAATGTTTACCCATGTATCACCTGAAATCATTTTGGGTACCACTAGTGATATATGTACCACATTCTGATATATATATATATGGAAATAACTTACAGAAAAATAAAAAGAGATTGCCTCTGGATGTGGGACTGAGGCCTGGAGAGACGTGGTTTTCATCAAAAGTACCTCCATAATACAAGATTTGTCACCACATGTATATAGTGTTTTACTAAACATGAAACATTTAAACTAAGTAAAACAAACAAAAATTCTATTACACTAAGTCACTTGGTACACTTCCTGGTACAATGTAACTATTCAAAAATATTTCTATATTTCATACCTTTTCCTACTGATTTTTTAAGTTCAATCACATACTCATGTCGCTCAAAACTGACATTCACGGATATGACTTCATTCATAAAATCTGAGGAAAAAAGACAGTTAACTACTACAAAATGAAAACTTTCAATGTTTTATTTTTGACTGCAGCTGTTTACAGAAATATAGTTGCAAGTATACAAATGTTCCAATAGAAGCAAAATATCTTTTTAATATTTAACAAGTTATCACAGATAGCTAAAATCATAGATGCAAATGAAATTCCCTCAGAGAATAAACTGAAAATATCTGGTGTCAGTGCTCTGAAATCCCAACTATGAAAGCCATATACACAAAAATGTAACCCTTACTTACATCATTGCAGGACAATGGAAGAAGGCAGTTCAGTGGTTGATCAGTGTGCTCAAGCAAATAAAATTAAATAAAAAAATTAAATGGCAGAATGGTAGCTAAACCACTTGAGAACAGGTTAATAACATAACTGTAGTATATTCATTAAAAGACTAAGTAAAAGAAATGAATGAAACAGTAAAAACTGTCAAAAAAAGTAATAAATACTTGGAGCTTATCAATTCAATGTAAGGGAACAAGGTGAGCAGATACGTTCATTAGATCAAAGGAAATTAGCTCAATATCATTGGAATCAGTTTGTCGCTATGAAAGTCATAAACACTTCCATGCAGGACAGTTCTTTATTGGACACAGTCTGATTCCAAAGCCACTCTCAAACATCTGAGATGTGTGTGTGTGTGTGTGTGTGTGTGTGTGTGTGTGTGGGTGTGGGTGTGGGTGTGTGTGTGTGCGCGCGCTGTCCTGAGGTTCGTTAGCTAAAATAATAATAATAATACAAACTATTTCAAATCAGGCAAGTTACTTCTGGAAAAAAAACAAAACAAAACAGGGTGATACGGTTAAACACAGAGCCTTTAAAGGAAATATTACAAGTTGGAGTTGAACAGAATTGTGGTATGGTATAATGCTTTGGATATACAAATACAGTATGCAATAAAGCGGGGAAGAGGGGAAGGGGAACAAGAAAGGAGGAATGTAGCTAGAGCATCTCCCAACAGCTTGCCTATGTATTTCCAGCACCAAAGTTTGCAGAGTAAGCCACTTGTATTTCCACTGCTAGTTTTAAGCAAAGATAGCAGTGGTGATTTTCATAAAGTGAGTGTACAATTATTTTCATTTTGAAATGTTTACTTTTCTTACATGAGTTTATTAATTGGTGATTTGTAAACACCAACAATTATGGAGGTACTGAATTATACAGGGAGATTAAAATGAATGAATAAATCTACTTATCTTATGGTTAGTTTACATTTAACAGGATGCATATAACTGGGAAGGGAGAAATGCTCAAATTAAATAATACAGTGTCTTGTTTAACATCTTGTCTGAAGCATAAGTTCCAAGGATAGTTATATTTCTAGTGCATCAATTCTCATACAAAGCAAGCTATTTTAAAAGAAGATTTATCTATTAAAAAAAGAAATTAAATAAGATGTTTTGTTGACCTGGCTAGCTATGTTGTTTAATAGCTCAGATACAAATGTAAATATAAGGAATGACAAATAATTTTGTTCTGAGAGTTGGTCTAGATGGGCCAAAATTGTGGTCTGCTGGTAAAGTAAGAGGCAATGAAAAGAAAGCTTTTATTATCACTGCCCACAATGTATCCATTTTATGGATAAACAGGAGACTTTAGCACCCGTCAATTGTATTAGCTACTTAACTGTCATAATAGTTAAAATAAACACAGAACATTGCACCTATATATTTAAATCAGTCATTTAATGTAAACTTTTTAGTAAGTGGTATGAAAATGCCAAACTAACTGAATTATCAATAACTAGACTAATTTTATATGTACATAAAATATACTGTATTTCTATAGGCAGTACTGAGAATAAATTATCATTGCCAATAAATGATTATAGATAACCAGGTTAAATTGAATTTACATTAAAAACAATGTATAACTGTGTCTGTGTGAGTGGGAAAAAAAAGCCCTTTCTAGATCTTACTGTATACAGTTTACACCAGTGGTTCTCAAACTTTAGCATGTATCAGAATCACCTGAAAGGCTTGTTAAAAAACAGATTGCTGAGTCCCACTCCAGAGTTTCTGATTCACTATGTCTGGGATAAGGCCCAAGATTTTGCATTTTTAACTAGTTCCCAGGTGATACGGATGTTGGCTGGTGGGCTGAGGACCACACTTTGAGAACCATTGGTTTATACATACTATATATATAGAAAACTATATACTATAATGCTATTAATATGAAACAAAAAATATAGGAAGAGGGCTGGTTTCAATTAACTCTCAAACATATCATTAGAGAGCCGAACATTTTAATGTTTCTAAAATGATTTTCTGAAGTGTAATAATTTCCCCTTATAGTCAGTTACATTTCAAAGTCTTAAGTCCTACTATACTTTTTAGAAAATATTTCCATACCAAGTTGGCTATCCAAAATAAAAAGGGACATAAATATTCTAAACAGTTAAGATATACTCATCAAGAAGGAATCATAACTATACAGCATTCTTGACTTCTTTGGAATGATTAAAGTGCATAATATCATTAGGGTATTGAGAATATTGCATAAAGGTTTGCAGTCTTTAGTGCCACTAACAGTCACAGAAATACTCACATGGGGAAAGCAGCTCTATCCCTAAGCTACTACTCTCCTGACCTGTTTGTTGCTGATGGCTCTTTCTTCAGGCACCACCACTATGGTAAGGAGCTGGAACATAGGCAAAATTAACAAAAAACAGAGGGATACTCAATCCAACTGTATTTGGCTGCAAGGAATTATTTTAGTTCTGGAGGGACTCAGATACAACTTCATTTCCTTTGACACTATTTTTCATAGGCAGATTTCTAAAGTTCTGATGGACGAGAAGTACACTATAATGAATTATTTGACTCCGTATGGTTAGAAAAATTGACATTACTAAGCTTTACCTAAACTATGTGTTAGTGGTTTATTTTCACCCATCTTATAATAAAGATCAGAGAAGGTGCTTCAAACACTTCCTTTCTGAAATTTAACTATCCATATTTGTGTACATAGTCTCACATATAGTAAAATTTTCAATAGCATTCAGATAAGACCTATTATTAGTTGGTCAAGATGAAGACAAATTTAGCTAATTTCTATAAATGCTAAATAGTATAATTTTGTGATCTTTTACTTAGCCTCCTTCAAAGAAACAATTCTAGCTATGTATCTTTTCTGTTCCTCTTATGCCAAAGGGTGTTAGAAAGTTATGAAGTTGTTTCTATGGTGATCAAGAAATGGAGAAAAAAATGACTAAATAGAAAAAATGGAAGTTGAGACTATTAAAGTCATTTGCTATGTGTTTTTGGCAACAGTGAAAAATGAAATTATAAGAAAGGGGCACTAACATGGTAAAAAGGCACTTTTCCATAAGCATTTAATCTAGATCTAAAATATTAATTAAAAAAATTTCCTGAAAGAGAAAATGGAGTAAAAATAGAATTTTATTAATAAATGAGCCTAGAATGACACGAAAACAAATGGGGATTAAAGAAGCAATTAGAGTACTGGGACAATTCACAAATGATATTCTAGGTATTATTCTGATATTTACTACAGTATGAACATTATCTTCATGATTTAGCTCTAGTGACACAAATAAGCAGAGAAGAAAACCATTTTTAATACATGTTATGAGATTCTAAAGCTGATGAACTATATACAGTCTCTCTCTCTCTCTCATTAAGGCTCTCCATATAACCAAAGGCATGCAGATATAATGTGGCTGTCTTGGTTAGGGATGAAGCCTGTGGTCATGAAGCAGAGTAAAGCTAATAGGTCTCATATAATTTTCAATTAATTAGAAAAAAAACAACTGGAAAACAGATACTAGAACAGAAATTCTCACCAGAAAGATGAAACATTCTCAAATTACTCCTAGTGAATGTTTATAAACCATGCTGAATTTGAGATTTTGGTTATTAAAGCATTTAATTTCTGGTCTATAATTGCTGATGCATCTAAACAGACTTCACTTTTCCAAAATAAGCATCTATAATGGCTTAAATGGTCAAAAGGAATTATTATCTTAGTTCTGGAGGGACTCAATATAACTTCTTTTCTCATTCCCTTTGACACAATTTTTCCTAGGCAGATTAACTGAGGTTCTGATGGGCAAGAAATGCACTATAATGAAATTCCCAACTACAGCGTATACAGTATTACAAAAAAAGAAAGGAAGGAAGGTCCCTCATTAATACTGCTCTATAATAAACAAAGCCCTTTAAAAACCTGTTCTAGGGAGACTGGCGAAAACAGATTTGCATTGGTTAGATAACAACATGATACTCTATTTGTAATTAGAATAAGGTAACATGATAAAGCTCAGAAGCAAAATATGACTTCTAATTATTTTCTCCCATGTTGGTGTGGATATATAATGGAATGACAATAAGGAATAAAACACACACACACACACACACACACACATGTGCGCGTGCGCACACACTCACGCAGACACACAGGTAAGCTCCAAGCATTAATGTGAGTTGCTAAAAGCAAGAACGATTGAATGTAACAATAAAAAGGAATAAAATGTGGTTTATAGTTTATTTAGGTCCTTCTGCCATAAGTAAATTTAATAAGTTGTTGTTTCCAAGGCCTCTGTTGGCTCATGGAGTCTCTCCTATATGTAGATATAACTTGTAACAGTAATCTTGAAACTGCATTATTAGCACAAGTATCAACCACTGACTACTAAGCTAACTCTTCAATAAGAAGACGAGTACTTTTTGTAACCAAATAGTATGTTCTGAATGCTATACTTAACATTGACCTTTTAGGGGTAAGGAACATTTAACAATGTAAAAAAAAAAAATCATCATTATTGAATAAGAATATGGTATCTTAGCACAGCCCTTGTACAAATAACCACAAAACTTATGAAAATAAAAATTGGGTTTTCTGCCTCCATCCAATCAAACCACTACAGTTCAGGTGTATGTTCTGTTCTAAACTTAGATATTATAAAACAGAAAATTGGTCCCTGGTGACTTGGCATTGGCAATCAGCATTTTACAATGATAAACTTCTTGCTAAATAACAGAAGTCAGCACCCAAGCCAGTCTTCTTGCCACCACTTTATCCATACAGCAGTGTTAACATTCTAACTGGAACTTGATGAACAAATAGACTTCCTGAGTCTCCTGTGTAATCTCTTGGGAAAAAATTCAGAAAACTCAGAAATAAACTTACAGCATTTTATTTCTACTTCTTATTTTTATACCACTGGATAAGCTTACTGACATGAGTCAACCCTCTGCAGTTAAGAGTTTTACATTTTAAAACTGGAGCACTGGATTGTGTGGTCCTTCTCATACCCTGAACTATACTGGGTAAATTTTCCTGATGGGGTGGGGAGAGAGAGATATATTGAGGAAAATGCTTTTGGTTTAGAGAATTTATAAAGTAGCTCTGGATATTACAAGATGGGGAAAATGTTATTAAAATTACAAACATGGGGTTTTTTTTAGTGTCTTTATAAATAAAAGGCATAGAATACAGAAAGCCAATTAATAATAACAATAACAACAATAATAAAATATTAAATATATAGTGAGCAAAGACTGAATGGCTCATTCTTGTGAAACTCAACTTATACAACTGCCTGGATGGGTTTCCTTACTCTAACGTTCTGCTGAGTGAAAGATCCAGCGAACACAGTGAGCTGCGTTTAGCCCACTAATCACATCAAGGAACCGCCTGATGGAATGGCCACAGATGAAAAGGTCATTTGTTTCAAAAGATACTTAAATACTCAATAAAGACATAACAAACCCCCCCTCACTTTTATCAGACGCCACGTTGTGGTAGAACATCAGACAAACTCACAAATTTACCACAAAAATGTGTGGCAAAAAAAGAATAGTTTATATATATGTATATATATAAATTTCTATATTTATGCCAATGTACTCACTCAGTACAAATAGCAAAATAGTATACCATTTCCTAAATACAAAATATAGCTTTCCAAAAAAATGAAACACACATTAGATATAAACCATCCAAAACTTGAACGATTGAAAACTGTATTCAAAATTAAATGACCCAGAGTAGGTCTCTTTCTGAAAAGTTCCCTTCATATCGGCAAGAAGCCTGTACTACTGAAAACATAATTCAATGACTCTCAATCAGAGAGAGAAAGAAAGGGTTGGGGGTGGAGGGAAGAATAAATGAGAACAAAGAGAAAAAACAAATTAAAGAAGAGCACAAAGAACCAAGGAAGACCATCACAAAAAGGGGGAAAAATCTGACTGTATAAACAAAACCAACACCACAATTCCACAAAGTTCAGCTAAATGTATCGGATAGAAAAAATAAAAAACAGAATTGTAGCCTTCAACAAACAATTAACAGGCTATTTTTTGTACACTTAAAAAATAAATGAAACTGACAAGAATGCCAAAACATCTTATCTACATATAGAAGCCACACACAATTTGGCCTTAAACTGTATTAACAGCTTTCTACATGCCAAAAGGAGAGTAAGACATAAGCATGTGTCCAGACAACAGGTTGTAGAGAGAAGCAGGCATCCCATGGGTGGTGCGAACACCCAAATCTGTATAACTAATGCTACAACTGCAAGTTCTGGAGTGTGTTATTTTGCTCTGTATAGATGTAACACAAATTAATTCTTCATATTAAGTCAATGATATGACCCTGTAAAGCCTAAGGCTTGTGGGAACCATCAGATAAGTGACCACTTCAAACTGTAAAGCACTGAGGTGACAAGTGAATTACACTCACTGCAGCTCAGGGAGAAGTGATGTTTCAAGAAATTTTAGTTTGTCTTTTTTTTTTTCAGATTAACATTTACACTGTTTCCTATTAGAGGGAAAAATTTGAAGACGTCAGAACAGCACCGTTCATGGAAAAAAAATGCATTGTTTCTTGTTTCTCAGGAGTCAGCTCCCCTCATTCCTGAAAGGATACCCCCCGGCCTGTGCTGCAGGAGTTGCTGGGTTACCCCAGATCAAAGTGGTCTTTTCATTTAAGTTACTACAGGATCACAAAGCTAGTAATATATTACTAATTGTCTAAAATAAAGTGAAGAAGAGGGGAAGAACAGTATCGCTGAACATAAAAATGGAATACCAGTTCAAGACTGGGATAAGAAGAAAACAGACTTGAATTGCTCTGTCAGTTTTAACTATTGTAGGAGGATATCAGAACATAATTTACCATATATTATCCCCTTCATTTTTAAATAGAGCAAGATGTTTATATTTTTCTATGCACAGTTATGGCTAAAACCCTTAACAGAAACACAGAGAATTAACAACTCTCTGAAAAATAAAATCAATAGCATTCCAGCTGTTCCCAGTTTGTGTGTTGTCTGTGATAAATAGAGTCCTCTTATCTGTGTAGAGCTCTTAATACAGCTTACCTGTCAGAATGTTACCCCTTCAGTTTCTCTATAAAAACTGAATGAAGACTGCTTCACTTTGGCCAATAGCTGTGCTTTTTATATTGAAAAATCACAGCCTAAGTTATGATTTGAACTTTCCTTTTTCAAAAGCCACTACTTGACTAAATGCAGGAAAGAAAATCTGAATGAAGAACAAAAGTAAACATGAAACATGAATTATTTTCTAATAGCAATAATAACTGAGTGATCCAGCTTATCAATTTAATCTGTACTTTTAAAGAAATAATGCCTAGGAAAATAGCAACAATTAATTCTGTCAGCTGGAAACTCAAATAGATTCTCAGTCATCACTGTTATTAGGAATATAAAATAAAAAGGTGTTAACAATGGTGGTTAATCACTGCAATAGGCAGCACAGGTGTGCTCTTTTGCAGTCAGAGTAAAATCCATCCATTTATTCAATCACAGTTTTTCATATTTTGTTTTCTTTTTAAAGTAACAGTTCAATAATCCTCATGGAATCACAAGATCTCAGGGTATCTTGAAATCAGGATTTTCTTCATGGAATTTCTAAAAAAAGAAGAAGTTTAATATAACTCAATAGGGAGGGAAAGCCTTTACAAAGTTCCCGTAGCCCTGAATGATCCCAAAGTATATTACAGTACTACAAATGATACTTTATCATATTTATACTGTCAGACTTTTCAGATTCAATACTTATTTCTTGAGGAACGGAGATATGAGTCATAATTATATCTGATATATAGTACATTCATCGGATGTTCTGTCATTCCAAGGAAAAGAAGCTTAGAGCCAGAAGGAATGCCCAGTATTAACAATATGACCTAAGCTATCATTCAGAGTAATTTATTTAGGGTAAAAAAGTACCATCTTGTGAGAAAGCCATATTTTAAAAGATCAGAGTCCTAACAGTGTTATTACTTAACTCAAATCTGCTAAGAATAATAAAATTTATTGATGCTTTTCAATAAGAAAAAAGCCAAAATGCAATACTCACATATCCAGTTAAAAGGAGCCAGTTAAGTTGTTCCCTTGGTTTTGCAATGAAACAAGCAAATCAATCTTTTCAATGTTCTGATTGGTGTTTATAGAGGATGCCAATGGAGAATTCTCTGGCATTTGCTGAGAAAGAAGTGTTGTCACAGGTGGTTGGCCCTCGTTTTGCGGTTGGCCTGGCTGACTTATGGCCATCAACTGATCTGGCAATGTAGC
Source organism: Tursiops truncatus (assembly GCF_011762595.2). Taxonomy (NCBI): domain Eukaryota; kingdom Metazoa; phylum Chordata; class Mammalia; order Artiodactyla; family Delphinidae; genus Tursiops; species Tursiops truncatus. Next base: position 17,093,941 of record NC_047052.1, read on the forward strand.
TGGTCCAGAAGTTAAAAGCTGACTACAGTCTGCAGAGATATTTAAAATAGAGAAGCTACCTGATTAGTTATTTTCTGTTAAGATTCATAAGAAGGTTATTTATTAGTGGCTGGGATAAATTCATTACTGTGTTTGCTCATTATAGAGTTAAAAGTGAGGCACCTGACAGCCTCCAAAAAGGTTTTCATTGAACAGTAGTAGAATTCATCCTAGGTTTCCTCTAAGCAGTATAAAAATACAACAATGCTTAGTTATCACCATAAGTCCTATATAATTTCCTTGCTATATAAACATTTAAAGAAACATGGTTTTCTACCTCCTTGGAAACTACTTACTTTAATTGGCTGAAAAATTTTCTGTCATTCTTACTTCATTTTCCTTTCAAGTTTATATCTTAAAATGGCAAACACATACATTTATATATGTTACCACATTTAATCCTCCCAATATCCTTTTCAAGTATGTAATATTACCACCACTTTAGATATGGAAACTGAGGCTCATGCAGGTCAAATATCCTAAGGTCTCAGTCTGTAAGTGGTATAGCTGGGATTTGAACTCAATTGTGTCTAACTACAATCTGTGCTCTTAAAACCGCTATGTTGTGCTTTCTTCTAGTAATAATAATGTGACCATTTCGACCAATAACATTTAAGAAATGAGAAATTAGAAAGAGTTTCTTACTATTTTGAATGCCAAATAAGAACATTCCTGAAGTCTGCTGAGAAGAGCCAGGAGAATTTTGTAGTTGGTTCATTGTGCCTCCTGTAGTGTTGTGAAATAAAGTAGCCTGTGGTTGAGGTGAAGATGTGGCTCCCTGGATTCCAGGCATGTTGTTCTGAGGGGAATAAAGGGGAGACTGTTGCATGTCTTGTTGGTTTATACTGTTCTGCAATGCAGACATGGATGCTGGAGAAAGGAAGAGTGTTACTTGCTGCTCTTGAGAACTGGGTGACCCTTGGACCAACTGAATCTGAGGAGAGCTATGGAACAAGGAGGTCTGTGATGATTCGGACTGGGCAGGACCTGGGTTCTGAAGTGAGGAAACTGTGGGCTGGTTCTGAAATTGCATGGGCTGCTGTTCTTGATTCATTGGGGCCATATTATTTTGTTGATGAAAAATTGACTGGTTCTGCTGCTCTTGATTAGCCATTGGATTGTGACTTGGGTTGAATATCATGTTTGGTGGTGGCTGCTTTTGAGATGCCATTGGAGCCATGGTATTCTGATTGCTGAATAAGATGCTCTGCTGTTGCTGCTGCTGCTGCTGCTGCTGCTGCTGCTGCTGTTGCTGCTGCTGCTGCTCCTGGGATGCAGAGTTACTCTGGATGGCAACCATTGAGTGCTGTGACTGGAAGATTGTTCCTTGTTGGTTTTGAGGCATTGGATTAGGAGGAAGGGAGCCCAGGGAAACCTGAGGCTGAAACAGACCTTGCTGGGAGGGTTGTGCCTGTTCTTGGGAAAGCATAGGGGTCTGGATGTGTGATATTGGAGCCTGCTGTTGGAATGCAGCTTGCTGCTCAGTGTTTGATGTTGACTGAAGTGGAGAAATTGAATTCTGAGCTGCAAAAAATGAAATCTGTTCTTCTTGGGCTACTGTGTTAGTTTGAAGATTATTCATTGGACTCTGGGAAAGAAATATGTTGGCTGACTGCTGGTCTTGAGGAACAGAAGAGCCCTGTAGCACAGCCATGGTATTTTGAGAGTGAAACATTGGAGGCTGCATTGGTTCAGAGGAGGTTGTAGAAGTCTGACTGTGGACAATAGGACTTGGACTATGAAAAATAGAACCTTGAGTTTCCTGGGAAAGGTTCTGAGCATCAGCAATAGGATTCTGAGGATGAAAGAGTTGAGCCTGTGATTGAGAAGACTGCTGCAAAAAATTCCCTGATTGGAGTGACATCATCTCATTACCTTGCTGGAATAAACCATTACCTTGCTGCTGAGTACCATTATTTTGAACACTTATCATACTTTTCGTAGATGAAAAAAGGCTAACTTGAGGTTGACTCTCTCCACTATGTTGCATTTGGACCATGGTCTGAAAGACACTGTTCTGAATCTGTTTTGCTTGTGTTCCAGTTTCTTCTCCATCTGCTGAACTTGATGTCTGAAACATGGTAGTGCCAGGAGTTGCAACCTGCTGTGTGGTGGTTGTAGCAGTTTCATTTCCAGAAACTGCAGGAGGAGAAGAAAACAATTCACATTGCATTTGCATGTCCTCATTGGCTGATAACGCACTCATCATATGAGAAGTCTGCTGGTAAACTGGAGACTGCTGAAGGTTTCCATTTGCTGAAGCAGTTGAAGGAAATAGCTCTGACTGAATCTGGGCAGCTGCCTGGCAGATACTCTGTTGCATCTCTATCACCATTGCAGCTGATGATTCCATCACTTGCTGTTGCTGTTGTTGCTGTTGTTGATTAGATAATGTGTTTTCATTCTGTGGGTGAACACTTTCAGCTCTTCCAGCTATTAAATTATCTGGTCTGGTATGGACTGCTGGCTCTGTTGAGGAAAACATTCCAGGGCTTACGCTATTTTGAATTTGACTGACTTGTTGAAAAATGTCTGCACTAAGCTGTTCTTGAACATTCTCATTACCATCTGGAGCAGAAAATAAAACTGAAGATAACTGTTGTTGTGCCTCTAAAACTTGTTGGACCAAGTCAACATTTCCATTGCTGCCACTAGTAGTACTGCCTGTAAAACTTCCTGCCTGCAGCTGTTGAATTGTATTCTGTAGCTGCTGACTCACACTATTTGGTGATGGGAAAATATTTGATGAAATCTGCTGCTGTAAAGTCTGTGCTTGTTCTTGTAGTGGTGACTGCTGCTGTTGCTGTGATGCCTCAGTCAGGTGTGACAAATTAACCACTGTACCATCTGACTGTAATACCTCTCTAGACTGAGTTTCTCTTGTCTGAAACTGTGTAGCCTGCTGCAGTAGTGCATCACTGTTGGGCAGCTGACTAGAAGCAGAAACTGCTGGAAAGGTACCAGGCTGTGAAATGTCCTGTGTTTGGATAGTTGTCAGGGTCTCTGGGTTGTATGCCTTGGGCTGAATCTGCTGTTGCTTTTCGTTTTCAGAAGGTAAGTGGGAAGATGATGATGATGATGAAAAAGACCCATTTCCTGCTATGTTAGAGATATTTTCTAATGTTTGTTGAGTGGATCCAACTGTCTTTGTAGTCTAAAAAATAAAAATTGCCAAATAACATGTACATATAAATATTAAATGAACTCATATGATACTTCAAAAATTATTATTATTATAAAAACATATGCAGGGCCAATTTTACCCTCTATATTATTATTTGGAAAACAGGTGTAAGACTGTGATTCTCAGTGATAACATTATGTCTTACTGTCATCGGGATTTTTAAATAAGTATTATAAGCAAAGATAGTCAAATAAGTAGAAGAATAATCAGCTGCTGGAGAGTAAGAACACAATAATTCTATGGTTGATGAATTAATAGCCAATTTAAAAATATGTCCATTTGTGGATCACTGGTAACATTATTGAGAGGGGGGAACAAAGGTAAAATGGAAAAGGAGCTTTAGGAAAAGACTGGTGGAGAAAAGGAAATAAAATGTCTCTAGTTTTGAAAATGCTAAAACCAGTACTTTCATTAATACCACACATCACAAAGGTCTAGGTAATGTATTAATCCCTCCCTTGTCAAAAATGTATATTGGCGTATAGCTGATTCACTCTGTGATACAGCAGAAACTAACACACCATTGTAAAGCAATTATACTCCAATAAAGATGTTAAAAAAAATGTATATTGGAAGTTGCTCCGCAGGCTATTTTATTTGAATATAAAATCATTTACTCTGCAAAGCAAAATTCATTAAGTGAATCCGAAGAGAAACAGATATAAAAGAAATAGGAGAAGTAAAAAGCATAAATATGGGGAAAAGAAGTCAAACTACTCAAAATATAGCAATTTTTATATTTGAGGTTAACATGTGGGGCACTAGTCAATGCAGCTCACCTTAAAAATAGGGGAAGATCTTTTCTCTGCTGTTACTTCCATTGGAGTAACATCTTCACTCTTAATCACACTGCTTGATATGAGTGGAGTGATCAGAGCATTAGGAAGAATATTTACCTTATCTAAGTTACATCCAGCAGTTTTCATTGCTGCACACATATCAAAAAAAGAAAGAAAAGTTTAAAATCACTGAAATCATCAACTATTTCATTCTACTGTGTGTTGACATTAGTCATGATTTAAACGTCTATTTTTTGATGCTATGATGGCAGCATGAGATACAAAACTGGTGTATCAAAATGTGCCCTCTTTTTTTTTTTTCTTGGTCGTGCTGCGCGGCATGTGGGATCTTATTTCCCTGACCAGGGATTGAACCCAGGTCCCTTGGCAGTGAGAGTGCAGAGTCCTAACCACTGGACCACCAGGGAATTCTTTGCCTTCCCTCTTTTTAAGTATCAGTGCCCTGAGGACTCCTGGTAAGAGCCTGAGACTATGAGTTAAATATCAACAATTGAGCATTTCAGTTATCAAGTGATACTCCCCAGCACCCTTCCAAGGTGCCTGAATGAATACACTGCTTAACATGACCATAATATATTATAGGATACAGCTTGGAAATCTCTAGGAGGTTCAAGCTACTCAATTACAACTGTTATGTTCTCCTCTTAGTATCTGGCTGCCTGGCAGTATAAAGCCAAACTTTTTAAAGGCCATAGGACTGTCTGAACATTTCTTTCCTCAACAAAACTCAAGCTTCTCATTAAAAGATGCCACCAATTAACCAAACAGATTTCACTTTTCTAAATTAATGTCTTAGAAGACTTGAATTTGCCAAGTTGACACATGAACACATTTCTCTTTTAGATAGTACTTAAACTTCTGAAAAGAAAAAATTTTAAGTCCTATTTTAGGTTTACCAATTAAATTTCCAAAGCAAAACCAACAAGTATTTTTCTACTTCCATCTACTTCTATTTTCAGAAGTAGTTATAGATTAACAACCAAGGAAAGGCAATACATAGCAGATAGGTAAGTTCTACCACTTCATTATAACTATTTTTCCCTCTTGATTCTCTTTCTTCTTTTTCGTCTATTTAAGCCTGCCATTGGCACTTAGTGGAGCGTACTGATAATCACTAATGGCAGTCTTCTAAATTGAACACATAGCCAAATTCTGATCTAAAGGTTTACCACTACTTTGAGACCCTGTGTAAAGAAATATAGATTCCCCAGAAGGCTCAGCTGTTAAACTTTTTTATGAATTATAATTAACATACAATATTATATTAGCCTTAGGTATACAACATAGTGATTTGATATCTTTATACATAGATTTCTTAATTTGATATTGAGAAGAAATCCTGGCTACAAAGAGGGTTTTAAAATGGAATATGGTATATGAGCAGGATCGTTATCTTCGTAAATATTTTGATTTAAAAATATTTGAAACCTTCTAGTCTTTATTCAGCTTGTCTCACAGCCAGCTGGCTAGAAACAATTCCTATGGAAATTGATTATACTGGGGGAGGGCAAAGTGCCCATTTAACTTTCAATATTCTATGCTTTATTACTCTAAGAAATTAATTATTTACTCATGAGTTCTCTGGACCTATTTTCACCTAGATACTATCAATACCAATATGATTCAACTCACAATCCAATTCTGTCTGAGACAAAGCTTCAGATCACGCACAGGGCAGGCATTTAGAAGTAATTCAGGCCCACCCCACAAGACAATCTGAAAGACCATTAGTGTTGTCTTACGTTGATCCTGTAATATCAACTGCTATTCTTGCTTTTGTTGACTGATGCATAGTAGGTAATTAATAAATATTTGTTGAATGAAGAAATGAATGAATTAATTTTACTTTTCCTTTATCGTAGTCAATTTAGTTTGTTGTGGGCTATTTGGTTAATCTTATAGTGTTACATATTTTCATTAACAGTATTTCTGGCCTAAAAAATTTCAGTATCTAAAAACAAGTTTATATTACATTTCAATTAGACACTGCATATAAATATCCATTGACAAACAAATGCATCACCTACACAGTTACTGCTTAACAGATCTATATGCATATTTGCCCCAAATTTATTTAGGGAATCATTCTCTCTCTCTCTCTCTCTCTCTCTCTCTCTCTCTCTCTCTCTCTCGACCTCACTGCACGGCTTGTGGGATCTTAGTTCCCTGACCAGAGATCAAACCCTGGCCCACGGCAATGGAAGCCCAAGTCCTAACCACTGGACAGCCAGGGAATTCCCAGAGAATAATTCTTATTAGTGTGATTTTTCTTCTTCTGGAAAGTGAGAATAGGTGGAATAAGTTGAGCAAGAGTCTTTTACTTCTCCTAAGGAGACTATTCACAAATAGGTATGTCTACTAGCGTAGACAAACAAGGAAAGGACTTTTTGTCTAATGCTCACTCAAAGATACAAGTCTTTCTATGGCCATATGCATAAAGTCTTTGTACGGCCAATGATAATTTAGTTTTCTGAGCCCTATTCTGGTCTGCTTGTTGTGTTAGCTTTGCGTGAGCTCCAGCTGGAATCCTGCTGGTGCTGCCTGAAGGAGTGGAAGGTGCTTCCCTGGGCTGCCTGGTGTCATTAGGTGGGGGTGAGGGGTGCTGGACCTGGAGGAGGGAAAACCTTTCTCCTGGTATGTTCTCTGGTCTCCTGGTACTAATGGGGTTCCCATTATATCACTGTTGGTGCTGCTGGGGAAGGGAAGCAACTACATGTGCTGTCTTTTGCCACTGGGTACAAGGTCAAGAACTGTGGGGTCTGGGCTGCATAGCTCTCTGCCACTGGGCGGAGGTTTGGGAGACCCTGGTCTAGTTTACCTTCTGCCCCTGGATTGCCTTCTGCCATTGGATAGAGGGTTGAGAGACACTTGGTCTGGATCTTACTATGGCCCTGGTGGAGGGCCAGGTGTTGCCAGGTCTAGTTCTCTCTCCACTGTTGGGGGAAGGATAAAGACACACAGGGCCTACTGGTACCACCAGTGCAGGTGGAGGGAGCCTGTGTGCTGCTGCCTGCTGTGGGGTGGAGGATGGGTTGGCCCCCTGGGTTCTGCCCTTGCCACTCCTGCAGACATACTGACCTGCTGCTGCTGGCACATACGAGCCCTGTGTTTTGGGCCTCCTGGTTCCACTGTTGGCAGATCAGGTCCATTACTAGTTGGCAGATGTGGGGAATGGGGTGGGCTAACCCTTCCAAATTCTGCTGTTGCTATTGCAGGTTTGGGTAGGGGATGGGTTGGCCCCCAAACACTGCTAATGGGTCAGCTGCTGTCACTTGGTACGAGTCATCTCACTAAGTCTCTACTGGGCTTTCCCTTTCCTGATCTTTTGGCCAAAGAGAACAGGCTTTTCATGCTTATTTACAGATTTATTATTTTGTCTATGCCTGTTGCCAGTTCTGAGTCACAACTGCTGCCCGACTCAGATAAATTGGAGATAAAAAGAAAACCAGTTAACTCACTTGGTGTTGCTCTGTAAGTTCTAAGGTCTTTAGCCAGTCCTATTCCTTTTTTCTATATTTCAAAGTCATTTTATACTGCTGAATATTTCCAAGGTATTAAGTAGATTTAGAAAGGAGGAACAGGGAAAAGTGAGTCTATACTATCTCCCCCACCACCCCCTCAGGAAAAACAGCTTTATTTGGACTGAGAATTGGAGATGAGAGGAGGACCTGAGGGAGCATACTGAGCTAAGGAGTAGAGATTAGTTTCCAAAATGGCAGTCAGAGCTCATCAGCCAAAAATGGGCTCCACTTCCCAGCAGGCTTGCAGTAAGTGCAATCAATAAAAGGCCTGCTGGGAAATGTTTATTTGCCACTAAATCACCCAAGCATGCCACAATTACAAGAAAGGTACAGGTTGTTTTTTTGTTTTGCATAATTAAATTTCCACAGCATCTCCCCAATCAAAAGTATTACAAAAAGAAGTAAAAAATCACATTTTACAGATCTTAGACTTGTCTTCAGCATTTTGCTCAAATTTCACCATCTTCAAAAAGTAAAACTCTTGTAAAACTCATAAGCTAAAAGTTCTATCCGGGCTTCCCTGGTGGCGCAGTGGTTGAGAGTCCGCCTGCCGATGCAGTGGATACGGGTTTGTGCCCCGGTCCGGGAAGATCCCACATGCCGCGGAGCCGCTGGGCCCATGAGCCGTGGCCGCTGAGCCTGCGCGTCCGGAGCCTGTTGCTCCGCAACAGGAGAGGCCATGGCAGTGAGAGGCCCACGTACCGCAAAAAAAAAAAAAAAAAAAATTCTATCCAAGCAGTGCGAATACGGCCTTCACTAGCCCATGGCAATTCTTTTCCCATTTTCCCTAGCCAGTTAGGGTTGAAAAGCAGAGTGAGGCTCAGATTGCAGGGGTGGGGAGGGGAGAGACTCAAGGGCTAATTTCCCCCAGTACAAGATGGCATCTGAAGCTTGACGGGAGAGCACAACTGGAGGGATTTGAGGGAAGGGTCCAGGCCCTGTATTCAGTCAGAGTCACTGCTGGAAGAGGAGGAAGAGGAGGAGGAGGAGGAGGAGGAGGAGAAATGCTTGCCATGCTTGTGGTGTTTGTGCTTCTTTTTGTGAGCTTTTTTCATTTCCTTCTGCATCTTCTTGTGGATCACCATTCCTGGTCCTACCATGCCAGGAGCCAAAGGATTCACAGGATGCATGCCAAGGGCAGGTGGTGGGTATGCAGGGGGGTAAGGACCTGTGGGTTGGCATCCTGGTTACGTGGTTGTGGCACAGGATGACAGGTCCACTAAGGGGCAAAAGCTGGATTCCCCTGGGGTGATCCTGGGGGAGTGGGAAAGGGGCCTGGAGGAAAGGTAGGGTTGGCAGGTGGTGGATGGGCAGGATTGCAACCTCCAGGGTACCCGATGTTAGGGGGTATGGATTTGGCCCTGGATGCCCAGCATTGGGATTCCACATGTTCAGGTGTTTCCTCCAATCCAGGAATGGAGAAAGAAGGAAACTGAGGAACCAGATGTCCCATCACCTTTACACCACCGCCTGGGCTAAGTCTACACTATCTTTTCTCAGAACCCACAACTGTATCTTAACGGACTTGCAAATAATACTAAATGGCTTTTAATGTCTTTTCTTCCTACATTTTCACTATGTATTTAATGAGCCCTTACAAAGTTCCAGGCACTGTTCTAGGTTATGAGGATCCAGTGATGAATAAGATGGATAAAGCCCTACTACCTGGAGGTTACATTTTAGTGAAGGAGGAAAAACATACAAACAAGTAAAGTCTGTACTACCTAGAAGTTGGGGGAGAAGTTTTAAGCCAATTCAGAAAATCCACAAAGTAAATTATTAATTTTTATTTTGGCCATGCCGCATGGCCTCCGAGATCTTAGTTCCCTGACCAGCGAATCAAACCGAGCCCCACGGCAGTGAAAGCGTGAAGTCCAAACCACTGGACCACCAGGGAATTCCTCAGAAAGTAAATTAGACAGACATATTTAACCATCCCCATATCAATTTGAATTTATGAAGAATACTGTTATTGATAGTTTATGCCAAATAATTTTTAAAGAGTGTTCTCCTTCCATCCATGCCAAATAATAACAATTTTGGAAACTTAGAAAAATCTTTGCTAAGTTTGTTGTCATCAAGCAGCACTTAGGTCATATATAAATACATTTGGTTAAAATACAAATTAAGATTTATAAGGGATGGAAATAATAGAGTAAAAAGAATACAGAGTTTTGGGGGAAATCTAAGTTGCAACCTCTGTCAGTTATTAGCTGTGTGACCTTGAGCAAATCACTTAACTTCTCTAAATTTTGGTTTATTTACCTGTAAAATGAGATTGAACTACATTATCTCTATGATTCCTACAAGCTCCTAAAACTTTTCACATAATTGCAACCAGTTAGAGAAAAACATATGCTGGCAACTATTTTTTCACATTCATCCAATTAACCACTCTTTACAAAGCTAAAACTGAGAGACTGCACATCAATACTCTATCCCTGGGTCCTAAACCTGCATCACAGAGTTTCTGAATGATCTGTCTAGAATGTTCACTTACATCTTCCTGTACGTATATAGATATAGAAAACTTTCTGGAAGCTGTTAACAATAGTTTACACTGTACACTTTATCTTATGTAATTTGTATTACTTTTGTGTTAATATATACACAGTTGGGTAAAACTGAAAAATGAACCATGATGCTTTACCACTAGCCTTAATATCTCACTGAGCAGTTGTGCAGTTATCCCCCTTACTCTCCACCTCCCCCTGCAAACCCTCTCCGAGGAATGAGAAACTTGTTGCAGAGTGAAAGCTTTCAATGTCTGGCCATAATGTCCTATTTATGTATCAAGTTCTAAATCTTACTGTAATTGATGGCTATTTTAAAGAATGTTATATGAAGGGTTATGCCATAACACAAATTTAAAAGTCATTTATGTTGCTCAGTCTTCATCATTAAAGCATACCTAATTAAATCTCTCAGAGGGCACCTGGGCATTATACCAAAGCTCTGATTTCAAGGAATCACAAAAATAAGCTATTTGTCAAGGGAAATTCCTAGTTGAAAGCTATTGTTGGTTTAACTGATCAGGAATCTCCAATTAATGATACTGTATTTAAAAATGACAAATGAAAAATTTTAACTGATAAGATAGTTTAGTATTTAATTTTATATCTTCATAAAATTATTTTACATGATTTCAGTTGATAAAATTGTCAAAATAAGAAGGTCTGAATTGTGAAAAATAATAATATGTGTATGTGTGTTTCTTACCCATTTTTTAGGCTTGTAAGATTTTGATCAAATGACTAAATCATTTTATTACCAAAAATTAAACATAGCATTTAAAACCTTTTAACCTTCACTATGAGAAATTTCACACTGGATTACATTAGTGTCCCACCAGCCTGATACTCTATGAAAGAAGCATGAAGGAGTTTTTGCAGAAAAGCAGGAACACATCGAAGTTGGCAAAGGACAGACCATAAATGTCCCTGACTTTCTTTAATGATTGATTAATTATGGTATTATTCATCTAATAAACATCGTTTGAATTATTATTGCTTAGATGTTACCTTATACACTAAAGCTCGACCTGTCTTTTTATTATTTTATTTATTTATTTTTGTGCGGTAAGCGGGCCTCTCACTGTTGCAGCCTCCCCCGTTGCGGAGCACAGGCTCCGGACGCAGGCTCAGCGGCCACGGCCCACGGGCCCAGCCGCTCCGTGGCATGCGGGATCCTCCCGGACCAGGGCACGAACCCGGGTCCCCTGCATCGGCAGGCGGACTCTCAACCACTGTGCCACCAGGGAAGCCCCCTCGACCTGTCTTTTTAAATTCCTCTATGGAACCTTGATTTCCTCACCTGTGAAATGACAATCATAAATTTCCTATCTCATAGACTTGGCAGATTAAATGAGATAATGGTGGTAAAGAGTGTGGAATGCTGCCTAGCATTTAATATATGTTCGAGAAACATTAGCCATGGTTATCCCTAGCAGAGACTTGTAAATTTTCCTGTAGTTAAATCAGATCATTATGCACTTACTTGTGCATAATTCCTAATTAATCTATTTTGGAACTGCTGATAGAAATTATAATGGCAAGCTATACTAAACTGAATATATATATGAATGCTGAATTTTACTATGACAATAGGAAAAAAAATCCACTGTATTTGATAAAATGTATTAAGCATATTATGCCCCTTAAAAATATAAGTATACAAAATTTTAAAATTTAATTTAACTCATGAATTTCATGGCAGAAAAATATAAGTAAAAGCTAGAATTACAGGAATAAATCAATGGCCACTATGCAATTGACATCTTCATATGTAATGGCACAAAAGCATCATAATTGAGAAACACATTATAACATCCTGAAGATATCTTCATTTTCTATTTGGAAATAATGGTGTCAGAAGAAAGAATGGTACCTAAAGAACCTAAAGCAACTTTTTCAAATGCCAGCAGTTTCTATTTTGGTCTCTTTAGTCTCAATGTCAACTACTCTTATTGGCAGCAAGAAGCTTTATAAAGCTGTTTTATATACATTATTGTATTCTATATATACTTTTAAGATTTTTAACATTAGGGAATACAAAACAAAAACTTCTCTATTCCAACACATGTTAAAAAAAAAAGTTGTTTATATGGTAAATGAAGGGAAATATCAAGTTGGGAAGCAAGTCTCTGCATTCAGTAAAGTCAAACAAGTATTTATTTTACAATATGGAAGATAACCTGCAAAGTGTTCCGAGTACACAAGAGAAAATAAAATAGTAAGGTTTGCTAGAGAAAATATATAGCATCACTAATTTACAATTTTTGAGCAGAATTAACTTGGTACCTTTCATGGCCTCTTCGAAAGAGCAAGGTCTTGCCGGACTAGATATTTCCTTCTTCACGTTTACATTCAAAGCAGCAGCTGCTGCTATTAAGACAAACAAAAAGGATTAATGTATTTATTTAAACTTATCCTAACAAAACGTGTACCTTAAAATTTTAACTGGAAACTTTAACTGGAATATCTTCTCACAAAGCACTATTAAATTATTTGTTTAGCAGAAATTCTAGGTTCAGATGAGTTTTTATAATCACCAGTCTACGCTCTAAAATGCACCTGTCTCCCAGTGGGCAGAAGCATATGCTTACTTATTAAAACAAAATAAAAACAACCGCAACTTCAAAAAATCTTTCTTGTAACAGTACACATATTTATATGAGATGAGTAGAAGACTGATATGAGATTTTTAAACTTACCAAATATACTGTAACACTAGCATGAAAAAAAAATTCACCATTTACCTACATAAATGATTTATTTAAAATAATACTGATTCAGAGTCAATTGAGCTAAATTTTTTTAAAAAGTGTGATGAATATACAAAATCTATAACATTATGATTATTCTTTTTAGCAAGCCTTAGAAAACATAATCTTTGCTATTATTAAAGGAGAATTACTACACTACTGTATCTATACATATCAAGTACATCTACTATGAAAACTTTAAATTTAATGAGCATGAGAGTAGAGAACAGTTCTGAATGGTAAAGTTAAATAAATTCCAAATAAACAGGTTTTTACTTAAAATGACTGTATAATAATTTTATTTAAATAGATGTTAATTTCTATTTTTCATTGTATTTATTTATTTTATTTATTCCCTTATTTATTCAAAATGGGAATTGAGTCAACTTATTTTCAATTTATTTTTCACATGACAATACAAAATGATGGTTATAGAGAATATAAAGAGATAGTTAACTGTGAATAAAGAGACAAAATGTACACATCTCCTAAGAATGAAGTTAAAAAATTTATCTAAGCATGCTGCACTGCACACGAGGTCCAACAAATGATAATTTGAATGAACTATCAATTGAATGAAATTATCAATTGAATAGAATTGATGAGAAAAAAAATCCATAGACAATTTTAAAGCATAACATTAATTCTAATAATTACAGATTTAAAAATGGAAACTAATCTTTGAAAAATTTTTAAATTTCTACTTTTAAAACAAGTTTTAGTCATTTGTCTTTAGAGCAACAAAAAATTATGAATAAATACTTCATCCTCCATTTCTTATAGCAATTACTACTGCAGAGTCACTGCAAAAAATAACTAAGGAGATTTCTGTGTCTTAATAGATGGAAGTAAAACAAATTAATGGCTAAGCAATGCTTCAGTGACTAACTGGCAATGAAACAAAGGTTTTACGACTCTGCAAAGTTAAGTGCCTAAGAGCATGTACATGCAATGTATTTTTGGCAGTATAGACTCAGAAGGCTTTAGAGGGGCTTGTGTCTGGCAGAGCATGCAGAGCCAGCCAGTTTATGTACACTTGAGCCCCTGCCCCAATCCTACTTTTAGACCGTGTACCAAGTATACAAGATCCCCAAATTTTCTGCACAACTACTCTATAGACCATGTGTGAAATCTCAGGCCTATAGGGTGAACAGAGCTTATGAGCACTGGCCAGTGCATCAGGGCCCTCCAGGTAGAGGATGGAGCCAGGAGAGGGAAAAGAAGGGTGCCAGCCTGGGGATTCCTCTTTCTTCATGTTGTCATATCCCAGTTTGGACCTCCAAGCAGTTTGAAAATCCTCAATTCGAATCTGGCCTTCCAGGTTATTATGAAGGTATTTTGGTCAAATTAGGAGGATAGAATATACTTCATTTAATTATTTGTTATTTTTATCTATAACTTTTAAATATTTAGGCAAAATGGTGTAGCAGTTGCCATTTCTACTCTTGACTCACAAAAATTATGCTGGGCCTTGTTCTAGCTGTTACAATTACTATACACCACTGACTGTTCAAATGTTTAACCACAGTCCCTGGAGGAATCACAAAAGCAATTAGTTTATCATAATGAGACAGTACAAATTTTCTATAACCAAGTTTTCCTGAAATCATATTCTCTATTCTCTCACATGAACACCTAAAAGATGCTCACATTTTATAAAATATAAAAAAGTGAAATTGTGGGAAGATTCTTTAATTAGCTATATCATAAAGGCAGAAACTGAAGCATTGGATCTCACTATAAAATTTGCATATTATATATTTATTCAATTAAGAGTTTCTGAGGGCGACTGCTATCTATGATATATATAAGGGGGAAATACTTAGAAGAATAAACGTATGTTAGTGATTGCCTAAATGTGGCCAAATATAGCCGATTAGTGTAGGCTTTAAAACAGAACACTTAAAAGTTGTTTTATTTGGCAATTTATTAAAGGGAAATTTTTAATAATCAGTATTCAACACTAAGAAATGAAGATTCATAGTGCTGATGCTAAGCACTTCAAAGTCCTGAAGTTCTTTATTATTGATCATAAAACCAAACAAAAACAACAAAACCTCAGTATTTTCAGGATGGCAAAAACTTTAAGGCTATTTACACACACACACACACACACACACACACACACACACACACACACACACACACACACACACCCACACACACACTTCCTTCTTCCCTTCCCACACAATTAATTACTGTATGCCATTTTTCTCCCCCTATGAGCAAACTCCTCCTCACACAAATACTAAATGTTAATATTTAGTAACTAGCAGTTACTAAAATGCTTTAACTACCATTAGTTTTAAATCAAATTTTCTTGGATTTTTGAGGCCTTCTTAGAAAGAAAACAATCAACTATTTCATCTTTAAGTATAAACCAATATCCTCTTCCCTAGTTTTGTTGAAGCCAGTATATTATTGCCAAACTTTGTCTTTTTCTGTCTGAAATTTCTACTTGTGATCTTTTATTCTGAGATAAATACTAAAAGGATTTCATTAGTGCTATACTATGGCACAGTTTTGTAGCAAACTGGTGGGAAATAACCAATATTGTGAAACTCAGACATGATTAAAAAGAACAAAAAGGGAACAGATCACATTAAGTGATAGAATGTAATTAATCAAGACTAGTTATAACTCTGTCCTAGAGACTGTTTCCATCACTTTTGTTGCCAGGGCTTTCTTTCCTTGCTACCATTTTTCACTTTGTACCTCACTGAATCCTGAACTATTTGGGAATAACATATCGGTAAACGTAAAGATATGGAAGAACTTCTAGCTCTAAAGATTCCTAAGATAGGAATGGAGTAAACCATGGTAAGCATGGCAGAAACCAAACCTAGGTCAACAAAACATGTGAAGAGTTTCCATTTCCAAAATGTTCTCTCTGCTTCTCCAGGAAAAGCCTTCTCTTCTTCAGGCAACTAAACTAATGTAGGCAAAAAACTCTTAGGACACTTCTTACCCAGAGATCTAAATTTATAAGCAACTGCTCTGGTTTCTAAAGCACCTGTTTTACCTAAATGCTTAAAATTACATATAAAATATTTATTCACCAGAAGTCTTTGATATTTTTGATAACACAAATTTGAAAATGTTACAGGCATATGATTCTATTTGTGATATTATCACTTATCATTCCAAGCTATCTCTCACCTCTCCCAAAATGCATCCTATAAGCCAGCCAGACTAAAAACTATTAGCAGTTTCTCAAAGTCGTCACTTTCACCTTTCTGCACATAAGAGGTACTCAATGAATGGTAATTCTTAACAAGGAGTAACCTGTATGACAACTCTGGAGAGCCTGACTTCAGAGCATCTCTAGCTTTTCTTTTATTATTAGAGCATAAGGCAGAAACAGTTCCCTTAATATAAGAGTAAAAGCAGTGTTTGGTGGCCATCTTCTTAGGAAATAATGCCATCTTCAAAAAATACTGATATCAATTCATCTTAGCACACAACTTTCTCTTTTAAATTGGCTGGTCTTCTTCATATTCTTCCAAAGAACTAGAAGTTAATTATTCCTTTTGATTCAGAACTTTTTATTTTGACATACCTGGGTCTGGAGTGTAAGTGAATGGCTGAACATCATGAGATCTTCCAGCATTGGTCACTACGTATATTCCCACTGATACTGGCAAAGTTATATGTTGGTCATGATATGGGGGAACCTTCACAATAAGATGATTCTAATTGAAAGAAAATTATAAGAGTCAGAAAAGCAGTAATGTTTAAATTAAAATTTTCAAATAAAATATGATAATTAAGTACATTTCCTGTTAGTTGTAAAGTTTAAAAAGTCTGACTAGGGGAAAAAACGTAGTATTTAAAAGCATCAGGACATTAATCTTAAAACTGCTTTTAAGGTAAAATACCAATGTTTTACAATGGCTTACAAGGTCCCTGCCCTGTCAAATTTATCTCATTCCCCTTCTCCTCCAGCTTGTTACACTCCAGTTACATTGACCTTCTTACACTAACACAGTAAATTCATTCTTTTAACACACTAAATTCATTTTTACCTCAGAGCCTTTACAACTTTCTGTTCTCTCTCACTGGAAAACTCTTCCTTTACCTCTTCAAATGGCTAGTTCCTTATCCATTTTCAGGTCTCATTCAAATGTCATCTCCTCAGAGAAGCCCTCTCTGACAATCCTATTTAAAGTAGCACCCCTCTCCAATCTGACCACATAATCTTGTTTATTTCTAAAATAGCACTTATCACCAACTGAAATTACTGTGATTATCTGCTTCTTTTTGTCTCTCTCCAACCAAAAGAATGTAACCTCCATGAGAACCTAGGATGTTCTGTTCTTCATTCTATCTCCATGGTTAAGCACCTCACACAAAATATACTCAAATATATTTGTTGAAAAAAAGAATGAATATATATTCAGGAAAAAAATATGTCCACCAAGCATAATGTCAGTTACCATATGTTTTGTAAACCTTAACAGTGAGATGTATCAATACTTCGCAATGCAGTTCACTACTTCCTAACCACTTTAATTCTCATTTAAAGTCAATAGGGTTCAGTTTACCCAAACCTCAGTAGATCATTTTTTTTGTATGTGAAAATAGTGGTAGAAGCATCCTTTTAAGAGAAAGGAAGAGTTCCATAAATGCTTCAGCAGCACTTATTCTTCTTAGAAGACACAATGAACCACATTTGACTTGTTCTCTTCTTCCCTAGTATGTTATAGTATTGGGAAGGAATATCAAGGGGTAGTGATTATTCTTTTTATACTGAGTATGTGATATGCAGGAGGCCAACGGTGATAGCTGAGGATGAAGTGAATGTGATGACATTTTTTACTTAGTTAGATTATAGTAGTTGGTTGACTCAGTTGAATAGAACATGTGACAACTGAGGTCAAGATTTTGATTTTTGAGCACTTAATTTGTTTCTAAGCCATCATAAAACACTCTCTGAAATAGTCACATTATACATTGAAAAATAGCTTCTTGGGGCTTCCCTGGTGGCGCAGTGGTTGAGAATCTGCCTGCTAATGCAGGGGACACGGGTTTGAGCCCTGGTCTGGGAGGATCCCACATGCCGCGGAGCAACTAGGCCCGTGAGCCACAACTACTGAGCCTGTGTGTCTGGAGCCTGTGGTCCGCAACAAGAGACCACGATAGTGAGAGGCCCGTGCACTGCGATGAAGAGGGGCCCCCTCTCACCGCAACTAGAAAAAGCCCTTGCACAGAAACGAAGACCCAACACAGCCAAAAATAAATTAAAAAAATATATATATATATAGCTTATTTATGGCACTAATAGAATGCCTCCTGAGTCCAGTTAGCCATCTCAAAAAAAATCACACTTCTAATTCAGGTGCAAAAACATATATAAATGTGTGTACATCCACAGGTATTAGGGGGCAAAAATCTGAATGCACATATTCAATTGCCCATGAGGCCATCAAAAAATGTACCTGCAGTGATCCAACTTCTAAGAAACAGAATCTTAAAATCTTGCCCACCTTCCTTTGTTTAAACACTGCAACTACATCACAAAGCAGTCCTACCTACAGTTAAGGAGATGGTTGAATGGATGATTTGTGAAGTATCTTCCCGGTCTTAAAATTACCTATTTGGCAAACTCAATAACTGAAATTATTCTTCTGAATAAAAACTTGTTTTTTGGTAATTAGTAACAGAATTAGTATCTAAAAGTCAGATGCATATTTTATTTAAACAAACCTTTTACTCCACTTGCTTTGGAGAGCGTATTTAAGCAAATCTAATTTGAAACCTTTTATTTATTTATAAAATTTATTTTATTTTATTTTATTTATTCTATTTTTTGGCTGCATTGGGTTTTCGTTGCTGTGCATGGGCTTTTCTCTGGTTCCGCAGAGCGGGGGCCACTCTTTGTTGCAGTGTGCGGGCTTCTCACTGTGGTGGCTTCTCTTGTTGTGGAGCACGGGCTCTTAGGTGCGTGGGCTTCAGTAGTTGTGGCACACGGGCTCAGTAGTTGTGGCTCGCGGGCTCTAGAGCGCAGGCTCAGTAGTTGTGGTGCACGGGCTTAGTTGCTCTGTGGCATGTGGGGTCTTCCTGGACCAGGGCTCAAACCCGTGTCCCCTGCATTGGCAGGCAGATTCTTAACCACTGCACCACCAGGGAAGCCCCCGAAACCTTATAAAAGCCAAATGAACCTATTTTCATACTAATTCTTCTTACTTCCTCAATCTGAATCCAGAAATTCTACAAGTGGTTTGAATTAAAAACTAAGTAAATTGTAGGTAGTGATAGTAAGCTTTTTAAAAATACTACTCTCAAAAATTAAGAGCAATTAACTACCACTGAGCTAGGAGTACAATACAGACAAAACACACAAAGGACTGGGAGACCTGTGGAGCAGGCAGAATGTTCTCTGAGGTAAAAAGAGAAGAATATCTGAAATTTAATTTTTTTATCTTTTAAAAATATTTATTTTTGCTGCGCCATGTCTTAGTTGCAGCATGTGGGATCTTTTAGTTGCAGCATTCGAACTCTTAGTTGCAGCATGCGTGTAGGATCTATAATACTTCCCTGACCAGGGACTGAACTGGGTCCCCTGCATTGGGAGTGCGGAGTCTTAGCCACTGGACCACCAGGAAGTCCCTGAATTTTAATTTCTTAGAAAAATCTGCTTGGATTCAAAGTAACGACTTTCTTTTTTCAGCGGATAATCTTTTTCAGAGCTTACAAGCTCTGAAGTGGGAATGGTCTGATCAACAAGTTATACAAGAAATCGTAAAATGCCAGAGTTAGAAGGAACCTCAAATAATCTAGTAAAAGAGTTTATCTTATAGATTAGAAAAGTGGGGCAAAAGAGAGACTTGTCTTACACAGGTAACACAGATTGTTAGTGACAAAGAAGATACTAGAATTTCAGTTAAGACTAGTCTAGCAGAGATTATCTGATGGTAAATGTGACAAAGGAATGGCTGCTGAGTCCTATTATCTCTTCTTGACAGCATGTAGGAAAACTTTCTGCGTAGCATTTGTCTAGGTATACAGGAAGCTCCACCTTAAATGATACTATGTAGTGAAGAATTCATTTAACTCAAAGTGAGGTCTAGTCTTTTCCCTTGTCTACTGGGAGGTGATCTCTAGGCCCCTAGAATGTCCTGTCTGACAGAAGTATCTTCGTTTGTTTAGGGGCTTTGGCCACTGAAAAGTCTAACAATGTAATTTATGAAGAGAGCTTTGAAACATGTCATATCATTTCCAACCTCTGGGGGAACTGGAGACTAAAGGTTAGCTGCACGGGCAGTATGTGATCCAACCCAAATAAAAACTCTGAATACCAATAGCTTGGATGAGCTTCCTAACAGGCAGTACTCTGTATGTACTGCCTATGTTGTCACACATCAATGTGCTGAGAAGGTAAGGCATCCCTGAGGACAGGAAGCTTCACCTTCAGGACCCTCCCAGACCTTACTTTATGTGTCTCTCCCTTTGGCTGGCTCTGATTTGTGTTCTTTTGCTTCTCTGTTCTTTATGAACTGTATTTATACATACCAGTCTTCTGCGTTTGCCTTATATCTGATTTACTCATAAGTTTGTCTTTCTCTTTTGTTAGTTTCAACTTCTATGAGGTTGGTCTTATCTGCTCTACATACTAATTCTTAAGTCAGTTCTTTATCCTTGTTTTCAAACTTTTTTCCTTGTTATTTGGAAAACAATATATAGCAAGGTCCTACAAATATAGACTCTTTAAGTGTAACAGGTAGTGCTTCTGAATGCAAAAAGGTAACTAACAAGTATAAAACACCTGGCACATAGCAGGTACTCAATAAATGTTTCCCTTTGATTTAACTAAATAGTACGTTAAGATAGTCCAGATCCTCAGAGCAAATAAGTATTAGGAAATCTTTCATTCATTAACAATGGTAATTTGCTAATGCTCTTAACTTTTTCAAATAGAGAACTGTCATTTCTAGCATCAGTGGAATAAATCTATTTCAGTTAAAGAAACCCAAGAAAGAAACTTTAAATGATTTATGTCAACCTCATATAAAGAAGAAATTTGTTAATGCAGGAAAATTTTGGAGCAAAACTCAATTTCTCAGAGAGTAAGCAATCAAACTATAAAAAGTTTAAATTATACCTGATGAAATAATTCCATGTCGATTTCAGCTTCTGACTTCCAAGAGTTTTCATCTGATTGAAATAAAAACAGTGACTTACTAAAATTGTGAAAAATTTTTTACTTTGTAGCTACAACTATATCTTTATAACAAAGTGAAACACGCAACAATTTCTAAGGCAGTATTGTGCCTACTTACCAGAAACATTTTCTTGGAAAATAACTTTAGTTCCTTTCAGAAAGTTCTTGCCGATTAAAAATACTTCTTCCTCTCCTTTCACTGAACAGCTATGTAAGCTCTTCTTTAAGATTTCTGGCACTCCTGCTGGCTGAGCTGTAGATATATATAAGCATTCCATAAAAAGAACCACCAACACTTACTTCTTATCTAAAATCAACTCTCAATTATCCAGTTCTATAAGTTGTCGTTGTTGACCCCTGAATTTGACTTCTTTTATTCTGCATATTAAATTTTACCATAACAGAAAGCAAAGAAAAAACAGAAAAGTCTGTATTAATGTTTAATAACTATTGTAAGATTTTATAGGGATGGATTAATGTCTGCGATGACATTTTAATTTATTAGATGTCATCTTTGTTTTCTCATTACATGAACAAAAAAAAGGTGTAAAATATGAATTTGGTCATGTTTTTGTCTTAATATTTTTTAAAAATTCAATTTAAAAACAACTTTATCTCACAATCTTAACCTTAAAAATGTCAGCTATGCTATGCCATTACAAGACTTCTGAGGCAATGTGAGCCTATGGGTGGTATTGAGGACCTCTTTAAGGATCTAGACCCAGGACTCAGGCCCTAAACCAAAAGAACACCTGAAAACAGACTGAATGCAATTCAGAGTAATTCTTTCTACCAGGGGATCTCCTTGAACTAGGATACCCTGAGGTTAAAGATAAAAGGCACTTGTTTTTCAATTACAAAGACTAACTAACCACTAGTACAATTAACAAAGAGGTTGACTAGTACTGAGCAGGAGCCAGATCTAAGAAATTGTAACTGGCCTACCAACTTCCTCATGTCATGATTTCCTTAAGAAAATTTAATATGTACTGCATAGTAAAACAGGTTCCAAAGTAAGTGTATCTGGGAATTACTGAGTTAAGCAAAGCTAAATGAACAATAGGATTTCTCCAAGCATTTCACATTCTGATGTACACTGTAAAT
Source organism: Tursiops truncatus (assembly GCF_011762595.2). Taxonomy (NCBI): domain Eukaryota; kingdom Metazoa; phylum Chordata; class Mammalia; order Artiodactyla; family Delphinidae; genus Tursiops; species Tursiops truncatus. Next base: position 17,116,013 of record NC_047052.1, read on the forward strand.
ATCCAAGAAGTGAGTATAGTACACAGTCCCCCCAACATATCTGACTCCAGAAACATTCTTCCATATTGATGCCTAAGGACTAGTTTTCCACCAGAATACTCCCTGGGATACTGGTTAATGCAAATACATACTTTTTAGGTACTCAAAAACCTGCTTCCTTAAGATTAAGTACTTTGAAATAGAACACACTATTTGTTGTTTTAGTAAACCCTAACAACATATATACTGCAAAGGTAAACTTTAACATGGTTGTATAACTTATCAACTTCTAAATTAATGAGATAGTCTATTAAACTTTAGGAAAAGTTTAAGTTTTTTTCTCATTAAATACTTACATATTTAATAGTTAATTTTATCTTTACAAGAAAGTAATATGGGAAATTATCCTTGTCAAAATACTGCCCCTCTTTCCCTAGGCCTGCCGTTCCTTGTGGGAAGGCTCTTGCTCCACTCATGTAAGGACTGGCCATGTGACTTGTTCGTATAATGAAATGTGAACTGAAGTAATGTGCCACTTCCAGGCTTTAAGAGCCCCACGTGGTTCTACCATCTTCCTCCACTACAAAAATGGCAATATCCCAGAAAGGGGCAGTTTCTAAAGCCTGGTTCCCAGAGTGAAGAAAATGGAGTTGCTTCCAAACTACACCCAATATTATCATAAAATGAGGAAGAAGTAAAACTTTGTTGTGTAAGCCACTTAGATTTTTTTGGTTGTTTGTTACTGTAGCACCGTTTAGCCTCACTTATTTTAATACAAACAAGTATCTTATCCTAATTCAATATCTGAATGGCAAATAATATTTTCAGCAATGTCTGAGTTTAAAAGAAATTGTGATTGTATAAACATATACACTGTCTGGAACCCACAGGGTTAATGTATGAACAGAATGGAAACAGTTACTGGTCACACACTGGTAATTACATACCCTTTTAAAGAATTAAGTGAATTTATAACTTTTTGGAGTAACACTGGAACTAGACACTTATTTTTATATAACATTCAAGAAAAATATGATAAAAATTACTTTGATTAGAAAACAATAAGAGGTGCAAAATTATATGCACAGATTGTATTAACAAAATGAATGGAAAGTCTATAACCTTCCCCCCCCACTTTCAAAATACTATATGGAAATTCCACTTCATTCATGATTATCAAAACTTTTTTCCTGGGCTTCCCCGGTGGCGCAGTGGTTGGGAGTCTGCCTGCCGATGCAGGGGACACGGGTTCGTGCCCCGGTCCGGGAGGATCCCACATGCCGCGGAAAGGCGGTGCCCGTGAGCCATGGCCGCTGGGCCTGCGCGTCCGGAGCCTGTGCTCCGCGACGGGAGAGACCACAATAGTGAGAGGCCCGCGTACCGCGAAAAAAAAAAAAAAAAAAAAAAAAAAAAAAAAAAAACTTTTTTCCTACCTCATTTTTTCCTTTTATGTATTAAAGGCTTAAGATGGCCAAATGAGGCCCCTCTGAAGGTACAATGTGTATTTATCTTTTATATATTTGTATTTACATTACACAAAGAACTAGTCTGTTCAAGACAATTTAACTTCTAACTTTTGACCTTAAAAGGTCTTTCCTATTAAAAAGTTTAATGGTTACCTAACAGGACATACTCCATACTAAACAGAACTGAAGTCAGGATTATTTACGCATTAACTGTTTTATTTTTATCTTTAAGTAATTAGTAAGCTGACTCTTGAAAGTGATCACATTGCTTTAAAAAACTGTAACAAAAAAAGCAGGCACCTTTCTGGTATTATAAAAAACAATGTGGTTTTAGATGCTTTTCTAATAGCGGCCACAAAAATAAAGCTGAGGGACTTCCCTGGTGGCACAGTAGTCAAGAATCCACCTGCCAACACAGGGGACATGGGTTTGAGCCCTGGTCCGGGAAGATCCCACATGCCATGGAGCAACTAAGCCCATTCGTCACAACTACAGAGCCTGCGCTCTAGAGCCTGCAAGCCACAACTACTGAGCCCTCATGCTACACCTACTGAAGCCCGCATGCCTAGAGCAGCCCCTGCTCGCCACAACTAGAGAAAGCCCTCGCACAGCAACAAAGACCCAACACAGCCAAAAATAAAAAGCTGAAAAAAATTAATGAACATCTGAATACTGAATATCTGAATACTGAAAAACAACAAAGCAAATATTTCAACCTGTCAAAAGAATTAGTAAGGCTTTTTAATGTCTGTGAAGAGAAGAGAAGTTTACTCAATGATATTATCCCTTTTCTAAAGTTGTGGAAGAGCTAGAAATAAGGAAAGTAGGAACTCGTTAAATTCAGTAAGATTTAATACAATAAGCATTAGTAAGACAAAATCTAAAATACATTACACTAAAGAAAGCGATGATTAATTTTGCCATATTAAAAAAATTATTATAGAAGGGTGGATACTAAAAAGGTATGAAAATTGATATTCTTAATTTGATCTAGTATATATGTATTGTCTGGAGACATCTAAAGGTGTGAAGAATGTAAAAGGGGATGATTTTTCTATCCTCTTAACAACAAACAAACAAAAAGACAATGGATCCAATGACCACTGTTAAACCAACAAGTAGAAGCAGGACTGTTTTTCTAAGGTCACAAGGCACAACATGAATTCTGGCATTAGGCCTTCTTTCCACTGAGTGTTTCTAGATGGAAGATCAAGTATCTGTTTCCTCTCCTCCCTCCCAGCTCTAGAACCTTTTGGCCCCTCTTCCTTTTCTACCTCCCTCTCATCTTCCTGTTTCCTTCTACCTCCCATTCCAATTCTAACCCTTCTTACTAACCTATTTCCTTTTCACCTCTCATTCTACTCCAACTGCTCTAACCTGCCAAAAAGGTTATATTCACGGAAATAAACACAAACCATAAACCCATAATGGAACATAGGGTGGCTATGGTCATGCTCAAAGTATTAGATCACGTAAAAGAAGAACTGCACATGCCCCACTAAAATTGAAACTCCATTCTAATAATATTCAAGTTGAGACATATTGTGATTTACAGTAAATTAGCACCTAAATTAGAAAAGCTTTATAACTCAATAAACCATCTACAGATTATTTACTCTGTCCCTATCTGAACACAACAGAATGGACATGGAACCTAGAAACTTTAAAAGCAGTATATTTATAACTGAACGTTATCCAGAAATAGCCCAAGGAAATACTAATATCAAAACAAATTTTTCATAATAATGAAAAATAGAGAAATCCAAATGAGCTCTCTTTATTTTTATTTTACTTTATAAAAATTTTTTGGCTGCATTGGGTCTTTGTTGCCGCGCACAGGCTTTCTCTAGTTGCGGTGAGCAGGAGCTACTCTTTGTTGCGTTGCGGTGTGTGGGCTTCTCATTGCAGTGGCTTCTCTTGTTGCGCAGCACGGGCTCTAGGCGCATGGGCTCAGCAGTTGTGGCGCACAGGCTTAGTTGCTCCGTGGCATGTGCAATCTTCCCAGACCAGGGATTGGATTCTTAACCACTGTGCTACCAGGGAAGCCCCAAATGAGCTCTCTTGAGATCAGGAAGATATTTACTACTTTCTTTTTAAAATGAGGGTGGGGCTTCCCTGGTGGCGCAGTGGTTGAGAGTCCGCCTGCCGATGCAGGGGACGGGTTCGTGCCCCGGTCCGGGAAGATCCCACATGCTGCAGAGCGGCTGGGCCTGTGAGCCATGGCCGCTGAGCCTGCGTGTCCAGAGCCTGTGCTCCACAATGGGAGAGGCCACAGCAGTGAGAGGCCCATGTTCCGCAAAAAAATAAATAAATAAAAAATAAATAAATAAATTTTAAAAATGAGGGTGGGGCTTCCCTGGTGGCGCAGTGGTTGAGAGTCCACCTGCCGATGCAGGGTACACGGGTTCGTGCCCCGGTCCGGGAGGATCCCACATACTGTGGAGCGGCTGGGCCCGTGAGCCATGGCCGCTGAGCCTGAGCGTCTGGACCCTGTGCTCTGCAACGGGAGAGGCCACAACAGTGAGAGGCCCGCGTACAGAAAAAAAAAAAAAAAAATGAGGGTGTTTGCCAAGCTAACATAGGGGTACAGTCACTTCTGAGATGAATTAGAAAGGAAGGGAAAAATAAGATTTACCAAGGGTGAATAATTTGACAAAACTAAGCTACAATTAAATAACAAAGGCTTTGTAAGTATCCTGGGGGTACCAAGGTCATAATACCCATAACGACCCAATAGGAAATTCAAGTGAATGGAACTCAGTCTCTTCTGCTCTTTTGAATTCAGAAGCAAGGCCAAAGAAAATAATAGTTAATGAAAATCTTCTTAAGGGATGTACAAAGGAAAAAGTTTTCCTATTTATTACTTGTAATAATACTCATTACAGGGAAACCAGACTATATCTTGAAGCACATACAACATGACTGAATTTAAATACACACACACGGACTTCCCCGGTGGTGCAATGGTTGAGAATCCCCCTGCCAATGCAGGGGACACGGATTCGATCCCTGGTCCGGAAAGATCCCACATGCCACAGAGCAACTAAGCCTGTGCGCCACAACTACTGAGCCTGTGCTCTAGAGCCCGTGAGCCACAACTACTGAGCCCATGTGCCACAACTACTGAGCCTGCACTCTAGAGCCCACGAGCCACAACTACTGAGGCCACGTGCCACAACTACTGAAGCCCGTGCACCTAGAGCCCGTGCTCCATAACAAGAGAAGCCACCACAATGAGAAGCCCGCACACCGCAACGAAGAGTGGCCCTCACTCTGCGCAACCAGAGAAGAGCCCATGCAAAGCAATGAAGACCCAACACAGCCAAAAAAAAAAATTACGCACACACGTCATTTACTTTCTATGCCAAGGTTAGCAAAGTAAGAATTTCATTTCCCACTATACTATAATACTTTAATTTGTAATCAGAATTCCAACTGCTATATATTTACAAAGTTCTGCTTACCTTATTTTTTCTTAAATTCTAATACAAACACTTAGAATCACAGCGATTTATCACACTATGAAGATGCTGTGAAAATCCTGTGCCTTTGCAATTTACTTCAGGCAAACTGTTCAAACTACTTTTTAAATCAGTATAGGATGATAAAAGGAAACTACAAAATGCTACATTCCTTTTGAATTTTATTAGAAATTACCCACCTTTAATTTAGCCTAGAAAATTTAACTATAGCTTTGAAAATGTTTCAAATTTTTCATGATCACAAGCTGGAATATGAAAAACAACTGATATTTAGAGATATCAAAAGATTGACAGAAAATGAAAAAAAAAACTCCATATATTTAATATCTCCATATTTTCTTACTTACTACATAAAATCGGAGAAGAGGGTGTTTGCAGTGTCAAAGTGGAGCCATCTTTCCTTGTGATATTAACTCGAAAAACCAATCTGGCACGAGTGCTTTTTTTCTTGGAACCAGCAATTCCTATTCTGGCTTCAACATCAGCATTCCTCAATTTCAATATCCCTACGCAGTCCACCCTAATACAGAAAAAATATATTAACTGATATTTTCTGTTGTATAAATAGTACAATATTCTTAATCAAACAAGTTTTCTTTTTAAAAATAATTTGCTTCCTTGTTAATTTTTGAGTATGTAATATAATTATACGGTTCCAAATTCAAAAAACAGAGAAGGGTAAGTTCTGAATATTCATAACTTCTCATCTTGTCAACTTTTCATTTTTAATAATAATGGAAAAAATAGTACAGAAGTAAAATCACTATTTCAAAATCTGAACATAAGTAATGGTTTACAAGAGTTACTTTTGCTTTAAAAAATTAAATTTATCCTCTTTCTTTTTGCACCTAATTCAGATATTAAAATAGAGAAACGGATTTTATTTGAAAAAAATTAGTAACTGTCTCCCCCCCAAAATGTAACACTGCACAGCCATTAAAACATATGCTATAAATAATATTTAATGTTATGGGAAAATGCTCATGATAAGTGAAGAGCAGGTTACAAAGCAGTGAGTAGAGTATCATCGCAATTTTATCAGAAAAAAGGATGGAAAAATAAATGTCAAAACAGTAATTAGTTCTATTAAGTTGGAAGCTGGCGTTTGAGGGGTATGTTTTTAGCTTTATATTACTATTAAATTTTATTGAGATTTTTATTAATCTGTATTTTCAACTTATAAGGAATAAGTACTATTTTTATAATCAGTAACTCCCTATCTTCCACCATATACATTTATTTTTACAATTTCAAAAGTTAAGAAATAAACCTTCACTAAATATGTTTCAAAATTTCCCTTTTCAAACTATCCTGTCACTAACTTATTCAAAATGGTTTTCAAAAAAAAAAGAACAAAACGTGAAAACCAAGTAGAGAAAAGTCTTTAGCTATCCAATACGGATAATTACAGAACAGGTCTATCCCAGATCAATATTTGCTGCTGTTATGGTTACTGTTAGGATTAAAGGTCCTTAATAAAAGGATTAAGGAAAAAAATTAATTTCAATCATTTCTAATATATTTCAGGAAATGAAAATGCATAAGATGAAAAATAGGTAGTCCAAGGACATAATTTTTTAACATAGGAAAATAGAAACAGAAGGTAAATTTAGACCAGCAATATGCTTTTTCATACCAAGATGGGTCAAGGCACCATGAATGATCTCTGTCAGTTTCTACTGCAAACACTAACAAAAGAGAATTTAGGAAAGCAAATCAAATTGTTTGTAATTTTATTTTTTAATGTTAATATTATTAATGCCAACATATAAGTCTGTATTATTTTCCAAAAAGCCAGCATTCCACCTGGCTTTTATATCCTTGTCTTTCACTATGGGAATTCTCTAGCAAAGGGCAAAAGAGTTCGTTTTCACCCATTACCATTCTGCAATAAACTATTCTTTTTATTTGTTATGCTTAAAACATTTCAGTACAATACTCAATATCTTTTATACATTAGAAACTAAAAAATTTGCCTGCCTACTGCAAAAGTGTAACGAATTAACAAAAAATTTTTTTACTAAGTACTCACGCCAGTGTCATATTGTTGCTCGGATCAAGGCCAACTTCTATAACAGTAGTGCCTTCAATGTCCACTTCTTTGCAGGGAGTTGTATTTCGCCCAGTTACCCTGCAGGCCTGATAAAATCCATGTGGTTTCACTCGACCAGAGTCATTGCCCACAAACACCTGCAACACTACTGGCTCATTATGGCCTTCCAGCTGGAGTGAGATAACAGGGAGCATAAACACTAATCAGCATTTCAAATAATCTAACTGTAAAATCAAACATTTAAGACCAAGTTCTATATTATTATATTTATAACTGGATTACAATAAAGAAATAACAAGTCTTCCAGAAAAACAGAGGTAAAATATTTTCATAAAGGAAAATTGGCTAAATTTTTGCAGAAAACTCTAAGTTTTAGTTCTGCAATAATCACATTTTAATTTTAGATGTTTAATGATAAATTATCATTTGTAATTAATTTGTACAACCAGATGAGAATGCATACACAATCCTTTAAGGTATTTATAAATTTACGGACTGCCAAAGCATGTGGGTTACTCAGGATTTACCACCACCACTAATGGAAAATTCACTAAACTGTGCTAGTGGCATCATTATCATCATCATCAAATGAGAGTACATCTACTAAATTTTTACTCTGTTAAAGCTGTTTGAGTAGGAAAGTGTTTGAAGTGCAGCTATATAAATACTAGGGGTATGGAGCTCATTTTCATAGACTAGATACATATATACAACATCACAAAATCCTAGGCCAAAACATTATGGTCTGAAAAACTGCTGGTTCAAACCAGGACCTATGGGTCATTACAGATCTCTAGCAAGCCTTCATAAATTAAATTATAATTTGTATGCTGAAGAATAAATAAATATTTAAAAGAACACTTGGGAACAAATGTTTCCAATGCTGGTTCTTGATAAGGTTTGTAAACATTGAAGCTGCTAATACAGAATGCAGAAAATCACAAAATAACTTGTACAATCCACATCAAAGTGCTTATAAAAAAACTCATATATCTTCTCTATCCAAGAATAACTGTATCTCTGTATCTATGGGTATCATCATAATGAGTCAAATAAGCAGCAAATAAGCAGTCTACCCAAATTGTTAGCACTACCTTAGATCAGTGTCTGGCACACAGAAGGGTACGGTATTTGCTGAATGAGTGAATAAGTAAACTTTTAAGATCAGCCAATTCACTCCTTATCACAGGCAATTAATCTAACTACTTCTGCAGACAAGTATTTAGACAAAGCATAACTTAAAGTCAGAGCAATTAGGTTAAAAATATTTACCAAACTATCAAAATGTCTGGTTAGACAAATATTTATACAAAGCATAACTTAAATTTCTCACTTGCCTGTTACTTGTCCTAAGATGGGGGGACTGAAAAAGGATTGGCGTGGTGAGTAGTAGAGGGGTAGGAATGATACTGTACATGTGATTATTAACAAACCGTATAATGGTCATGAGTAAGCTTCTTGATCCCAAGTTTCTACCATTATTTCTTTCAAGTATAAAATGAAAGGCAGTTCAATTAAATATTGTTCAACTAACACATTTACACAAACTGTATTTACAAGAATCTACCATGTGACTAGCCAAAATTCCTCCCTGTTTAGTATTTTGCAAGGGGTAGGAACACTTGTTAAATAAACATCCCCTACTCCACTTCTTTTGGTTTGTCTTCAAAGAGAAATAGTCTTTTCAATAAGGTATCCCAGGTGCTAAAATTTAAGTGCCCCCTCTTTCTTCTGTTAGTCTAAGTTCTGAAAAGATAAAGACTCAACTGATATCCTGTTTTAAATTTTTTTAATTAATTAATTAATTTTTTTTTGGTGGTACGCAGGCCTCTCACTGTTGTGGCCTCTCCCGTTGCGGAGCACAGGCTCCGGATGTGCAGGCTCAGCGCCCATAGCTCAGGGGCCCAGCCGCTCCGCAGCATGTGGGATCTTCCCGGACCACGGCACGAACCCGTGTCCCCTGCATCGGCAGGCGGACTCTCAACCACTGCGCCACCAGGGAAGCCCGATATCCTGTTTTTTAAACTGAAGACTTAAGTTACCTATCAATCAATTATTTTCTGAGTTGAGTAGTCCTGATTGCTTTAGCCATCTCAAAAACCTTATTTTCCAAGTCCAAGATAATTTCTACAATATTTCTTTGGACTCACTTTAAAATTTCTTCTTAAATATAAGGTGTGAGAAGAATCTAAAACAGTTGCTACCAATGTCAAATATAAAGGGAAGATAATTCATGATTGCCATATATTTTACTTGTTAGAACACACTTTCATCTCTCCTTTCATTTAAACTAAAATTCAAAGGACATCAGAGTAATAATATTTGGCCTATAATTCAGTCAGACTTTTAATTTCTAATATATACAACTATTAGTTTTATTTTAGGCAGCTTTTTGGTTAAAAACAAAATAATAAGTAAAAGTAGATAAAATTCTTCATATATTGCTAACTAAAATAAGTACCTTTACTGTAGGAAAGCCTTGCTGTGTTCTGTCCTTTACTGAGCCACGACTACCCTCAGTTAGGTACCGAGCTCTGTGCTGGGTCTCAGGTTGTACAACTATCTTCAGCTCCTTTCCCTCACTTTTAACAGGATACTGTCCGCACAACATAGGGCTCTTCTTTACTCCAGTTCCTTTTTGGTTTTCCAATGTTCTGAGAAGTCAAAGCACAAAGTGGAAAAAGTATCAAAAAGAGTTTTCTACAAAAGTCATCTAAGATAAAGGAAGAAAGAGAATAGGCAATAACATTAAAAACAACTGATTATCTTACTGACAAAATAAAAGACAGCCTGAGGGACACTACATTCCATAAGTAAAGTATCTTTAAAACTTTTGTAATTAAAGAGAATGTATATATGTATATAACTAAGTCACTCTGCTGTATAGCAGAGATTGGCACAACACTGTAAATCAACTATACTTCAATTAAAAAAAATTGAAAATAAAATTTAGTGGTAAAGTTGGACAGGGATGACAAAGAATGCGTATGTGTGGCAGGAGGAAGGAAGACTGAATGCAATAAACCAAGAATAACAGGAAAGACAATAGCTAATGTCACTATAACCTTTCACATTGCACTTCATTCAAAATAAAGTTTAAAAATTACATATATGTGTGAGTGTTACCTAAAGCTACAAGATTACTATTATTTTCTAATAGGACTTACAAAGCAAAAGAAAAGTGGGGGTAGCACAAAGACACAAACAAACAAAAAAACACAAAAGGCCTTAAAGAAACTGAAGGAACATGTACATATTCTTTTGGATATTTTCCTTAGTACATCAAACTGAGAAAATTATACTAAAAAAAAAAAAAATCAGTGATTCAATTTTAATTTGGAAATTAGCTTTACTCTAAACAATCTTTCTCAGAAGTTAAATTTTTCAGAGTACTTTAATTTGTGATTAATTAAATAATTAAAGCCCTCAGCATATAAAAAATTTATAATCTGTGCTTTACAGATAGGCAATCTAACTTATTTTTTTTAATTGGGTTTCTAATGTTTATTTGTATATTATGCATTTGCTATGCAGAATGTATGTTCAAAGAAAAATATTTCAAATGGTGGTTAGGACTTCAGGTCAACACATTTAATCTGAAGTACTGTATATATG